>NC_042992.1:30684970-31000595 GCF_901001165.1 Salmo trutta | reverse complement strand
TAGAAAGAATAGATTATATTTCTATGTTGATCCCCAAATACTCACCATATAAATATAATAGAAAGAATAGATTATATTTCTATGATGGTCCCCAAATACTCACCTTCCCCTCTGTAATATGGTTGAAATTGAAATATTTTGGGTTAACCTCCCCTCTCATCCTCTTGGTTTTATTGGTAAATCTAGTAGTCCTTATTATTACAATAATGTATAGGTTCTATCGAAAATCAATAATGGCATATAAAATCATTCTCATAATATCAATTGTGGATTTTTGTTTATAGGCAATATATGGGCAGGTTATTGTTGGCCTCTCAACTGACCCTTGCTCTTCTATTTTCCTAACCTAAGATCAATTTGACATCAGCCGTCTTGGTGACATCACGCCGACAGCGCAATAGATGGAGCTGTCGAGCGCTATAGTAACGGGAATACCCTTTCAGCCCGCTTGTTCGAGATCAGTGTAGCCTACCTACAGAGGTGGAGGGATGATGCCACCGTCTCGTAATAACGGACAGTGCACGACCTGACCGCGTCATCGAAATTAAGAATAGAAACCGTTATTACGACATATTGGGGCAGTAAAAGAAAGGGAAAGACAGTTTATTAATTTTAAAAAATATCTTATTAGAAAGAAAGGAAAATACTTGAAACTGGATGAACTCCCTGGCTCACATCCACAAAAGTGATTTTGTCATTATGAAGAAGAGCAATTTATCCAAACGGGTAAGATATTGTTTTTTTCTTTAAGTACTGGGTGCAAATTTTTTGGACATGCATATGCATTAGGCTAAACATTTTCTAGGATATAACTGGCAATTTGCCGAGAATCAGGCATTATGCGCGCTTTGATACCACAGCTCACATTGGCGGCTATATCACACACATTGTCTAGATCACACATTTGATAGCCTACAATTCCTAAACAATCGTCTTTTGGCACCTCCTTACGCGCGCCACATTTAATGTGTAGCCTATCAATTCGCGTGTGTGCCATTGCACGAATTTCCTCAACATACGGCTTCAATCTTCCATTGAAGAAAGAGTACAATGTGTTTTCTTGTCATTAGTGTGCTATTGCCAGATGCTCGTTGTGCTCTATCGGTTGGTAGCTTTCATATATTTTATTTGCCACACCCTGGATGGTATAAGACCTGCAATTAAATTTTACGCACAGAAGAGCGCACCGTTATCATTTTGGGGGGAAAGACGCGAGGAGACTCATAGTTCCTATGTCTTACTGAGAATGAGATTGAAAGGGCATTTGCCGTTGAAAGAGCTCTTATTTTCTCAGTACTCTCACGAACATCTTATTACGTAAACTTAACTAGGTTTTAACGGATTTATTCCACTTTGAACATGCAGGGTCCTCAAGATGTCAACCAGCTGTCATCGCAGCCAGACAAAGTCGGCTGGATCCGCAAGTTCTGTGGTAAAGGGATTTTTAGGGAAATATGGAAAAACCGTTTCGTGATACTGAGAGGAGACCATCTGTACATCTCTGAGAAAGAGGTATGCACTTCTCTTTTACCTCCAATAGCATGTGTAGGCTATAATTGTGTCTATGCCTACAGTAGGCACCCCTGTACTGGAAATTGTTACGGCCAACCTGGCTCCTTCTGTCTGTCTGTCTGTGTGTGTGTGTGTGTGTGTGTGTGTGTGTGTGTGTGTGTGTGTGTGTGTGTGTGTGTGTGTGTGTGTGTGTGTGTGTGTGTGTGTGTGTGTGTGTGTGTGTGTGTGTGTGTGTGTGTGTGTGTGTGTGTGTGTGTGTGTGTGTGTGTGTGTGTAGTGTGTGTCTGTGTGGGACATATGAACATTTGATTTAGTTTGCCTGTACTGCTATTAGAAGGTTCACGTTTCCTTTGTTGCAGGCTCACCTTGCTTCAGTAGAGATAGATTGATTGATAGACAGACAGACAGACAGTCAGTCAGTCAATCTGTCTGTCTGTCTGTCTGTCTGTATGTATGTATGTAGCCTGTCTAAGATGCATCATTAATTAAGATGACAGCTTTGACAGAAAACATGGATTTCACCTTTTAGCTGTAGAAGGACATCCTGGGTTTCTCAGGTTTCAGAGTTCTGGGGAACTTGTTTTGGGAAAATAGCCTTGCATGTAACCTACACCTGGGCTGTCAGCGCTTGGTCTGTTGTTTCCAACAAATTTAACCAGGAGTCCTTAAGTTTTGTAAACCAGCTATTGTTATAAGTCTGGAAATCGAGGCTCGCCATGGAAAGGGGATAAAATCTGACTGAATTTCCTTGGCTGTTTAAAATAAATAGGCTAAATTGTCAAATCTAAGCACAAATCACCATGCAAGCAAAAAACATTATGCGCTGAATTCGGATTACTTTCACTGGCTCAAACGTGCCCAACTTTTGAGGTCAACAAAATACCCACTGGGTAATTCAACGTCTATTCCACATTGGTTCAAAATCATTTAATTGAAATGTTGTGGAAACAATGTTGATTCAACCAGTGTTTGCCTAGTGGGTACCACTATGGATATTGGTGACTCAGTAGCATAGTTGGGAAAATGTAGAATACTGTCCGTTACAATAAAACAAGGTTTTGGCCATGTCATAGAAAGATAACTATTTTGTTTGGCTGAAAGTAATGGCTTATGTCCAAGTGCTTTTATCACATGAAAGGTTCCGGTGAACAGCCTCATTATCAGCACAAGTTTCAAGATCACATGACCTAGATGTTAAACCTTGAGCTGTAGCGAATTCACATCCTTCACCATAGACAGACTCACCTTTCCATTTCTGTATTCTCTTCTTTTTTGGAGGGGGGTCAGATTCTGTTTGATGACGCTGTTTCAACACTCCTCCCGTAAGCAGTAACCATGGAGATAAACGCTACTGACAGCTGAGAGGGCACACGTCTTTCTGAAAGCTGAATAATGCCCTTTAAATGATTCCTGGAAAGGATTCCCAGAACAGCGAATGAAAGTTCCACATAAGGGCTGCATCTCTCTATTGCTCTAATGAAAGAGAGAGTGGGACTCAGGGCTCCAGCTGCACGCAATGCCAGTTTCCCCGATCATTTTAGAACCAGAATTCTAAAATGATTTTTTTCATCTGTGCTGTGCTCCCTTAAAGCCTGCTGGATGAGCAACAAACACGTGTCAGAAACTGAAAAGACCACGGCTGACACAGCTGCGCCTCTCGCTGTGCCTGAGGACCCCCAAGCATCTAAGGCCCCCACCCCCTCAACCCTACCGTTTACACACAAACACACACACACGCTCAGCTGAGGTTCAGTTGCTTTGTAATGAGTTCACCTGTGGAACAGAACGCAGCGTAGTTCTCTTTCTCTCATTATCGCGTCTCTCACCACCCATGCTCCGTAATTTGTTGGATTTGATAGTTATTTTATGTAATGCACCTATTGTTCGTTTTACACGTACAATTCGATGTTTGTTAAGGAGCTCATTGTTATATCATGTATATTGGTAAGTGATGTGCTACCTATTTGTCAGGTGAAGGTAACTGCAGTGCTAACTATTTGACCTGTGTGTACTTGTGTGTGTTATGTGCTCTGCTGCAACTTCTTAACCACATGATTAATGGTGGTGCATTATTCAAATGAGAACTTTGAAAAGACAAGCACGCTATTCATGAAGTAGGCCAGAAGGCTAAAAAGAACACAGAGACTTGTATCTCCGACGCTCAGCTAACCACAGCCGAACCGCCTCATGGGGCCCGGGATCATCTTTAATCTAAAACTCCCGTCTTTGAGTTTGATTTAATGTTTCATAGACGTTGAGTGATATCATGTTGTTAGCGAGTTTGAGCACAAATGATGTTTTTGACCCACATTCACTGAATGAATTGCCTCAATCATTTTATATCAATCACAGATGAAGGAAAATCATACTGTGGGTTCACTCTGAAAGTTGATACTGTATTTCATGTCAGGTGTGCTTTGGAATCAACATAATCAAGCATCAATATCCACAAAATATACAGCCTGCGTCTGTTAAACACCTGCGTTAAAACGTGACCAACATTGAGGTTGAATTTTATCTGCAATTGATTGAATTGTGGCATGAGTTGGGGCGAAGAGAGGGACGGAACCTACACTGTTACATGTGCAAGCTGGCATTGACAGTATCAAATTGTCTGCTAACTCATAAGATTAGCTGCAGTAAGCAGCTATGTTGCTCTATTACCTCTTAGCATCCTCACACGGGACACCAGTTCGATGTGTGAGAGATTCTCCAAGAGGATTTGCAACCCTGCAACTGGGACTTTGAGAAGTTAACTGCTGGTGACATTACTCTGTACTACCCCAGATGATTCAAATTTACTTCATCCTTTGACCACTAAGAAGAGCACAAATATGTACCTATCTGTTCTCCTGTCTTATTTTTTTAATGCTTTTATTGTGAAGGAAAGGTGATATTTGAGGGAAGTTCAGAGAGAGAACTCCTGCCTCTGGAGGGCATATAGCCTGGAGGTCGGTAGCGCTACCACGAGACTTGGGCGCAGAGCACAAATATCATTTGAAGACTATTGGATTTCATCGCCTGCCGGTTACTTAGTGGTATCAGGGGAAATGACTCAAGGAACAGCTACAGTATTTTTAGGTTGAAAATGTCAAGTTATCATTAAAAGTTCCATAATCTCAAAGAGCCCGGTAACTGCGGTCTATTTTTCGTAATATGCCGACTCAGCTACTGCTCACAGTGAACATTTGTGCAAAACCAGGATTTTTTATGATTTTTTTTTATCATCGTCAGCTCAAGCTTCCCATAATAGTCTACAGAGCCATAGCTTTGAGAGCCTTATTTGGCCAGACAGACATGCTACAAGAACATGCAGCACACAACACATGAACTGCATAGATGCGCAAGTTACATTGAGGTCTGTTCCTCCATAGCAGGCCTGCGCTGTGTGTGAAAAGTGTACAGTAGGTTGTCGTAGTTGAGAATAGTGCTGAGAGTGTATGTGTATGTTATGGAGGCGTGTGTTCCTGTGCAGAGGCGTGTTTTCCTGTCTCTGCTCCCAGGATATCACCCCAGCATATTGCTCTGTTCTTATCTTACAGCTGTGCTATTGGCTGCAGGTTACACACATCATACATATTTCATACGGGAACTCTCTGTTCTCTTCTTCAGTCTTGTGATGATAGGAGGCTTTACACGTGCAGACAGAGATGCTTCTGTAGAATGCTCAAAGCGCTTCCACTCAAACACTACATCTATGATCTACGTGAATAATTGTTGGGAGTTCCACCTATGTTTATATATAGAGAGAGGTCTTTATGGTTTTCAATGGTGACGTGCACGGCCTATGAACGAGGACACTCCAACAAAACAGGATTTAGAGCGAGAGAGTGAAGCTTGTATTCATCAGACACTGTATAACCTAGGCCAGGGGGTACCTGAGGTAACATTTTAGGCCATGCACTGAAGAAATGTGGCGACGCAGTTGGACAAAGTGTTTTGTAGTTGATCAAGGTCGTTGTGATTGATGTAGTTTACAGATACTGTTGCAATGGGATTGGTATAGAAGGCGAATGTGTGACCAAGTTTTGTGGTCGATAGAGTAACTCTGTGACTGGAGGAGCTTGGCATAAAACTGGACTAACACGCCTCTAAAATTGGTCAAGGACCACACAAGTGTTGTTATTGGTCCAACGGATCAAAGTGATCAGTGGAGAACTGGGTTGTTGGTGAAACCCGTATGTACTGTAATTTGGAAATAGTGCAAGATGACTGGTCAAGCATACCACATGGTCAATGTAATAAAGCTATATGATTGGTGCAGGGAGGCCATGGTGGTTTAGCTTTCCATACTTGCTATGCTAGTTATTTCAGGAAAGCCTACTGGTCAGTTCTGGGGAATATTATATTTATAGTATTATATTATAAATAAACCAGCCTCTTTATACTCCCCAGCTCTAAACTACATCACATTTTCCGCACTGATTGAAAATATGATTTTAATCCACTTCCCCTCTTAATTCCAACCTGGTTTATATAAACATAACCCCTCTAGGGCTTGATTACAGGGTATTAACGGCATGTCAACCAGATTTTGGAGTGTGACCAATCGGACATCGCCTTTCCATTCGCTCTAGGGTTTTTCCTTGCACTGTACTGTTTGATGGGCTTCCGCCGGCTAGTATAGACTTTCTCTATTTTTGCGTTTCAGGGCGGTATGTTGCTGGGTTATTCTTAGTGGTGGGTATTTTACCCCCACTACCACCCCCAACTCTGCTTTTCCATATACGTAGCAGGAGGGGAGTGAAATATTGATGGGATGGTGGGCGTTCCAGAATGGATCCTCAGGGCTTCTTTTGCCCCATATTATAGTTGTGAGCCTCTCTCTCTCTCACACACACTCACACACGATGCAGCCCCATATTATAGTTGTGAGCCTCTCTCTCTCTCACACACACTCACACACGATGCAGCCCCATATTATAGTTGTGAGCCTCTCTCTCTCACACACGCACACACATAGAGCTCTTGTTTATCTTTTACATTTTAAATGCAATTTGGGTGGCTAATGAAGGTGTAGCAGCATGCGGTGGGGCACAGTTTGGATCTGTGTTTAGTCAGGAAGAAATTGGACTACACTTTGATGTATGTATTGTCCTCATATACTGTATCGCTAGGCATAATACAGTTCCTCAATGAAATTAAAAGGCAAATGGTCAAATTTAGGACACAACTAATAACAGCCCTAACAAGTGGACTTCAGGCTGCTAGTGGTTTAATGGGGGTTGATACAAGGCTGTGACACATTATTTAATTATACCGTATGTGGTTGTTTCTTTGATCACAGAGTGGCTCCGTGTCTCGTTCTAACGTCGGAAGATTCCTCTGATGCATGGCTGTTGCTGTGGAAAAACTCTATTCCTCCAGATGAAAGTGGAATGCCCCCGCCCCTTCCCAAACACACAGTCACATCCACCCACACACATCATTGCTGTGTGTACCAATGGCGTTCAACCATGTCTCTATGCGTCTCCTTAGGTTCTCACAACAGACCTACACATAGGCTTGTATCCATGTCAATAACCAACCCCCAACACCTCCAAACACACACACCATGACCCCCAGTGATCCCGTTGCTGTGTTGAAGCTAATGGGGCCCTCTGAGAGGTCCCACCACCATTGAGGTTGTATGTAATCACCTGTCAGTCAGGCTGAATGGAGGGGTCGATGTCTCTGCCCCAGCACTGTTGATTACAATTGATCTGCGTTTAAATTAGACACTTTGCGGCGGGGCAACAAGACCAATAATGGGAGGCAGGGGAGTAACACATGAACACCCACTCTGTCACGGTTGTCAAAAGGAGAAGCGGACCAAAGTGCAGCGTGTGTGTCGTTCCACATTTTATTTACTCTGTGAAACTATGCAGTACATAAATAAACTGAATACACAAAACAACAAACTGTGACGCAGAGGTGAAACAAACACTATTCAAAAATAATCACCCACAAAACCCAGGTAGAAAAACCCCTACTTAAGTATGATCTCCAATTAGAGACAACGAGGACCAGCTGCCTCTAATTGGAGATCATCCCAAACAAACCAACATAGAAAAACAAAAACTAGAAACTAACAACATAGAAATAGAACACAGAATAAACCCCCCTGTCACACCCTGACCTACTCTACCATAGAAAATAACAGCTTACCATGGTCAGGCCGTGACAGTACCCCCCCCAAAGGTGCAGACTCCAAATGCAACTAAAAACAAAAAAAACAAATGGGAGGGTAGGGAGGGTAACCAGTGTCTATGGTGCCTCTGGTGCAGTACCCAGAACCTTATCATCCAGCGCATCCTCCAGTAGAGGAGGCGGCTCTGGTTCGGGGTGTACCCCCCACTCCGCCTGCTGATCACTCTGCTTCTGTGCCACCGGACCGTAGATCATCGCCGGAGGTTCCGGGCTGCAGGCTGTCTCAGGGGGTTCCGGGCTGCAGGCCGTCTCAGGAGGTTCCGGGCTGGGAACTGTCGCCGGAAGCTCTGGACTGGGAACTGTCGCCGGAAGCTCTGGACTGGGAACTGTCGCCGGAAGCTCTGGACTGGGAACTGTCGCCGGAAGCTCTGGACTGGGAACTGTTGCTGGAAGCTCTGGACTGGGAATGCGCACTGGAGGCCTGATGCGTGGGGCTGGCACAGGTGACGCCAGACTAGTAACACGCACCTCGGGTCGAGTGCGGGGAGCAGGAACAGGATGTACCAGGCTGGATAGACTCACTGGAGGCCAGGTACGTGGGGCAGGCACAGGATATACTGGGCCGTGGAGGCGCACCGGAGGTCTCAAGTGTAAAGCTGGCACAACCCGTCCTGGCTGGATGCTTACTCTCGCCCGGCAAACGCGGGGAGCTGGCACAGGACGAACTGGGCTGTGAATATGCACTGGCGACACAGTGCGCAGCGCCGGCGCAGGATATCCTGGACCGAGAAGGCGAACTGGAGACCAGGAGCGCTGAGCTGGCACCACCCTTCCTGGCTGAATGCTCAACCTAGCAGGCAAATGCGGGGCGCGGGCACAGATCGCACCGGGCTGTGTATGCGCACTGGCGACACAGTGCGCATCACCGCATAACATGGTGCTTGCTTCTTCACTCGTTTTCCATGGTAAGCACGAGGAGTTGGCTCAGGTCTCCACCCTGACTCTGCCAAACTCCCCGTGTGCCCGCCCCAATTTTTTGGGGGGGGTGCCTCTCGCACTTGCCTCGTGGTTGGTATAGTGCCTCATAATAAGGCCGCTCTGCTCTTGCTGCCTCAATCTCCTCCCTCGGGCAGTGATACTCCTCCCTCGGGCGGTGAAAACTAGAACCTAACAACATAGAAATAGAACACATAGAATAAACCCCCCTGTCATGCCCTGACCTACTCTACCATAGAAAATAACAGCTTACCATGGTCAGGACGTGACACGCTCCTAGACTCAATTTTTCTACCAATTTGTCTGGCTATTGCTTTTTGGTGGCATTGGGAAGCAGGTTTTGAAAATAAACACATTTTTCAATGCTCTGGGTAAAAGTATGATCATAACATGGTAACATTCTGATATCAGGCCTGTAATTGATTTTTTTATTGACATTTGGACATATCCTAAAAAGACCTTCATTACACAGAATATCTTCTGTATGGGCATATAACGCCTGATATGCAAGAGAATTCTATTTGAAACCTCATTAACATCCTAAAATAATGGATGATACGAATGTGAGAAAAGGTTTTATTTCAAAACGGCTGAGTTTTACCCTGGCACCGTAGTGTGTCTCTGTGCTGTCGAAAGCTGCTGGATAACAGAGAGTGGTAATTAGTATTTTCCCTTGGGTTAAACTCAAGATATCCTGCTGTAATGCACAGTAGGTTGTTCTCTCTCTGTGCGTGTGTGTGTGTGTGTTTATGTGTGTGTGCATAGGTCTATTTTTGTGGTAGACAGATGGTTTAAGGTTCAAAGCAAATTGACAAAGCTCATTTGCCAGTGCTATCTTGCACATATGTACAGACCTGAGTTGTAACTACCTCCTGTTTTCTCTGTGTGTTTCCAGGTGAAGGATGAGAGGAAAGTCCAGGAGTTGTTTGACCTGGCTGACTACGAACGCTCTGAGGAGCTGCGCAAGGCCAAGAGCCGCAGTAAGAAGAACCACAGCAGGTTCACCCTGCTCCGCTGCAAGCAGCCTGGGAATATAGTGAGTCCTTCTGCCCAGGGAGAGTGAAGGAGTCAGGCAGGGAGGCTCAGCAGGGCTTGGGGTGTTTAGGCCTCAGTGGGAAGTCCTTACTACAGGTGTTGATTTTAGCTGAAAATGCATTTGAAGTTTTCTTTCGTTAAAAACTGAAACTTGAGGCAAGCTTATCGTCAGACATAGTTTGTGGTTTTCTATAGAGAGTATGAGACAAAGTACAAGCTCAAATCAAAACAATCAAATGTACAGTCGTGGCCAAAAGTTTTGAGAATGACACAAATATTAATTTTCACAAAGTTTGCTGCTTCAGTGTCTAGATATTTTTGTCAGATGTTACTATGGAATACTGAAGTATAATTACAAGCATTTCATAAGTGTCAAAGGCTTTTATTGACAATTACATGAAGTTGATGCAAAGAGTCAATATTTGCAGTGTTGACCCTTCTTTTTCAAGACCTCTGTAATCCGCCCTGGCATGCTGTCAATTAACTTCTGTTCTTGCATAATCAATGCTTGGAGTTAGGCAGAGTTTGTGGGTTTTTGTTTGTCCACCCGCCTCTTGAGGATTGACCATAAGTTCTCAATGGGATTACGGTCTGGGAGTTTCCTGTCCATGGACCCAAAATATCGATGTTTTGTTCCTCGAGTCACTTAGTTTTCACTTTTGCCTTACGGCAAGGTACTCCATCATGCTGGAAAGGCATTGTTCATCACCAAACTGTTCCTGGATGGTTGGGAAAAGTTGCTCTCGGAGGATGTGTTGGTACCATTCTTTATTCATGGCTGTGTTCTTAGGCAAAATTGTGATTGAGCCCACTCCCTTGGCTGAGAAGCAACCCCACACATGAATGGTCTCAGGATGCTTTACTGTTGGCATGACACAGGACTGATGGTAGCGGTCACCTTGTCTTCTCCGGACAAGCTTTTTTCCGGATGCCCCAAACAATCGGAAAGGGGATTCATCAGAGAAAATGACTTTACCCCAGTCCTCAGCAGTCCAATCCCTGTATCTTTTGCAGAATATCAGTCTGTCCCTGATATTTTTCCTGGAGAGAAGTGGCTTCTTTGCTGCCCTTCTTGACACCAGGCCATCCTCCAAAAGTCTTCACCTCACTGTGCGTGCAGATGCACTCACACCTGCCTGCTGCCATTCCTGAGCAAGCTCTGTACTGGTGGTGCCCCGATCCCGCAGCTGAATCAACTTTAGAAGACGGTCCTGGTGCTTGCTGGACTTTCTTGGGCACCCTGAAGCCTTCTTCACAACAATTGAACCGCTCTCCTTGGAGTTCTTGATGATCCGATAAATGGTTGATTTAGGTGCAATCTTACTGGCAGCAATATCCTTGCCTGTGAAGCCCTTTTTGTGCAAAGTAATGATGACGGCACGTGTTTCCTTGCAGGTAACCATGATTGACAGAGGAAGAACAATGATTCCAAGCACCACCCTCATTTTGAAGTTTCCAGTCTGTTGTTCGAACTCAATCAGCATGACAGAGTGATCTCCAGCCTTGTCCTCGTCAACACTCACACCTGTGTTAATGAGAGAATCACGGACATGATGTCAGCTGGTCCTTTTGTGGCAGGGCTGAAATGCATTGGAAATGTTTTTCGGGGATTCAGTTCATTTGCATGGCAAAGAGGGACTTTGCAATTAATTGCAATTCATCTGATCACTCTTCATAACATTCTGGAGTATATGCAAATTGCCATCATACAAACTGAGGCAGCACACTTTGTGAAAATTAATATTTGTGTCATTTTCAAAACTTTTGGCCACGACTGTACATGTTTCGTATACAACAGGTGTAGACTTACAGTGAAATACTTCCTTACGAGTCCTTTTCCAAGAACGCAGAGTTAAAGATAATGGAGTGGCTACGGATACTGAGTTTTTGTATCCCAATAGAGATAAATAGTAATGACGTCTTTTTCTAGGCACTAATTCCGCCATGGTTCATTGGACAAAGCCGATGGGAAAATGAATGGCGTTTTCGGATAAAGGCCGAAAATAAGGTCTGTGGTAAACACAGGCTTAGGAGATCTTGAAGCATTTATGTAATTAAAAAAAAGCACTTAAAGGCTTCATAATTCAGAGATGGTCATGTTAACCTCTCTGGGCCAGTGGGACGTTAGCGTCCCACTCTAGTCATCAGCCAGTGGAATCGCGTGGCGCAAAATACAAATACCTCAAAAATGCTATAACTTCAATTTCTCAAACATATGACTATTTTACACCATTTGAAAGATAAGACTCTCGTTAATCACATTTTAAAGACAAGACTCTCCTTTATCTAACCACACTGTCCGAATTTCAAAAAGGCTTTACAGTGAAAGCAAAACATTAGATTATGTCAGGAGAGTACCCTGCCAAAAATAATCACACAGCCATTTTCAAAGCAAGCATATATGTCACAAAAACCAAAACCACAGCTAAATGCAGCACTAACCTTTGATGATCTTCATCAGATGACACTCCTAGGACATTATGTTATACAATACATGCATGTTTTGTTCAATCAAGTTCATATTTATATCAAAAACCAGCTTTTTACATTAGCATGTGATGTTCAGAACTAGCATACCGACCGAAAACCTCCGGTGAATTTACTAAATTACTCATGATAAACGTTGACAAAATACATAACAATTATTTTAAGAATTATAGATACAGAACTCCTTTATGCAAACACTTTGTCAGATTTTCAAATAGCTTTTCAGCGAAAGCACATTTTGCAATATTCTGAGTACATAGCTCAGCCATCACGGCTAGCTAATTTGACACCCACCAAGTTTGGGACAACCTAAACTCAGAATTACTATTAGAAAAATTGGATTACCTTTGCTGTTCTTCGTCAGAATGCACTCCCAGGACTTCTACTTCAACAACAAATGTTGTTTTGGTTCCAAATAATCCATAGTTCTATCCAAATACCTCCGTTTTGTTCATGCGTTCAGGTCACTATCTGAAGGGTAACGCGCGAGCGCATTTCGTGACAAAAAAATAAATAAATTCCATTACCGTACTTAGAAGCATGTCAAACGCTGTTTAAAATACATTTTTATGCTATTTTTCTCGTAAAATAGCGATAATATTCCAACCGGACAACGTTGTATTCATTCAAAGAGTGAACAAAAAAAAATGGCGAAGTCTCGTGAACGCGCAACTCCAGTTTCACTGTCCCCAGGCAGGCCACTTACAAACTCTGCTCCTATACTTTGCCCAGAGACAGGAGATGCGTTATTCCGCTTTCTGAGGGCTTTAGAGAGCCAATGGAAGCCTTAGAAAGTGTCACGTAACAGCCCAGATGCTGTAATTTCGATAGAGATGCAACAGAAGGACTACAAATTGTCAGACAGGCCACTTCCTGCATGGAATCTTCTCACGTTTTTGCCTGCCATATGAGTTCTGTTATACTCACAGACACTATTCAAACAGTTGTAGAAACTTTAGAGTGTTTTCTATCCAAATCTACGAATTATATGCATATTCTCATTTCTGGGCAAGAGTAGTAACCAGTTTAAATCGGGTATGTTTTTTATCTGGCTGTGAAAATACTGCCCCCTAGCCCCAACAGGTTAACTGACTGATATTATCTCAGAACAAAACGTATAAGATCTCCTAAGCCTGTGTTAACCTCAGACCCTGTTTTCTCTGCTACTACGCTACCTACGTAGCTGCTGTGCTGACTGCTTCGCTGCTTGTCCCCCTCCTTGATCGCCTTTGTCTGGTCAATGGTGTAGCCTACAAACTTCATGTTGTACACAAAACTGTTCGAACTATTGCATTCCATGCATCAGTAAGCATAAGCAGGATTTCATGTTCTTTTTTCAGGAGGGTAGTAGGCTACATCAAATCAAATTTTATTGGTCACATACACATGGTTAGCAGATGTTAATGCGAGTGTAGCGAAATGCTTGTGCTTCTGGTTCCGACAGTGCAGTAATATCTAACAAGTAATCTAACAACTACCTAATACACACAAATCTAAAGGGGGAATGAGAATATGTACATATAAATATATGGATGAGCAATGGCCGAGCGGCATAGGCAAGGTGCAATAGATGGTATAAAATACAGTATATACATATGATATGAGTAATGTAAGATATGTAAACATTATCAAAGTGGCAGTATTTAAAGTGGCATTGTTTAAAGTGACTAGTGATCCATTTGTTAAAGTGCCCAGGTATTGAGTCTCCATCTAGGCAGCAGCCTCTCTGAGTTAATGATTGCTGTTTAGCAGTCTGATGGCCTTGAGATAGAAGCTTTTCTTCAGTCTCTCGGTCCAAGCTTTGATGCACCTGTACTGGCCTTGCCTTCTGGATGATAGTGGTGTGAACAGGCAGTGGCTCGGGTGGTTGTTGTCTTTGATTATCTTTTTTGCCTTCCTGTGACATCGGATGCTATAGGTGTCATGGAGGGCAGGTAGTTTGCCCCCGGTGTTGTGTTGTGCAGACCGCACCACCCTCTGGACAGCCTTGCGGTTGAGGGTGGAGCAGTTGCCGTACCAGGCTGTGATATAGCCCGACAGGATGCTCTCGATTGTGGATCTGTAAAACTTTGTCAGGGTTTTGGGTGACAAAGCCAAATTTCTTCAACCTCCTGAACATGCATCCTTGTGGGGTCCCAGTGTTGAGGGTCAGCGAGGTGGAGAGGTTGTTTCCTACCTTCACCACCTGGGGGCGGCCCGTCATAAAGTCCAGGACCCAATTGCACAGGGTGGGGTTGAGACCCAGGGCCTCCAGCTTGATGCTGAGCTTGGAGGGTACTATGGTGTTGAATGCTGAGCTGTCATCAATGAACAGCATTCTTACATAGGTATTCCTCTTATCCAGATGGGATAGGGCAGTGTGATGGCGATTGCATCGTCTGTAAACCTGTTAGGGCGGTATGCAAACTGAAGTGGGTCTAGGGTGGCCGGTAAGGTGGAAATGATATGATCCTTGACTAGTCTCTCAAAGAACTTCATGATGACAGAAGTGAGTGCTACGGAGCGGTAGTCATTTAGTTCAGTTATCTTTGCCTTCTTGGGTACAGGAACAATGGTGGCCATCTTGAAGCATGTGGGGACAGCAGACTGAGATAGGAAGTGATTGACTATGTCCATAAACACAACAGCCAGCTGGTCTGCGCATGCTCTGAGGACGTGGCTAGGGATGCCGTCTGGGCCAGCAGCCTTGTGAGGTTTAACACGTTTAAATGTTTTACTCACGTCGGCCACGGAGAAGGAGAGTGGGGGGGCGCAGTTCTTGTTAGCGGGCTGCAACGGTGGCACTGTATTATCCTCAAAGCGGGAAAAGAGGGTGTTTAGTTTGTCTGGAAGCGTGACGTTGGTGTCCGTAACGTGGCTGGTTTTCTTCTTGTAGTCTGTGATTTCCTGTAGACCCTGCCACTATTTATATGTTTTACACAAAATACATTATCGACATGTACAAACTTTGTTGTCAATATTGCAAACATAAGCACAACACAAACATAAACCTTAACAAATAGGTTTCCGAAGGGGCGGGCGTGGGCAGGGCGAGTCAAAATAACATGGCTATATACAGGGAGTACCAGTACCAAGTTGATGTGTAGGGGTACGATGCAATTGAAGTAGCTATGTACATGTAAGTAGGGGTAAAGTGACTAGGCAACAGAATAGACAGTAGCAGCAGCGTACACTCAGTTGACAGTTTATTAGGTACATCACCCCGTTAACAAAAATGGAGTCACGTGCACCGGTTCCACTATCTCAGAACTGGCTGGCCTCCTAGGCTTTTCATGGACGACAGTGTCTAGGGTTTACAGAGAATGGTGCAACAAGCAAAACACAGCTTGTTGATGAGAAGTCGAAGGAGAATGATAAGAATTCTGCAAGCTAACAGGAGGGCCACAAACAGGCAAATAATGGCGCAGTGGGGTGCAGAACGGTATCTCGGAACGCACAACTTGTCAGTCCTTGTCACGGATGGGCTATTGCTGCAGACGACCACATCGGATTCCACTCCTATCAGTATCATGACACAAGGCGAGATCCAGATGCAGACACAAGAGGCAGATGGTTGGAGTCTCACAATATTTATTAATCCAAAAGTGTAAGGCACGAGAATGGTCGTGGACAGGCAAAAGGGTCAAAACCAGTTCGGAGTCCAAAAGGTACCGAAGGGCAGGCAGATTCAAGATCAGGGCAGGCAGGATGATCAGCCAGGCGGGAAAGTAGTCCAGAGTCAGGCAGGGTTCAAAACCGGGAAGCCTATTAAAAAGAGAATAGCAAAAGGAGAATGGGAAAAACACGCTGGTTGACTTGACTAACATAAAAGACGAACTGGCACAGAGAGACAGGAAACACAGGGATAAATACACTGGGGGAAATAAGTGACACCTGGAGGGGGTGGAGACAATCACAGGAACAGGTGAAACAGATCAGGGCGTGACAGTACCCCCCCCCAGGGACGCCACGTGGCGTCCTACCTGGGAGCATACATGGCTGACCGGGGTGTCGGGCAGTGGAAGTCGGGGATGAGGGCCGGGTCCAAGATGTCTTTAGCAGGGACACAGCACCTCTCCTCCGGGCCATATCCCTCCCAGTCAACCAGGTACTGGAAACCCCTGCACCGTGGTCGAACCTTCAGGAGGCGTCTCACTATATACGCTGGCTGGCCACCTATAACTCGGGGGGAGGGATTGGCCTGGAGACAGAAGACAAAGGACAGTGAAACATAGGCTTAATCCTAGACACATGGAAGGTAGGGTGAATACGGAGGGTACGGGGTAACACAAGACGGACAGCAGTGGAACTCAGGACTCTGGAGATGGGAAAAGGACCAATGAACCGGGGAGACAGCTTGCGGTAGCGGGGAGCTGTGGTCCGGCAACGGTCCGCTTGTTGACAATACCTGGAGTTGATCTTGAGAATAGCCGTCCTGGCTCTTCTCCAGGTACGTCGACAGCGGCGGACAAACATCTGGGCCGAGGGTATGCTGACCTCCTGCTCTTGTTCAGGGAAGAGTGGAGGCTGATACCCCATGGAGCACTCGAAAGGGGAGAGTCCCTTGGCAGGACTGGGAAGAGTGTTCCGGGCATACTCCACCCAGAACAGTTGACGGCTCCAGGTAGTGGGGTTGGTTGAGACCAGGCACCTTAAGGTCGTCTCCAGGTCTTGGTTGGCTTGCTCCGACTGACCGTTAGTTTGGGGAGGGAATCCGGATGACAGGCTGGCCGACGCCCCAATAAGGATGCAGAATGCCTTCTAGAACTGAGACGAGAAATAAGGACCCTGATCGGAGACCATGTCTATCGGGAGTCCATGGATCCAGAAGACATGCTGCACCATAAGCTGGGCCATCTCCTTGGCAGAAGGTAGTTTAGGAAGAGGGATGAAATGGTTGGCCTTGGAGAACCGGGAAATGTTTCAATTTTTTGAGCACACACAGTGCATGCAGTGACGATGGCAGAGACGTCAGGGACCATTGTGGGCCACCAGAAACGTTGTCGAAGGAAGGCTATTGTACGATGGGACCCTGGATGACAAGTCAGCCTGGAGGAATGAGCCCATTCCAGGACCCGGGACCGGATTGGGTTAGGGACAAACAGCTGGCTAGCCGGGCCCCCTTCAGGTCCAGGCTGGGAGCGTTGCGCCTCGCGAACCAGGTTCTCAATATCCCGATCCACGGTGGCAGTAGGGAGAATGGTTTCGGAAGTCGAGGGTGTGGCAGAGGAGCTGTATAGGTGGGAGAGAGCATCAGGCTTCACATTTTTGGACCCTGGACGGTAGGCAATGGTAAAGTTGAATCTGGTAAACAGGAGGGCCCACCAGGCCTGCCTTGAGTTGCGGCGCTTGGCTGAACGGAGTAATTCCACATTTTTATGGTCGGCCCAGACCAGGAATGGCTGTTCTGTTCCTTCCAGCCAGTGCTTCCACTCCTCCAACGCCATCTTCACCGCCAGGAGTTCTCGGTTGCCAACATCATAGTTCCTCTCAGCAGGACTGAGATGATGGGACAGGAAAGCACAGGGATCAAATCAAATTTATTTATAAAGCCCTTCTTACATCAGCTGATGTCACAAAGTGTTGTACAGAAACCCAGCCTAAAACCCCAAACAGCAAGCAATGCAGGTGTAGAAGCACGGTGGCTAGGAAAAACTCCCTAGAAAGGCCAGAACCTAGGAAGAAACCTAGAGAGGAACCAGGCTATGAGGGGTGGCCAGTCCTCTTCTGGCTGTGCCGGGTGGAGATTATAACAGAACATGGCCAAGATGTTCAATTGTTCATAGATGACCAGCAGGGTCAAATAATAATAATCACAGTGGTTGTCGAGGGTGCCACAGGTCAGCAACTCAGGAGTAAATGTCAGTTAGCTTTTCATAGCCGATCATTCAGAGTATCTCTACCGCTCCTGCTGTCTCTAGAGAGTTGAAAACAGCAGGTCTGGGACAGGTAGCACGTCCGGTGAACAGGTCAGGGTTCCATAGCTGCAGGCAGAACGAACAGTTGAAACTGGAGCAGCAGCACGGCCAGGTGGACTGGGGACAGCAAGGAGTCATCAGGCCAGGTAGTACTGAGGCATGGTCCTAGGGCTCAGGTCCTCCAAGAGAGACAAAGAAAAAAAGAGAAAGAGAGAGAATTAGAGAGAGCATACTTAAATTCACACAGGACACCGGATGAGACAGGAGAAATACTCCAGATATAACAGACTGATCCTAGCCCCCCGACACATAAACTACTGCAGCATACAGTGAGGGAAAAAAGTATTTGATCCCCTGCTGATTTTGTACGTTTGCCCACTGATAAAGAAATGATCAGTCTATAATTTTAATGGTAGGTTTATTTGAACTGTGAGAGACAGAATAACAACAAAAAAATCCAGAAAAACGCATGTCAAAAATGTTATAAAACCAGTTTAGCATGTCCCGAAGCACATCATTAACCAAAGCCTGGAAGACAGCGGGGGCATTGGTGAGTCCAAATGGCATGACCTGGTACTCATAATGTCCACTGGCTGTGTTGAAGGCTGTCTTCCACTCATCCCCCTCGCGTATCCGAACCAGGTGGTAGGCATTCCGAAGGTCCAACTTGGAAAACATGGTAGCCCCCTGGAGAAGTTCAAACGACAAGGAGAGGTAGGAGATAACGATTTTTGACAGCGATATCGTTAAGTCCCCGGTAGTCAATGCATGGGCGCAGGGTCTTGTCCTTCTCCACAAAGAAATACCCTGCGCCGGCAGGAGATGTAGACGGAGGGACGGCCCCAGTGGCCAGAGACTCTTCGATATACTCCTCCACAGCAATGGTCTCTGGTCGGGACAGAGAGTACAACCGACCCCAAGGTGGTGTAGTGCCTGGGAGAAGAGCAATGGCACAATCATAAGGATGGTGCAGGGGGGAAAAGAAGTAGCACTTGCCTTGCTAAACACTTCCAGGAGGTCATGGTATTCCGTGGGGATAACAGTCTTGCTAACCTCCTGAGGAAGACGACATGGGGAAGGCTGTGCTGCTTGAAGGCAGTGGGAATGGCAAAATGGGCTCCACCCCAGATGGAGCTTGTGGTCCAGTCAATCACAGGATTGTGCTTTTGGAGCCAGGAAAATCCCAAAACAACCGGAACATGGGGAAATGCAGTGAAGAGGAACTGTATTGTCTCACTGTGGTTACTATAAACCGTAATTGAACGGGCACAGTACTATGGGTGACTTCCCCTATAGAGTGACCGTCCAGTGCCCTAGCATCCATGGGCACAGAGAGAGGCTAAGTGGGAATACCAAGCTCCGAAGCTATCGTGCAATCCATAAGACATTCATCAGCCCCAGAGTCAATGAGCACTCAGAGACTTAGATTGGTCTCCCCACAGCACAAGAGCAAAAAGGGGTGTGCGGGTGATGGGAATTAGGGAACTCCCAGTCTGACTCACCATAGTACTGGTACCCACTAGGGACAAGGGTTTCCTAATAGGGCAGGTAGCATTAAAATGTCCGGCCCCTACACCGTACAGACAACAGTTATTATTCATCCTCCATGAGCGCTCCCAAACTGATAGCCTTGTTCTTCCCAACTGCATAGGCTCAGTATCCAACTCACCCGTCATAGATTCACGAGAGAGCTCGGGTGACTTCGACTCCTCTCGGAAGAGCTGCCTTCGGAAACTTCCAGTTTCCATAGTAGGTGAACGCGTCATATCGGGTGCACAAGTGTGCCAGACCTCCTCTCATTCTTGCGTTCCCTTAGGCGTCCATCAATTTTAATGGTTAAGGCGATAAGAAAGTCGAGGTCCACCGGCAGTTCCCGAGCAGCTAGCTCATCCTTTACCTCCTCAGATAATCCATGCAGAAAAGTATCGAAAAGAGACTCCGGATACCAGGCACTCTCGGTGGCCAACGTGTGAAAGTCCACCGCGTAGTCTGCCACACTACGGGAGTTTTGGCGTAAGTCAAGCAGTTTGCTGGCCGCCTTTCTCCCAGATACCGGAGACTCAAAAACTTTTCTCACCTCTGCCACGAATTCCTCCAAATGACCGCAAATGGCAGATTGTTGTTCCCAAACTGCTGTAGCCCAGGAGAGCGCCCTTCCTGACAGTAGTGTAATTATATACGCTATCTTCGATCAGTCTGAAGAAAACGAAGATGGCTGTAGCTCAAAAATAAACGAGCACTGAGAAAGAAAACCCCGGCAGGTACCAGAATTCCCCGAATATCGCTCTAGAGGAGGTAAGCGAGGTTCACGGGGAGTCGGGATAGGCTGTACAAACTCACCACAGATAGGGAAAAAATTACCGGGTGATTGGGGTTTTTCAGAGGTGGCAGACAGTCTCTGAGCTCAGAGCCCAAAAGGTACTGAAGGGCAGGCAGAATCAAGGTCAGGGCAGGCAGGATGATCAGGCAGGCAGGAAACTAGTCTAGAGTCGGGCAAGGGTCAAAACCGGAAGACTATCAAAAATAGAATAGCGAAAGGAAAACAGGAAAAACACGCTGGTTGACTTGACTAACATACAAGATGAACTGGCAGAGAGACAGGAAACACAGGGATACATACACTGGGGAAAATAAGCGACACCTGGAGGGGGTGGAGACAATCACAGGAACAGGTGAAACAGATCAGGGCGTGACAATCAGCTAAAAACAAGAAGAAGCGGCTCCAGTGGGCACGCAATTCTACCAGCTCTCACAGTCTCACATCAGAATTAGACATTCATGTTTCTCAAACGTCAAATTTCGAAGTGTTTAAGGGTAAGTTTAGGCATTAACTCTGAATTTGCAAGTTTAGGGTTAAGTTCAGGCATTACCTCCAAATTCTTAAGGTTTGGCATTAACTCCGAATGGTTAAGGTAAGGGTTAAGGTTTGGGATAGGCTTAAAACAAAATTATCAAAAGCAACTTTCTATCACTGGATTCAAACTTGGGAATCAGAGGTAGATGCTTACACCCATCTGCCATCCCCATCCACAATGCCCTAGCAAAACCGAAACCTACTTGAAGGTAACAACCCTCACTGTTGCCCCTAGTGGCCGGTTTCCACGTTGTCTCCTGATGTCCTCAGATACGAATAGACGTTGAATACTGACTTGTATCACAGGTGACCTGGCTGCGCGATCACCAACACTGGACAATTGAGGAGTAGAAAAACATTGCCTGGGCTGACGAATCCCAGTTCCTGTTGCGTCATGCTGATGGCAGAGTCAGGATTTGGCGGAAGCAGCATGAGTCCATGGCTTCATCCTGCCTGGTGTCAACAGTACAGGCTGGTGGCGGTGGTGTAATGGTGTGGGGATTGTTTTCCTGGCACACGTAAGGTCCCTTGATACCAATTGAGCAACGTTTCCATGCCCTGAAGAATTCAGGCTGTTCTAGAGGCAAAGGGGTCCGTCCGACCCGGTACTAGATGGATGTGCCTAATAAACTGACCAATGAGTGTATGTGGTAAGTGTGAGTGTGTGTGTGTGGCATCAGTATGCATGTGTGCGCGTGTGTGTGTGTATGTTGTGTTGGGGTATCAGTGTAAGTATGTGTGTGTATGGGTAGAGTCCAGTGTGTGTGCATAGAGTCAGTGCAAGAGAGTTAGTGCAAAAAATGTGTCTAGCTGATGGAATTTATTTATTTGTCTCCCTTGATGATGATATGGTTGTGTTGCCACATTAGATCGGCCATTAATGCACCCCCACCACAGACCGGGATTGGTGGATTTCTCCAGAAAGACATAATCCAGAGAATCCCATTACCTCTAAAGAGGCAATCTCTATAACGGCCAAATCCTACAAAGATTCCACTCACAGTTGTCACTTCTGACCCACTGCAGTTCTTGTAGATCTTGGCACCAGCTTGTAGTTCATTTGGCGTCATTATTCACTGTCTTAGTGTGATATTCTAGGGGGAAGTGTGTTTGAGAGAAGATATGTAAGTATATACAAGGAGATGTAATTGGAGGGCAGATGCTCAATGTACCTGTTTTTGTCGAGCTTTGCAGAGATTCTTCCTCCAGTTTACAGCTTAGACCCTGCTCTAGATAAGAACCATCTTTAACATAATTCTTTGTCAATGCATTTAATGAGGTGCAATCCCCCTTCCTTGGTGATTTAGGCAAAGCCGCCCCATTAAGCTTTCTGTGCCCCTCTCCATCGCTCACAAATTGGCTACATTCCGACTCTCCCTCCAACCAATGCTTACACCAATTTATTCCTTTCAAATCCATGATGGAAGTGTGCAAGTGCACACTTAAGGAGGGGTGGAGTAGCCTAAACTTTATCATCTTCTTTCAACCAATCAATTGATTCTTTCCTTTTTTTCTTCAGGTTCCCAATCTTGTGTTTTTGGCTGTTAGCCCCGAGGAGAAGGAGTCGTGGGTCAATGCCCTCAATACAGCCATCATCAAAGCCAAGAACCGCATTTTTGATGAGGTAGGTCAGTCACTCTTCTCCCCTTCCCTGTCCCTATTTCGCTAGCTCTCACGTCTCCCCAGATTTCTAGAGCTTTTCTTATTTTTGTCTCTCATTAGCGTGTCTCTCGTGCAACATTTATGAATGAAACCTCCAAATGCCCCTACAGCCAGCCCTAAAAAGTTTCCAGACAAATGTAACCTTGCAGTTACTAAGCACACTGTAAAATCGGTGAATTTGGACAAAAGCACAGTCTACATCTTTCAATACGGGAAACATGTTAATTCAATCTCCCCAGGCGTGGCTGAGAGATCAAAGTGTTTATATCTCGCTGACTCATCCATCTCCATCGGGAACAGGGTCCTTGTTAATGCGCCATCCCTGCCGACGCCCACCTGTTTTCCCAGTGCCTCGCGATCAAACAGTGGCTCACTCCCCATCACACACTATGGGGTAAAAATCCATCTTCCGTAGCTAGAGATCGTCAAGAAGTGAGAATGAACTCTGCAGCATGTCTGCCGCCCTGATAGTGAGAATCCTCTCTCAACGCCCTACAATGTACTCTACTCTAATGTACATCATGTTCTGTACATTACATTCCCATAACTCTCCCTCCACAAATATACATTTCTGTTATGCTGATTGTCAAAAAAATCACTCGGTCTCTTTCTGATTGTCTCCATAGGTTACAATTGAAGAGGACAGTGTCCTGGTGCACCCTACACGTGATCGTGCCAAGATTCCCCATGCACGGCGCTTGCCCACCCGGGGACATCTCATGGCTGTGGTGGGTGTTGCTACCTTGGCTAACATTGACAATTCAGTTCCAAGTCAATATTATATTTTTGGACAGCAAACAAGGAATTATACTGTTTATGTTGTAAGGATTATCCTGGTCTGTTGCGTTGAATGCTAAACTCTCTTGTGCTCTCCCTAGGCATCCACCTCCTCAGACGGAATGTTGACCCTTGACCTTGTCCATGAGGAAGATGACTCCACCCCAGAAGATGAGGAAGAAGGCTTCTGGGAAAATAACTTCAGGGTTGACCTAGACAAATGGACCACAGGTCGTCAGCGTTCTGGCACAGACGTCTCCAAACTCTGCGTCACCACAAAGGACCTAAGGGTACCCAAGACGGGCAGCCTGCCTCGCGGAAGCGAGCTCTCCTGGGACCGGGCGCACCATCTTGAGGCTCAGTCCCGTACCCCTCCACCAGGGAAGAGGTTCAGTGCCCAAGGTAGGAGCCGCTGCGCCTCCATGGACGAGGTCCTTTCCTTGCGGCCAGTCAGGGGTGTCCTTCACCCTCGCCCCATAGGTGAACCTGTCCAGCCTGTCGGACCACTGCAGAGTCTTATCGCCCAGAAAATGCAGAGGGCTCAGGAACTGCTGGAAGAAATGCGATTGGAGGAACTGCAACGTGCAAAAGGCTTAGACTCGCCCTATCTAAAGGGCATTGACTCACCCCGTTTGTACCATCTAAGAGGCTTTGAGTCTCCTCACTCCAGGGCCTCAGGTTCACCTCGCAGTAAGAGTAGTGACTCCCCTCGTTTGAGGGTGAAAGACTCGCCTCGTTTGAGGGGGAAAGACTCGCCTCGTATGAAGGGCAAGAAGTCCCGCTCAAAAGGTACAGACTCACCCCATTCAAAGAGGGCTGACTCTCCTAATTTGAGGGGTAACAACTCTCCCCGTCTCAGGGTTACTGACTCGCCACGTATGAAGGGTTTGGATTCTTCCAGTTTCAAGGAATCAGACTCGCCAAGTCTGACGGGTTCTGACTCCCCACGTCTCAAGAACATTGGTTCACCCTTTTCAAAAAGTTTTGACTCATCAAGTCTGAAGGGTTCTGACTCGCCTCGCATCAAGGATACTATTCTGAGGGGTAAGGACTCGCCAAATATAATTGGTAAGAACTCCCCAAGTCTGAAGAGTATCGGCTCACCTTCTCTGAAAGGTGCTGACTCACCCTGTCTGAAGGGTAATGACTCACTCCATAGTAAGAGTGCACACTCACTTCTCAGTGACTGTGATTTGGAGAGTAGACGGGCAGAGGCGGAGCGACTTCTGCAGGAGGCCGTCTCCTCCTGGCGTCAGGCTAAGGAGGTGCTGGAGGAGGTGAAGGAGCTGCAGACGCAGTCACTAAACCGCCGTTCTGAAAAGAAGACAATAGACAGGCCCCCAACACCGCCACCGGACTATAGGCTGGAGGACGCATGCCTCTGTCACCACCACAGCTGAAAAGCACGCTGGGTTTTCTCCAGCCAAAGAGAAAATAAAAGAGCACTAGGGGCATGGAGTAAATACATTTTTGTCACGTTTTGTTGTCATTACATGCCAGTGTTGAAGTATAAAGCTTTTAGGCTTTATTGCTCCCTTTGCATTTTCCTATCTTGATCCTTGCATTCAGAAAGTATTCAGACCCCTTCACTTTTTCCACATTTTGTTACGTTACAGCCTTATTCTAAAATGGAATAAATACATTTTTTCCCTCATCAATCTACACATAATACCCCATAATGATAATTGTTCAAATGTATTAAAAATAAAAAACAGAAATACCTTATTTACATAAGTATTCAGACCCTTTGCTATGACACTCGAAATTGAGCTCAGATGCATCCTGTTTCCGTTGATCATCCTTGTTTCTACAACTTGATTGGTGTCCACCAGTGGTCAATTCAATTGATTGGACATGATTTGGAAAGGCACACACCTGTCTATATGAGGTCCCACAGTTGACTGTGCATGTCAGAGCAGAAACCAAGCCATGCGGTCAAAGGAGCAGGATTGTGTCGAGGCACAGATCTGGGGAAGGGTACCAAAAAATGTCTGCAGCATTGAAGTTCCCCAAGAACACAGTGTCCTTCATCATTCTTAAATAGAAGTTTGGAACCACCAAGACTCTTCCTAGAGCTGGCTGCCTGGCCAAACTGAGCAATCGGAGGAGAAGGGCGGTGACCAAGAACCCGCTGGTCACTTTGACAGAGCTCCAGTTCCTCGGTGGAGATGGAATAACCTTCCAGAAGAACAACCATCTCTGTAGCACTCCACCAATCAGGCCTTTATGGTAGAGTGTCCAGACGGAAGCCACTCCTCAGTAAAAAGGCACATGACAGCATGCTTGGAGTTTGCCAACAGGCACATAAAGGACTCTCAGACTGTAAGAAACAAGATTCTCTTTGGCCCCAATGCCAAGCGTCACGTCTGGCACCGCTCATCACCTGGCCAACACCATCCATACGGTGAAGCATGGTGGTGGCAGCATCATGCTGGGGGGATGTTTTTTAGCGGCAGGGATTGGGAGACTAGTCAGGATCGAGGGAAAGATGAACGGAGCAAAGTACAGAGAGATCCTTGATGAAAACCTGCTCCAGAGCGCTCAGGAACTCAGACTGGGGCGAAGGTTCACCTTCCAACAGGACAATGACCCTAAGCACACAGCCAAGACAGCACAGGAGTGGCTTCAGGACAAGACTCTGAATGTCCTTGAGTGGCCCAGCCAGAGCCCGGACTTGAACCCGATCTAACAAATATCTGGAGAGACCTGAAAATAGCTGTACAGGGACACTCCCTATCCAACCTGACAAAGCTTGAGAGGATCTGCAGAGAAGAATGGGAGAAACTCCCCAAATACAGGTGTGCCAAGCTTGTCACGTGATACCAAAGAAGACTCAAGGCTGTAATCACTGCCGAAGGTGCTTCAACAAAGTACTGAATAAAGGGTCTGAATACTAAATGGGATATTTTCATTTTTACATTTTATTTTAGCCAAAAAAAATTGAAACCTGTTTTTGCTTTGTAATTATGGGGTATTGTCTGTAGCTTGACGAGGAAAAAAATTTGAATCAATTTTAGAATAAGGTTGTAACATAACAAAATGTGGAAAAAGTGAAGGGGTCTGGATAGTTTCTGAATGCAGTGTACTGTATACTAGTCAAATCAAGCTGAGCAAGTAATGAAATAATAATTTCATTATCACTGCCGTTTGCTTTCTGATTTGAATAGGTTGGAATAGTGGGTGACTCAGACAGAGGCATAAACAGGGCTAAGAGCAGAGTTGCCGTGCCTCGGTAACACTGACACCGCCAGGGAAAGTAATTCTGCCCGTGTATTTACATTTATTATCCACCAGAGGCGGATTAGGTTTCATCGGAAAATGCTTTGTACTGTAAACATAAACAATAAATGCTTTTTTATAATGGACGAATGGAATGAGAATGTGTTTGAGCGGAAACAGTGTCTAAGGAGCATTATTACCTTGCGAAATTCATATGTGGAGAAGCTGCCTGGGATTGCTCTCATTCGGTTAGCTTCAGTTATTGACAACTTTCAGTCAAGTCCAATGACCTTCAAACATCAAGAATTTCCCCAGTCTCTTGGTGTCAGAAACCTAGTATTGTAGTTGTTGGTCTTCTCAGAGACCGAATACAAAGGCGATCTTTCTCTTGCTGTGAGCGTGTCAGATAATGAGATAATGAGCTATTTCGTCATCCCTTCTCTGTCCTAAACTGAGCAATAGTATTCCAGGGACAGACTCAAGATGTCTGTTTACATTATGCAATCAAACTGATTAATGTCACCAATTGGATTCCCAACACTTATAGCTGAAACTCACAGACCACAAGGCCACTTTGATTGCAGGGATATTAAGTAGCTAACTACTTCGCTCTATTAAATTTACTTTTATTATTCTGCTCATGTAACATGGTCTCCTGCTTGTACTCAGAATGCCTCTATTGTTTTGGTTAATTGAGGTTCTATGATCTACAAAAGCCTGCATGTGAGTGATTCGGTGGCAGAGAGCAAGAGAAAGTGCTCATTAACTCTGATCAGCTTCTGAAGAGAAATGCTATTATGGGATTATAATTGCAGGCGTCATGTTGAGTCTCTGTAGCGTTCGTTGCAATTCGAATCAAGTGGGCAGATGATTTCAACAGTCCTTCTGTCTCTTCTAAAAGGTGCACAGGGTAATCTCACATTTCAGAGGCTTTCATTAATTATTTCATGAGGATCAATTATTTTATGAGAGAGGGGATAATGAAAGCTTCTGAACCATTTTCAGGGCACAAAGATGTTAAACTTGGAGATATGAAGATGGGTTGGTCACACTGCACTATTTCATACCAAACTAGGGTAGAAATCAATGTTCTCAGTATCATGTCCTTGTTTAGTCACATGGTTAGCATTTCCCGCCATGTCATTGGCTGACTGCCAAAACATGATTCATAGGTCACTGAGTTGAAGTTAAAATGCACAGTGCATCTAGGACAGGACAAACATCACTCCATTACACCAGGCTCACCTTACATACGGTTAAAATCAGTCATGTATGATTGAGGTTTATTGGTTTATTTGATTATGTGTATGTGTCCCTTCAGCAGCAATTATATGCCCTTGGTGCACATGACAACATGCAATATAGTAGGCCTAATGTTGATAAGGAAAGAGATATCCACCACCGCTTGTAATCTGAGCTAAGCCATAGACCAGTGTATAGCAACTCTGCCAGAAAGAAATGAAAAGGCATTAATATGTCTCAAGCAATCTGCATAAATAGATTGTATTAACAGCAATTGTGAAATTACTAATGTATGTATAAGTGAAATAAATTATTTACACCGAATTCCCTTTGTCTTTCATCACTTTTAACTACGGGTTTGAGTCCCTTCGGTGCAGAATTTCATTTTTATCATTTTACCCATTAGGACTGAATTAAGTATTCAAATTTAATAATACATTATTACGAACTTGACTCACGGCTCCATCTTTACTGGGGTTCAATTCATTTTACCCCCCATCCATTTTGTATTAGAGGAGTGTTACTGCATGTTCTTGCCAGTAGCCCTGCTTAAGCAGAGGGATATACAGATAAAGGTTGTATGGTAGAGCAGATGTGACGGTGGAAGAATCATATCACCTGATTCCTTTGTGTGTGTGTGTGTGTGTGTGTGTGTGTGTGTGGCTGCTCCGTGCTCCATTGTGACTCAACAGCCTTGCAGCATCTGGCTATAGCTTGGCCACTGATTCAAATGGATTAATAATGACGCTCCAGTTATGGCATTAGTAATGTTGGAGCCTGGAGCAAAAGTGCTACTGCCTGGCCCCCGTTTTCATCAGTTTATTTTATAGGAGAGGACTTCATAATAATAGATAAATGTGACCCAAATGAATGGATGCAAAATGACAGCTAGAGTACAGTAAGAGTAAACATAACATCCGACAGGTAGTTACTGTACACTATTGGAGCCAACAAGAGCAGGATTACTGAAGCATAACATCAGGCCCCAGCATGTAGAAAAGACCCCAACAACAACATTGGTATGCAGGAGAGAGAAACATAATTTCCTCATGCAGTGCTCCACGTTGCCATGCTTGCCTCGAAGGAGAACGTGTTCATTTGGAGTAGGGAGGTAACAACTTGCTCCTTGTCATGGCCCAGCGAGGGACGTTAGCAACAGCACTAAAAATACATCCTGCTTATTACAACCACAACATGACTAACCAACGGCACGTTCAGAAGCTGTATAGGAGGAACCAAAGCTCTGAAGCTAATGCGTCGTTCCTTTGCAGATGAACGCACCGCGCACATGGTTGCTTATAAAAATAACATGACAACGAAAGGCTTTTAGGGACACAAGGGACTGAATATTTCAGAGGCAGTAAAGTGGGATTGCAGCGATCGGATAGCATGGTATCTCTGGAGTTATAAATCCCTTGGTGTGGCTCAGCTGTGGGTCTGCTCAGCCGGCCGGTCCACTCACTTCAGACGGGCTAAGCATGTTCTAGTGTGCATTGGCTGACACTAGCCAAAAGGACTGAACAAATTGGATGGACAAATTTTACATACAGTATTTGATGGAAATGTTAAATGAGCCCCATTGAACACAAATGAAGGCCGGTCTATACACCACGAGGGACAGAGTTTTACTGTGTGTGTGTTGTGAATGTATTTCTTGCACTTGATGCATGTGTACTGTGTCTTCCTGTCCTTCTTTGGTCACACACACATCGCAGCGCTTCTTGTCGCTATCGGCTGCAATCTAGAATGATGAAAACACTTAGTTCAGGAATTTTACTAACATCTAACTCACTCACATACAGTGGGGAGAACAAGTATTTGATACACTGCCGATTTGGCAGGTTTTCCTACTTACAAAGCATGTAGAGGTCTGTCATTTTTATCATAGGTACACTTCAACTGTGAGAGACGGAATCTAAAACAAAAATCCAGAAAATCACATTGTACGATTTTTAAGTAATTAATTAGCATTTTATTGCATGACATAAGTATTTCATACATCAGAAAAGCAGAACTTAATATTTGGTACAGAAATCTTTGTTTGCAATTACAGAGATTATACGTTTCCTGTAGTTCTTGACCAGGTTTGCACACACTGCAGCAGGGATTTTGGCCCACTCCTCCTCACAGACCTTCTCCAGATCCTTCAGGTTTCAGGGCTGTCGCTGGGGAATACGGACTTTCAGCTCCCTCCAAAGATTTTCTATTGGGTTCAGGTCTGGAGACTGGCTAGGCCACTCCAGGACCTTGAGATGCTTCTTACGGAGCCACTCCTTAGTTGCCCTGGCTGTGTGTTTCGGGTCGTTGTCATGCTGGAAGACCCAGCCATGACCCATCTTCAATGCTCTTACTGAGGGAAGGAGGTTGTTGGCAAAGATCTCGCGATACATGGCCCCATCCATCCTCCCCTCAATACGGCGCAGTTGTCCTGTCCCCTTTGCAGAAAAGCATCCCCAAAGAATGATGTTTCCACCTCCATGCTTCACGGTTGGAATGGTGTTCTTGGGGTTGTACTCAACCTTCTTCTTCCTCCAAACACGGTGAGTGGAGTTTAGACCAAAAAGCTCTATTTTTGTCTCATCAGACCACATGACCTTCTCCCATTCCTCCTCTGGATCATCCAGATGGTCATTGGCAAACTTTAGACAGGCCTGGACATGCGCTGGCTTGAGCAGGGGGACCTTGTTTGCGCTGCAGGATTTTAATCCATGACGGCATAGTGTGTTACTAATGGTTTTCTTTGAGACTGTGGTCCCAGCTCTCTTCAGGTCATTGACCAGGTCCTGCTGTGTAGTTCTGGGCTGACTGATCCCTCACCTTCCTCATGATCATTGATGCCCCACGAGGTGAGATCTTGCATGGAGCCCCAGACCGAGGGTGATTGACCGTCATCTTGAACTTCTTCCATTTTCTAATAATTGCGCCAAGAGTTGTTGCCTTCTCACCAAGCTGCTTGCCTATTGTTCTGTAGCCCATCCCAGCCTTGTGCAGGTCTACAATTTTATCCCTCCCTGTTGTCCTTACACAGCTCTCTGGTCTTGGTCATTGTGGAGAGGTTGGAGTCTGTTTGATTGAGTTTGTGGACAGGTGTCTTTTATACAGGTAATGAGTTCAAACAGGTGCAGTTAATACAGGTAATGAGTGGAGAACAGGAGGGCTTCTTAAAGAAAAACTAACAGGTCTGTGAGAGCCGGAATTCTTACTGGTTGGTAGGTGATCAAATACTTATGTCATGCAATAAAATGCAAATGAATTACTTAAAAATCATACAATGTAATTTTCTGGATTTTTGTTTTAGATTCCGTCTCTCACAGTTGAAGTGTACCTATGATAACAATTACAGACCTCTACAAGCTTTGTAAGTAGGAAAACCTGCCAAATCGGCAGTGTATCAAATACTTGTTCTCCCCACTGTATATAGTTACAGCAGGCCAAGGTAGGAGAGTCAGACACACACACATGCAACAACATCACTCACACTTACTTCCAATATTGGAGTTGTTGGTTTTGTGGGTCAGGTGGATGGGCACCAGCATCCTCCTCCTGAATCCTTCCTACAATGGCTGCCGAAGCTGGGATCCTTGGGATAAGTTGCCTCCTCTGGATTTGAGGTCTTACCAATGCCTTTCCCAGCTCCTTGAGAAAGAGCCGTCTCCTCTGGAGGTTCCATCTGTTTCAATCTGGGTTCAACGCCATCCAGATGACAAACGCGTTGTACACCGAGATGTCCAAAATATTGAAGAATATCACGAGTGACCAGCGTAGGGTTCTTCTTTTGCAGCTGTAGCCAGTCACCAGCATTGTCCATCCCTCCTTTTATGGCATTGTAATCCATTATGATTTCTGTTTTTTGATGTTCTTGGCCATAGATTCTCCCATCTCTATGCAGCGTACTCATGAGTACCACATTTTTGCCTTTCTTTGGCACGTAGGACACTAGGGACGTGTCGGTCATGAACACAAACTTAAAGGAATTGATAGGCCTGTTCCGTGTATTCAACAGCTGAGGTGGGAGCTCTGGCTTGTTTTTCGTACTGTTCCTACCATCGCCAGCTTCTACGAAGTAAAAAAGTTATCGCATTTGAGGTTGTGGCCATGGAGTCCCTGTGTCACGTCCAATACATCCCGCTTCCCTTGATTCTTCTCAGGGGCTCTTCCATCTGGCTTCCCCGTTTACACTTGCAAGTTCCACGCATATGATGAAGCAGCATCACAGGCAGCCCAGATCTTGATTCCATATTTTGTGGGTTTAGATGGTATGTACTGCCTGAAGGGGCAGCAGCCCCTAAAGTAACGTTGGGCCCAGGGTTGTAAAACAGGGGAAGGTGGTCCACCCACTTGTTCCACACTGACCTGATTGCAGCTAGCTTGTCTCTCTGCCATCAAGCTGGTCTGTGTCTCGGTTATCGAAGCGGATAATCCTGGAAATAATGTGGACGTTTTCCAGAGACATCGTTGCACAAAAAATGTCTCTGCCAGTTTCTGCATCCCACAGGGATTCTGTGGATTCCCCATTGGATCTGAAAACACCAGCAAGGATAAGAACCGCAAAGTATGCATATAAATGAGTTTGGTCCATCTCCTTCCATCTCTTAAAAAAAAAAACACGCTTACCCTCCAAATTATTGCATTCCAGAATGATTTTCTGAATGGTGTCAGGGATGAACAGTTCAAAAGAAGATTCTATGTACATCACATGAGTAACCGCCATCCACGTCAGCCCTGGTTGCTTCCTTATCACAAAAGAAGAGTGTGGGAAAATACTGCATTTTTTACAATGCATTGAAATAATGTATCGAAATAATGTATTGTATTAACATTGTGCAGGTTCCCGCAAGACATTGTGTAGTTTCACACACTACAAAGGGTAAAGAGTTTGAGAAAAGCGGGAGACAGGCAGACAGGCAGCAAGACAGACAGGTTCTTGGTGCTATGTTGAAACAGCAGGCCCAGGGAGGAGGAAGACAGAGGGAAGGCACACAGCAAACCTTTTTGTTTAATTTTTACTTGTTTTCACCTACACACACACACTTTCCCACACTTTTATTACCCTCGGGTATAAATGTGTAGGAGGTGCACAGAGTGCACTCAATGAAAATGTATTATTTTAGATGTTCATGAGTCTCAGGTTGAATTTGAATTTTTTATTTTAGTACACATTAAAGATGGGTCCTACAGACCCGAACACCACACAAGGGTTAAAGTTCTTTCTGCACAGTAAAATCGCAGTAAAACTGCTATGGAGTCAGGGGTGGCAGGTAGCCTAGTGGTTAGAGTGTTGGACTAGTAACCAAAAGGTTGCAAGATTGAATCCCTGAGCTGACAGGGTAAAAATCTGTCATTCTACCCCTGAACAAGGCGGTTACCCCGCTGTTCCTAGACCGTCATTGAAAGTAAGAATTTGTTCTTAACTGACTTGCCTAGTTAAAAAAATGTAACACTATTTTGGGGTTTATATGGTCCCACGCCCATTTATGTGTTAAAACTACCCTGGTCATGGTGTTGATATTGTTTTTGTTAAAACGACACTAAATTGAGTAAATATCCAACTCTCTGGGAGTTGCTTAAATGTAACTCCAATTGATAGTCTCTTTTCAATGTCGTTTTTAACCAACTACACTTTTCTGTGTTGTTTTGAATTAACAATCAACTACAGCAGAGTACATTTCTCTATCAGTTTACTTCCTTTGAGTTATTTGGAATTATGGTCAGATTTGCCAATTGGAGGGTGAGGGAGAGCTTTGTATGAATCTCTGTGTGTGGAGTAAAGGTGCTCTAGAGTTTTTTTTACTCTGGCTGCACATGTGACATGCTGGTCACTTTAATAACTTTACCAACATGTACATATTACTTCAATTACCGAGACACCGGTGCCCCTCCACATTGACTCTGTACCGGTACCCCCTGTATATAGCCCCGCTATTGTTATTTACTGCTGCTCTTTAATCATTTGTTATTCTTATCTCTTACTTTTTGGGTGGGTATTTTCTTAAAACTGCATTGTTGGTTAAGGGCTTGTAAGTAAGCATTTCACTGTAAGGTCTACCTTTTGTATTTGGTGCATGTGACAAATAAAATTTGATTTGGTAGAAATGAGGTAAAATGGATTTAAGTTTCCCTGCATTAAAGTCCCCGGCCACTATGAGCGCCGGCTCTGGATGAGCATTTTCTTGTTTGCTTATGGATTTATACAGCTCGTTGAGTGTGGTGTTAGTGCCACCATCGGTTTGTGGTGGTAAATAGAAAGTAAAAAAGTATAGATGAAAACTCTCTTGGTCAATACTGTGGTCTACAGTTTATCAGGAGATTATTTATTTGTAAAATTATTTCTTAACACTTATTTTTCTTAAAACTGCATTGTTGGTTAAGGGCTTTTAGTAATCATTTCATTGTAAGGTTTACACCTGTTGAATTCAGCACGTGACAAATACAATTTGATTTGATTTCAAAACATGGTTTGTACAATATTTGCCCATTATTCTTTAAAAAAATTGTCCAACTCTGTCAACTTGGTTGTTGATCATTGCTAGACACTAGACAGCCATTCTCAAGCATACCCCTAACATGATGCAGGCACTACCATTATCACCACTGTCATTTTTGTTAGTATTGTGGAGTAACTACAACATTGTTGATCCATCCTCAGTTTTCTCCTACCACAGCCATTTAACTCTGTAACTGTTTTAATGGTGAAATACCTGAGTGGTTTTCTTTCTCTCCGACAACTGATTTAGGAAGTGACTCGTAGTAACTTGTGTATTATTGATACACCATCCAAAGTGTAAAATTAATAACTGCACCATGCTCAAAGGTATATTCAATGTCTGCTTTTTTTTACCATCTACCAATAGATGCCCTTCTTTGTGAACCATAGGAAAACGTCCCTTTGTGGTTGAATCTGTGCTTGAAATTCTCTCCTCGACTTAGGGACCTTACAGAATTGTATGTGGGGGGGGGGGGGGGGGGGGGGATACAGAGATGCAGTAGTCATTTAAAAATAATGTTAAACACTATTAATGCACACAGAGTGAGTCCATGCAACTTTTATGTGACTTGTTAAGCACATTTTAGATCAGTGACACACAATATCAATTTGATCCATTTTCAATTCAGGCTGTAACACAACAAAACGTGGAAAAGTCAAGGGGTGTAAATACTTTCTGAAGGCGCTGTTCTTATCAATGTGTAGCATAAGATCAAAAACAATCAATGTACATGTGAAAACACAGATATTGCAGCAAACTATAAAAAAAAAAAATCATCAAGCTGTAACAGAGCATGCTGGAAAATTTAGCAATGAGGCCCCTCCCTCATCAGTGGATAACCCTATAGATTTAACTGCATGGCTCTGCTTACTCTTAATAATGGAGTTAAAAATAGTCCATCCCAATGAACTCCAGATATCAACATTGACTCCAGGGAGCGTATAACTCTCGAGGGTTAAAATAACTCCAAGTAGAGTCAATTTAACCCAAAACATTTGAACACTTTTGTTAGCAGTTGATGTTACTTTTTAATAACACAAACCCCAAAGCAAATCAGGGGGAGGAAAATATTTGTATTCAAAGAGGATAAATCATATATGTTATGCTGAGAGGTCATTCTCCCCTGTCCTCAGTGATGCTCTCTCAGTTTGTCTCACCCGTTGTTGGAATGAGACCAAGGTGCAGAGTGGTAGGCATACATTTTACTTTTATTAAAAATGACACCAGAAAAAACAACAAAATACAAAAACGAACAAAAAGCTATATGCAGTGCAGAAAGCAACTACATACAAACAAGATCCCACAATCACAGGTGGGAAAAAGGGCTGCCTAAGTATGATCCCCAATCAGAGACAACGATGAACAGCTGCCTCTGATTGGGAACCATACTAGGCCAACAAAGAAATAGAAACATAGATATGCCCACCCAAGTCACACCCTGACCTAACAAAATAGAGAATAAAAAAGTCTCTCTAAGGTCAGGGCGTGACACAGTTATTCTGTCCAGTGGTTCTCTCCCCAGAACAAAGGGACAGCATGTAGTTTTATAACCCAGCCCTAGCCTGTGGTTGACCAATTAGAATTCCTTGCAATAAAACTAGCCAATGGACCAATAACACGTATCCTATTTCAGAAGACGAATTCCTCCCATGCCTCTGAACCATTGATCAATAATTCCCTATTACAGAAAAAACGCTATTTCCCTTAATCGTTATTACTCTATTGACTTCTCGTCCTTTTGACCTCTCGTCCTCTGTCTCTGCGTTGTGTATTTATCTTCCAAATATTCTTACACTTTGATTTCAACTATCCTTTATTCACTGTGTGTTTAAAGTATTTTCTGACACAACTGGAGTGCTCAACTCCCTATCCACAAAGTTCTCGAGCAGATAGATTGATGTATATGAATGGGCATTTAGTCACAGGTGCATTTATGGTGCACCTTTTAGAGCATGAACAAATATCAAATACTTCTGTTTGCGTTAACAGGCAGGCACCTCATTTGTACTTCACATATTATGCTACATTGCACTCACATGCAACGCACCACACTATCTGTTTCACACCACGGTATAATGGGTCATTTCGTTATCCCCGCTCTTCTCCCCATCGTCATAATTAAATAGTTAAATAAAGGTTAAATCCCAAAATAAATAAAAAATAACCATCATATGTTCTCTCAGGGATTTCATATAGGTTATTATGCTTCATAGGCTGATTTTCCCATCCATCACAACTGAAATGGAGCACGTCCTCTACATACTGAAGTCTGTCAGGTATGCACTCCAGAGTCCACATTGAGTCACAGAGAAATCAAATGTGTTCCTGGAGCGTGGCGGTGGATCGATTGATAATGAGAGACTGGCTGCAAGATAGACAAACTAGTCCCAAGGTTCTTTAGACTCTCTAAGCTCTTCTCACATGGCGTCTCTTATCATTCACATAAACCCATTTCATAGCACACAAGGAGGCCCCTTCCTGCAATGGCTCCGGTGGCAAAAACCCTTGAGTTGTGAATTTCATATTACACCTTTGATACATAGGTTGAACAATGATAGTACTTCTAGCCTTTAAGTTTGTAGCACAGCTTTTGTCACTGAAATGTACAGGCTTTAAACTCAATCCTCTACAGTCAGCTGAGGTCCTGTCTCCTCATGTAGAATTCATGAGCTACAGATGGCCTTGTCTGTAACTATAGGTTTACCATTGAAGAGACAGAATTTAGCATCCCTTACTATTGGTAGTTGTTTATTGACTAGACAGTTGCTATCACTTTTAAATAAGAAGTCATCACCTCACCCGACTTCCCTATGTAAATACGTTAATCTCTGATTAATATTTTGTTAATCCCCTTTCGAAGGGGCTGATAGCAGGTCTGGGGAGGTACCAGGTGGGGTCCAGTGTGGTAATTGGGTGTGGGAGGGAGAAGAGCGTAGTGATTACACCAGGGGGTTCCCAGGGTAATGGTGGCAGGGGACTCTTGGGGGTAGTAATGGAGGGGTGGGGGGGGGGGGGGGGGGGGGGGGGGGTCGGTCACTAAGGGCTTTGTCCCTTAGTGGCCCGTTGGATCATGTTGACATTTTGGCTGTGATTAACATACCACTAAGTGGTATCTCTAATCACATGCTGCTTTTTTACATTGCTATAAGCATTATGTATTACCAGTCTTTAGATTTAATTAACCATTATCTGCTTGAGTGCAGTGTGCATTAGGGTACACTTACATGTACGTGTGTCCATATGAACAGTAGTCTTCAGGATTAGTAATTTAAGTTTTATCCACTGTTAAACAGGAAAACAGTTTGGTCTTAGTCTTGCTATGCTGTGCACATCCCGATACAAAATCATCTCTAATGTTCAACTGTAGGTCTATGGTGCGTGTATCTCTTGGTACTGAAATAGGGATTATGTAAGTGAAAAAAAATACAATAGTTAATTGTAAAGGGGTTGGATTGAATGTTAAATATACTTGCATTCTGAAGTAGGCTACTTAGGCTGCGTTGAGACAGGCAGACAAATTCTGATCTTTGTTTGACTAATTGGTATTTTGACCAATCACATCAGATCTTTTTCAGAGCTGATCTGATTGGTCAAAATTATTTTATAGCATTTTTACATCAGCAGTTGTTATACAGGGCTTTACAGATACCCAGCCTAAAACCCCAAAGAGCAAGCAGTGCAGAAGCACATTGGCTAGGAAAAACTCCCTAGAAAGGCAGGAACCTAGGAAGAAACCTAGAGAGGAACCGGGCTCCTACGTTCAAATGTTCAGAGATTGACCATCAGGGTCAAATAATAACCACAGTGGTTTTATAGTGTGCAGCAGTTCAACACCTCAGGAGTAAATATCAGTTTGCTTTTCAGAGAGAAAGAGAGTGAGAGAGAGAAGTGAGTCATAATTTGGTAAATGCCTGGTAGCTACAGCAGGTCAAAACAGCAGGTCTGGGACAAAGTAGCACATCCGGTGAAACAGGTCCAGGTTCCATAGCCGCAGGCAGAACTGGATTGGCAGTACGACCGGGTGGACTGGGGACTGTTGATGTATTTGGTTGTAGGTTTATTTAATGTCACATAATTTAAAAAATGTCTTATTGTTAGAATATGGTTCAGTTATTGTCTGGACATTGAGTTGGCAAATACAAGGTCTCTGGTTTGATCCCAGCTGCTATCCCCAACATTTGCTACAGTTTGGAAGAATATCAGACCATGATAAACCATCTATACCAACAACAAAACCTCCCATCTATACAGTACCTGAACCTCAGGTCCTTCATTCTCTCCTTCATTCAACAAACCCCAGGGTAAGACAGGCGGCAACAGAATGGTTACAGTGCCCCCAATGGGTTAAGACAAGTACAAACATGCCAGTGAGCTCAGGCCTCAATACACATCCATAAACAATAAACTTCACACAAACAAATGTAGGCAATGACTATATAAGTATACAGAAACCCAACCCAAAAAAGTTAACTTGTGAAAGTAATTAGCCTAAAAACCAACCTTAACTATAACAATCAAAACGCAAACAATCTCTGGATGAACAGATGTTTCTGTATAATTGTCCATGCACACAGATGTATGATCTTAATTTGATCACCCTGTTGCAGGAGAACTTCCCTACAATGCAGGAAATGTTTAACTTGTAGTGTACAAAGGCTTCTGAAGTTTGTAATTTCCACTTTAAAATGTAAGACTTGATATCCTTTTTCGAAAAAGGTATCAAGCCCTACAAAAATGTCCATTTAAACATAGTCCACATAATATTTCACATTTCTTGTTGCTGCAGGATTATTTTCCTGCTGTGGCAAACTGTCTCAAATGAAGATCCTACATCTGTACACAGAGGGGGTGTCGTTTCACTGGATGCTTACGTTCGTTGGAAGACATAAAGTAAAGGAGTCTGACCTGTCAGCACAGCAGTGTATTCAACTGGCCTCTGGTTGTCTGATGCAGCAGCTGTGCCTTGCAGCTGCCCACACGTTGTCTGGATATCATTACAGAGAATATCAGATTTATCCAGTGTGCCGACGATGCAGGAGGCTGTTACATAAGCACATTCCATCTTTAACTTCATAATGTAGCAAAACTGGCTGAATATGGTGTAGTTTTTGTGTATATGTATTTGAGTGCATTGGTGTGATTGAGTGTGTGTGAGACGTGCATGTGTGCACAGTAGTGTTCAGGCGTGTGTAAGTGGAATGCGTGTCACAGCATCAACTAAGTAGATGTTTTTCTTCCTCTGGACAGGCGTTTTGTGTATCTGGATTGTAGTCAGAAAGAGGGATGATGACTCCTGATCCTTTAAGACCCACTTCACTGAAGAGGTCGTCTCCTCTGAGAGGTCAAAGGTTCAAGCTGTTGTTCCTCTGTTTTTAGAAATAACAATCAGCCTACTGTGCTTAGGTTTACGTAGTAATTCATGTGGGAATTTACAGTATGTGTGCATGTATGAATCTAATACAGACTGTCTGCAAATGTTTTTGGCAATACTGGTGTGTGTGTGTGTGTGTGTGTGTGTGTGTGTGTGTGTGTGTGCTAAAGCCTCTGTTACTCAACCAGATGTGGCTGATCTGAATATGGACCCATTTTTTCACTTCTTTAGCTGGGTCAAAGCAGGCCTTAGATAACACAGGAAAGCAAAGCAATCATCTTTTACCAGGGCGGGTTCCAATGAGCCAGTGCTGACTGACGCAGTCATACCAAAATAAAGATTTAAGCTGAAGATAATGTCATATAATAGGCTTAAAAAGAGTATTGGTAGCTAGAAACTTCAAATATCTTTAATGTGTAGTGCCAAAAGAAAATCTAAGGTCATTGATGAATCAATTAATATACTTTTAATAAATGCAGCTGCTAAATAGGAAGAATATTTTAAGTGAAATACAGAAAACCTTACATGATTTTGTTCATCTCTACTGGTGAGATACTATTAGGGCATTGGCAGGCAGACATTTTCCCACTCCCCTCAGACAGTCCAAGGGGATAAAAAAAACGAGAATCACGGGCAACAACAGAGCAAAATACATCAAACAAATTTATTTGGACTGGATAAAGGAGAACCTGGGATGACCCACATAACCTTTCATGTCAATAATGTTCATCAAGCCTGAGCAGCAAAACCCAAACACCTTTGCACTTGTTTATGGTCACAAGTTCACTACCCTTTATACAGACAAAACTACAAAACAGAACGGATGTTATTTGAGTTCAATTTATGCAAAACATCAAGGCAAGGCTTATCACCAGCTGCTTTGATATCAGAAGTGGAGTCCATCAGTTACAGTACTGACCACTATGCCATCTAGTGGGACAGTAAAGACAGTGCTATATGCGTTTCATTCTGGATTCAGTTTAGTTTGTTTTTAACATGGCACTCACTCCACAGTTCTCAACATGCTTTAGCAATACTGTATTTCACTTGCTGTTATGGCGTTTCGGAGAAATGCATTTATTATATTAAATATACTGTTACCGTTCCTGAAATGTATGAAATGAATAGAAGAACTGTACAACTATATCATTTAACTCGTCAGTTGTGTCAACAGTCAGCTTTGGTCTGGGCTGTCTCAAGGAGAATGATGGTTTACAGATACAGTGCGGACTGTTCCCAGGAAGTGCTAATGGGAATAAATTGCTGTTATATGACACCATGGCGATGGCTGCCAACATACTCATGTTTGCAATGCAGAAATTATCGGAATGCCACGAAGAGGAAACGTATTTTAGGAATGATGATCCAAGGAGGCAAGGCATAACTGAAACTTATGCAGAACCTCACTTCAAAGGATTTGGTGTTTATGAAGTCAAAGTGTCAAGTCTAAAGGAGAGTCGGCACTGAAAATGTGACTGATAGGAATACAAATTCCATGCAAATGTTATCAACTAGTTCATGTTTAGATGTCTAGACATGTGCAATTATTATCAGTGAGGAACATATTTTTTCTAATTCTGGGTGGCCATCCAAGGACATAGAATCAATGTTAGAGGGGGGCTGAATGTCCTGATTTGGCCTTATTATTCAGCTTGGTCGTTAAGAAATGCAGCGGCCATGACTGAAGCCAGTCATGTATCTTGTGTGTGTGTTTACACATGGCAAGCCTTTGTATATTCACTCTGCCAAAACAGTTCACAATTACAGTCACTCACCCTTCTAGATAACTTGAAACAGTCTAACCAGGTCTTGTGTCTTGATGTCGCCTAGGGTAGCTAGTGCTAGCCAACTTCTTTCACCAATTAGCTTCAGCAGGCTAGTGGTGATCATGGCAAAATTGGTTTGACATTGGATAGCCTCTGGGGCTAGTTACGGCCGTCAATAAATTACACAATGTAAATGGGACAATATTTTCATGTTGCACATTTTTTATGCTTTCAATATTTGTAGATGAATTTCTACCATTTATAGTTGGTTTGAGGTTTTTAAGTCATCGAAATCTGGAGCTATTGACATTTTTAAATATTGTCCCATGTTCATTGGGTAATTTACTGATGGTCCCTAACTAGACCCATCGGGATATTGAATATCAAGCCAAATTGACCATTGCATTACAATCAGGTATCTTGCATCTTCACTCAGAATTGCTGATTACTTGGGTGCTGCCAGCTGTGGGCATTGAAATAACCCAACCGAAGGAGAACTTGTTACAGTACCCTTCATTCCGTGTACATACACTACATGACCAAAAGTATGTGGACACCTGCTTATCGAACATCTCATTCTAAAATCATGGGCATTAATATGGAGATAGTCCCCCCTTTGCTGCTATAACAACCTCCACTCTTCTGGGAAGGCTTTCCACAAGATGTTGGAACATTGCTGCGGGGACATGCTTCCATTTAGCCACAAGAGCATTAGTGAGGTCGGGCACTGATATTGGGCGATTAGGCCTGGCTCGCAGTCGGCGTTCTAATTCAACCCAAAGGTGTTTGATGGGGTTGAGGTCAGGGCTCTGTGCATGCCAGTCAGTTCTTCCACACCAATCTCGACAAACCATTTCTGTATGGACCTCGCTTTGTGCACGGGGGTATTGTCCTGCTGAAACAGGAAAGGGCCTTCCCAAAACTGTTGCCACAAAGTTGGAAGCACAGAATCGTCTACAATGTCAGTGTATGCTGTATCGTTAAGAATTCCCTACATTGGAACTAAGGGGCCTAGCCTGAATCATGAAAAACAGCCCCAGAACATTATTCGTCCTCCACCAAACTTTACAGTTGGCACTATGCATTGGAGCAGGTAGCGTTCTCCTACATCCGCCAAACCCAGATTTGTCCATTGGACTGCCAGATGGTGAAGCGTAATTCATCACTCCAGAGAAGGTCGTTTCAAATGTTTCAGAGTCCAATGGCGGCGAGCTTTACACCACTCCAGCCGACGCTTGGCATTGCGCATGGTGATCTTAGGCTTGTGAGCAGCTATTCGGCCATGGAAACCCATTTCAGGAAGCTCCCGACGAACAGTTCTTGTGCTGACGTTGCTTCCAGAGGCAGTTTGGAACTCGGTAGTGAGTGTTACAACCAAGGACAGACGATTTTTACAGGCTACAGCACTCTGCGGTCCCGTTCTGTGAGCTTGTGTGGCCTACCACTTCAAGGCTGAGCTGTTTCCACTTCACAATAGCAGCACTTACAGTTGACCGGGGCAGCTCTACCAGGGATGAAATGTGACATCCTATGACGGTGCCACATTGAAAGTCACTGAGTTCTTCAGTAAGGCCATTCTACTGCCAATGTTTGTCTATGGAGATTGCATGACTGTGTGCTCGATTTTTTACACCTGTCAGCAACATGTGAGGAAATAGCCGAATCCACAAATTTCAAGGGATGTCCACATACTTCTGTATAAATAGTGTAAAAAAATGTCCTATCATCTCGCAAATCTAGGTTTTGGACAAGACTGACTTTATGACCAAAATTATCCTATTTACACATATGTTTCTGACTCATATCGGTTGCTTTTTAGGAGCAGTCTTTAAGTTTTCTGTGAGTCAGATTATTTCTGTGGCTTCTGTTATGTGGCTTCTGTTATTGATAGAAGAACATCTGAGGTGTTTCTTACTGTTAGCAGTAAAACAGCTATTCCCCTAACAAGTCTTTAGCAGTGTGCCTAAATGATCTGAATTAACTGGAAAGGTGAAAGCAATATGGCGTCATCCCCATCACTAGCCATGCCACAATAAGGCTTGGAAGGGATAATAGCAGTACTAATCCCCCACTCCATCTGCACAGCACTAAGCAACCTAAAACCAGTATAATAAATCGTTAATGGCATGTTCCACAGTGGCCCTGCCCTTCCATCTCTGACATAACCCGTAAACCCCACCCCCTTCATGTCCATTGTGCTCCACCTACCAAGACCTCTCTCATGAATTCTTAATGCCTGTGATGCCCAGCAGATGGCAGCTGTGGGTGATATTAGAAAACAAAGCCAGCAGACTGTGTTCGTGAGGAACTGTAACTCATACCCCACAGTGGCCCAAGGCCACTCACACTCCTCACATCTCACTGAATACCTTTAGAAAATATATAGTTTTGTGAGTTTGGTCCAGCCAATGTAATATGCTGAAATTCTCACTCCTTTGGTCACTTGTTGGCAAATTGTACATCATTGCTACATGTGGTATAATGTCCCTTCTACTGTCTAGCAGTGAATGACATTTGTGTAGTTAGGTAATCATTTTCTGAAGACAAAAAACTATCAATACATTTCAAAGCATTTTCTGTTCATATTTTTTTAATCAAAACTCCTCTTTTAAGATGTTTACAGCACACAAAACACCAAACAGATAACTTGTCACAACAGCCAAGGATGGAAAATAATCTATATTGAGTGTGTTGGGTCAGACTTTGGCCCCTTGACCTGTGCTTTATATTAAAACAAAATGACAAAAACTTTTATAAAAAAAAAAAAACATGAAACACCAAACAGTTGGAACTGAAACTATTTACATATTGCCTTACAAATAATAGATTAAAGTTCCTGCTATGTAAAATACCAGTACAACTATAAACTAACTTGCATCAACAGCAAAACAAAGGTAAAAATGTACTTAGGGATGCGATTAAATCCTAAATCCGAAGCAGTTTGACCTTAACTTTACAATGAAAACATTACGGCCGTGCCACTCTGTCACCTTTACCGCGACAACAGCATTAACAGTCAGGCTACAGTATTTCAAGCTGTAAACAGATTTGGCCTTGTTGACCCATCTGTTATGGATGGATGTTAAGGCCAAACCGCCAGGTTTGATTTAGACTAGAGATTACCAGCCCTGGTCCTAGAAAGCCACAGCTCTATGGCCCTCACAAATGTTTTGGGGTCAGTTTGCACATCAGTTGGCAGTGCGACTCCCCAGGAGTCTGTTAGACTACTGTTTTGGACCTCCCCATCTCCCACTATTTTTTACATTTCTAAAACAAGTCATATACTGTGTGAGGGATTAAACAGTCTTTGCTATGCTATTTTACACGAGACAGGACTTTCATTGATGGGTGGAAACTATCTGGTACAAAATGCATTGAGGGGAAAGAGGAGACCGCTTGTGGCAGACAACGATGACGGTAGAGGTTCCTGAACTTCCTGTTGCCTCTTTTCTAGCCTGGTATCCCTGGCTGCCTGAGTAGTGAGCGTGGTGCTGTGTAGAGTGCTGTCCTGTAGGGGGCATTCTTTCCTCACCGTGGCCCAGAGAGGTAGATGAGACTTGGCTGGACCATAGAGAACGATAAGAGGCCTCTAGTGGCCAAAAGGCCGTATTAGCATGGGCAGCGCCATTGAGGGCTTCCAACATTTTAATTTAGTCAACTGCGTGGAACTTCCAACTTCATTGACTGATCCCTCCTGGTGACCCTGTTGGAGTAATGTCCAACTGGGTCATCAGGCAGAATCAGCCAATCGTAAAGAAGAAAATTGACTACTTCAAAATGGAGATTGCCTTAATGGTGCTGCTCATGCTGTCACAGACACTATAATGGCACAGATACAAAGATGAGTCCTCTATCTATCTCCATGGGCTGGACTGGACTCTGGGCTGCGTGGCCTGTCATGGGTCTTGGAACGCCATTGGATGTTTGTTGAACACTGACGTCAACGAGGGACAGTGTGGGCCACTTCTGTTGTGCTGGTCATTGTTGCGACAGCCCTTCTTAAATTAGCCCATAACACACCTCTAGTTGCAACTGATCATATCATTGGCAAGCAATTCGAGATAAATCCAGCCCCCCCCATCCATTTATTTTCGAGCCCTTACACATTGAAGAGATTTGAGGTGGTCATTTAACATGGAATGATTAACAAATTAATTGTCGATAAAATCTCATTTTCATACTGTATCTCATATATATAAAAACGAAAGAAACAGCCTCTACAGTGATATCTATGGTATACAAAGAGAAACAATCTGCAAGATCACACTTTTTTGTGGTTATTGTTCTACAGCTTGGATCTGGATCCAGAGGTTCGCTGGGGAAAGACAAGCCTAGTCGTCATCGTCGTCGTCATCTTCATCATCCTCCCCTTCATCCTCAGCATCCCTCTTCCTCTTCTCCCCTTTGACTCCTGCCTTCTCTGCACAGGACAAAAGCCAATCAAAATGTCAGAATTTGTCTGAGATATATATATATATATATATATATATTTTTTTTTAAGTGGTGACAATCATTTCTAATCAGGACCAAGTAAAAATGAACAATGGCAAGCAAATCCAATTGGCATTTCCCTTAATTCAGAATTCGATGAAATCATATCCACAGGCTGTGTGGGAGTTGATACACAACCCACTGTATGTTCCGCACCCACATACCCATCTCAAAAACACCTGAGGGAAAACAAACACAGTACCACCAGTATACATCTGTTCAGTCACGTAACAAAGTCCACCCTGTAGACTGAATTACCACTAGCGAAACACTGCAAGAGAGGATAACATGCTGACCTTAATGGTCGCGTTGCGTGCGCGAGCGTTGCAAAATAAAATGTATGCATACATGTCATTCAATCTTTGCACCCACACTAACAGTATTGGGTATATGCTTCTATAATACTGTTCGCGAGCGTCTGCGTTGCCAGGCGCTAAAATAGAACTTGATTCTTTTTGTGATGCAGAACGCGCTGCAAGTCCTGCCTCTCCCATCTCCTCATTGGTTTTTAGAAGCATATACCCAAGTGCCATCTTCTCATTGGTTTTTAGAAGCATATACCCAAGTGCCATCTTCTCATTGGTTTTTAAAACATATACCCAAGTGCCATCTTCTCATTGGTTTTTAAAACATATACCCATGTGGGTGATTGAAAGACGAACTGAGGTCGGTTGCGGTACTGCACCTTATTATGAAAGTTAGTTGCCAATCACCATATAAAGTCCAAAGAAAAAGAAGCCTGGAAGGAGGCGAGATGACTAGAAACGATTCGGTTTACCTTTTATCTGTGGATGAATTGTCGGAGTAAAGGACCTTGTACATTTCAGGTAAAATAACAACAATGTTTATATCCCAGGACAAATTAGCTAGCAACAGCAAGCTATCTAACTAAATTGCCATAAATGTCTAATGCTTTTCGACCTGTCCCCAAATTAATATAATTGGTTTAGAGTTTGTTTTGATATTTCAACCTGTGTATCACGTTTGGTGTGGGGGGACAAAGTCAATTTGCGCACGATGGCGAGTGGTTTGGGCATGGTGTAAGGAATCCATTTTGGTTTCACGTTAATGTAGTTCTCTTGCATCAAAGTACACTTTCAAAGGCTCCCCAATACCTCAGATCTAATCTTGCTGGCAATTTTATATAGGAGAGTTCTGATTTATACTCCTTGCACACACAGGTGAGTGTGCTGCTTACTGATGTAATGTCACAGTAGGCACAGCTTTCAAATCAGAGTGCAGAAGGAGTAGCTCACTTGCACACATGGGGCCTTTGGCTGCATTCACAAGGTAATAACTAAATGGCCTGAACCATCTCTGGATTACATGTCCACAACCTGCAATAACTGTAAAGTCGAAAGGAATGATCTTCCTAAGGTGCAGGGAGTTATTCCAACCTTGTTTTAAGTGTAGAGGGTAGACCTAGCTTGGCTCCAGAGGTCAATGCTAGCAACTGCTCTCAATGGGGGAATCGCACACGGATCAGTGACAAATGAATACAAATCACACAGTGCTGAGGAACGGATCAATAGAAGTCAAACCCTCCTGTGTCAAAGAGCCAATGCCCCTATGTTCTGAGTCCATGTCACAAATTGAGTAACAGCCAACCTGTGATCAATGTTAATAGACATTAGTATACAAAACATTAAGAACACTGACCAGGTGAAAGCTATGATCCCTTATTGATGTCACTTGCTAAATCCACTTCAATCAGTGTAGATGCAAGGAATCATTTTTAAGCCTTGAGAAAATTGAGACATGGATTGTGTATGTTTGCCATTCAGAGGGTGCATGGGCAAGACAAAGGATTTAAGTGCCTTTGAACAGGGTATTGTAGTAGGTGCCAGGTGCACCTGTTTCAGTGTGTCAAGTACCGCAACGCTGCTGGGTTTTTAACGCTCAACAGTTTCCTGTCAATATCAAGAATGGTCCACCACCCAAAGGACATCCAGCCAACTTGACAACTGTAGGAAGCATTGAAGTCAACATGGGCCAGCATCCCTGTGGAACGCTTTTGACACCTTGTAGAGTCCATGTCCCAACGAATTGAGGCTGTTCTGAGCGCAAAATGGGGGAGTGCCCGTGCAACTGAACATTAGGAAGGTGTTCCAAATATTTGGTATACCTGGTGTATGTTGACGACAACAATAGATCTGTGTCAGACAAACACATCTGACCCTTTCCAGGCTAGAGTCCATGTACTTGGGTGATTACTAGTGACAGGTCAATAATAATTATTGTCCTCACCTTTTCCATCCTCCTCCTCTGCGTAGTCATCATCATCCTCTTCATCCTTAGGGGTGGGAGGAGTTAACATTCTTTAATTAAGCATTGGGAAATAAGACTTAAGATGTTCTGGAAAAAACATGACAAATATTCCAGTTGTCTCACCTGGATCTTTTCCTTCATTAGGTAAGAGAGCCCAACCTCTCTTCCTTCCGAGACCTCCTCCTCCTCCTCGTCATCTTCGTCATCATAGTCCCCTGTCGGTCCGGCTCCGTCCTCCCCCTCATCATCTATGATGAAGAAGCATTTCGTTCAACAAAGTTCCGCTTAAATATCACTGACACCACGTTGTTGGGTTGTGGTTGCCATACTCACCATCAGCGTCTGCCTCTGAGTCAGGGGCCTCGTTGTCCTCCTGGTCGAAGCCGTCCAGGTAGGTGACCTGAGGCAGCAGCTCAAAGATGCTCTCACGGTACTCCTCCAGTGTGGTGATTTCACAGTTAAACAGGTCCAGGCTCTTCAGGTTCTTCAGATTTTGCTGTGGTTTTACAGAGAAGAGGTGAGAGCACAACATCCTATCAGACAATCCTTAATGAATTCTCTCCAAGTACTAGTCTCCTTGTGAATGGGATGATTAGTTTGTACTATAATATAATACCCGAAGCTAACAGTAGTTTTCCCAGATACTATAAAACCAGCAGCCTCAGGGCCGACTCTAGCCTTTTGGGGGCCCTAAACGAGATTTGGTTGCAGTTTTAAAGCTAGTTTCCTGCAATTCTACACATTTTGCCATGACTTATGCCATGTTCATGATAGCTGAGTGAGAGTGACTAACAAATCAGTGGAGGCCCCTGGAGGTCAGGGCCACGATTACTGCAGGTTTAGATAGCTGGCTAGACTAACTTACAGATCTAAAAATTGTTAGCTGACATGGCTAATTAAGTGACTGTCAGTGACTGACATAAGCGAGAAATTGCTGATGCACAACAAAATGTTTTACTTGCACCTTGTGTATTCTACTATACTAAGTCTCAACAGTAAGTTATCGTTATTCATTGTGTATTTATTCCTAGTGTTTTCTTTTTTCCTTCTGCATTGTTGAGAAATCATTTCACTGTTAGTCTACGCAGGTTGTTTACGAAGCATGTGACAATTTGATTTAAGACCTTGACTGAGTCCCAAAAAACAGTTTATGCCTGGAACCGCATAATGCTACAACTGTAGCATTAACGACTCTACTCACCAGGGCCTCAACGTTGCTCAGCTCCTTTATCTTGTTGCCACTCAGGTTTAGATACGTCAGGTTGGGGGATTTCTCTGAAAGTGTCTCCAAATGACCTGAGATGTTGTTGTCACTCAGCTCCAACTGTGAGGAAAGAATATAATAATTTCTTGATTAATCATTTAGGAAAAAAAATGTTATCCTGCATATCAAATATTGGGAGTAAAGCCAGAGTGGCTTATAATTCTGCTAACTAAATTATTTTCAGTGAGATAATTGATTGCTCAAAAAGACCCAGCTTCCCTACTCACCTTGCGCAGTTTGGGCAGTGAGGGTAGCTTTGCCAGGGAGGTGAGTCCAACGTTGACCATGCTGAGGAATTCCAGCTCCTTGAAGTCATCTGTCAGGCCCTCTACTTCACCATCACTGGTGCGGCAGTTATCCACCACCAGCTCTGCCACCTGTAGGAATAGTCATCACCATACATTGGACACTCTTGAAAATGAGATGGTGCATCTCAAGAGATTTCATCCCGCAAAATGTTAAATAAACAAAATCATTAAACCAAATTAAATGCTTAGCTAGTTTGTTGCATTTTTAATGACAAAGGCAAACGTTTTATTTGTTTGGTTTAATTCACCATTTTGTAATATTATTGCATGATGATTGGAAAAGCTGACCCTTGACCTAAAGTCAGCTGTTTCCTGTGAGAACACATGCCTTTTCAAAAATGTTCTGCTTGAATGCCTTGTGTGGACACAAGACTGAAGCCCTGTCTGGAAAAATGCCACGGCTGGAGTAGCTGACTAGCTACAAGGCTTCAAAAGAGGTAACAATATGAATGTGCTAACCAATGATGTGTATAAACCCTGGATGATTGACAGGGGGCACTGTATTGAAGCCACCGCACAGCCATCTTAGCACTCCTCTATTGTATCTTTTTTTTGGAAGCTATAGAAACATTTAATAATGTCTACGTTCTTTGACATTTATTCTATTACAGACATGTTCATGCATACTTAAATTATATTATGTGCGCTAAATAAAACATTAAAAACATTTCTTAATGTATTTTTTTTCTGTACTAATATTACTGTCCCCACTATAACGACAAATACTTAAATACATGTAACTTTGTCCTTTAAACATTTAATTGAAATACTGTAGAATTACATTCATTCCTATGGAGGAAATGGGGAGTGCCAATATGGCTGACTGGTGGCTTCAAAGCCTCTCAATGGCCAATACATACACTACATGACCAAAAGTATGTGGACACCTGCTCGTTGAACATTCATTCCAAAATCATGGGCATTAATATAACAGTCTCCACTCTTCTGGGAAGGTTTTCCACTAGATGTTGGAACAATGCTGCATGGACTTCAGCAACAAGAGCATTAGTGAGGTCGGGCACTGACTTTGGGCAATTTGGCCTGGCTCGCAGTCGGCATTCCAATTCATCCCAGAGGTGTTCAATGGGTTTGAGGCCAGGGCTCTGTGCAGGCCAGTCAAGTTCTTCCACATAGATCTCAACAAACCATTTCTGTATGGACCTCGCTTTGTGCACGGGGGTATTGTCCTGCTGAAACAGGAAAGGGCCTTTCCCAAACTGCCACAAAGTTGGAAGCACAGAATTGTCTAAAATGTCATCGTATGCTGTAGCATTAAGATTTCCCTTCACTGGAACTAAGGGGCCTAGCCTGAATCATGAAAAACAGCCCACGACTATTATTCCTCCTCCACCAAACTTTACAGTTGGCACTATGCATTCAGGCAGGCAACGTTCTCCTGGCATCCGTCAAACCCAGATTTGTCCGTCGGACTGCCAGATAGTTAAGAGTAATTCATCACTCCAGAGAAGGCGCTTCCAATGCTCCAGAGTCCAATCGCAGTGAGCTTTACACCACTCCAGCTGATCTTTGGCATTGTGCATGGTGATCTTAGGCTTGTGTGTGGCTGCTCGGCCGTGGAATCCCATTTCATGAAGCTCCCGACGAACAGTTGTGCTGACGTTGCTTCCAGAGGCAGTTTGGAACTCGGTAGTGAGTGTTGCAACCGAGGACAGACGCATTTTACGTGCTTCAGCACTCAGCGGTCCCGTTCTGTGAGCTTGTGTGGCATACCACTTCGCGGCTGAGCCGTTGTTGCTCCTAGATGTTTACACTTCACAATAACAGCACTTACAGTTGACCGGGGAAGCTCTAGCAGGGCAGAAATTTGACCAACTGACTTGTTGGAAAGGTAGCATCCTATGACCGTGCCACATTGAAAGTCACTGGGCTCTTCAGTACGGGCCATTCTACTGCCAATGTTTGTCTATGGAAATTGCATGGCTGTGTGCTCGATTTTATACACCCATCAGCAACGGGTGTGGCTAAAAAAGATGAATCCACTAATTGGAAAGGGTGTCCACATACTTTTGGTGATGTAGTGTAGCAACAGCAATCCAGGGATTACAGTGCATTCGGAAAGTATTCAGACCCCTTGACTTTTTCCACAATTTGTTACGTTTGCTTTATTCTAAAATGGATTAAATAAATAAAAAATTCCTCAATCTATACACAATACCCCATAATGACAAAAGGAAAACCAGGTTTTTTATAAATGTTTGCAAATGTATATAAAAAAAACATACCTTATTTACATAAGTATTCAGACCCTTTGCTATGAGACTCGAAATTGAGCTCTGGTGAATCCTGTTTCCATTGATCATCCTTGAGATGTTTCTACAACTTGATTTGAGTCCACCTGTGGTAAATTCAATTGATTGGACATGATTTGGAAAGGCACACACCTGTCTATATAAGGTCCTACATTTGACAGTGCATGTCAGAGCAAAAAACAAGCCATGAGGTCAAAGGAATTGTCCGCAGAGCTGAGACAGGATTGTGTCGAGGCACCGATCTGGGGAAGGGTACCAAAAATGTCTGCAGCATTGAAGGTCTCCAAGAACACAGTGGCCTCCATCATTCTTAAATGGAAGAAGTTTGGAACCACCAAGACTCTTCCTAGAGCTGGCCGCCCGGCCAAACTGAGCAATCGGAGGAGAAGGGCCTTGGTCAGGAAGATGACCCAGAACCCGATGGTCACTCTGACAGAGCTCCAGAGTTCCTCTGTGGAGGTGGGAGAACCTTCAAGTCGGACAACCATCTCTGCAGCACTCCACCAATTAGGCCATTATGGTAGAGTGGCCAGACGGAAGCCACTCCTCAGTAAAAGGCACGGCAGCCTGCTTGGAGTTTGCCAACAGGCACCCAAAGGACTCTCAGACCATGAGAAATCAAGATTCTCTGGTCTGATGAAACAAAGATTGAACTCTTTGGCCTGAATGCCAATTGTCACGTCTGGAGGAGACCTGTAAACATCCTTATGGTGGTGGTGGCATCATCATGCTATGGGGATATTTTTTAGTGGCAGGGACTAGGAGATTAGTCAGGATAAAGGTAAAGATGAACAGAGCAAAGTACAGAGATCCTTGATGAAAACCTGCTCCAGAGCGCTCAGAACATCAGACTGTGGCAAAGGTCCACCTTCCAACAGGACAACAACCCTAAGCACACAGCCAAGACAACGCAGGATTGGCTTCAGGTCAAGTTTCTGAATGTCCTTGAGTTGCCCAGCCAGAGCCTGGACTTGATCCCTAACGAACATCTCTGGAGAGACCTGAAAATAGCTGTGCAGTGACGCTCCCCAACCAACCTGACACAGCTTGAGAGGATCTGCAGAGAAGAATGGGAGAAACTCCCCAAATACGGGTGCGCCAATCTTGTAGCGTCATCTACAAGAAGACTTGAGTCTAATCGCTTCCAAAGGTGCTTCAACAAAGTACAGAGTAAAGGGTCTGAATACTTATGTAAATGTCATATTTCCGTTTTTGTTACATTTGCTAAAAAATCTAAAACATGTTTTTGCTTTGTCAGTATGGGGTATTGTGTATAGATTAATGAGGGGGGAAAACGATTTAATCAATTTTAGAATAAGGCTGTTAAAGTCACAAAATGTGGAAAAAGTCAAGGGGTCTGAATACTTTCCGAATGCACTGTATGATCGTACCTTTTAAAATGGTAAATAATACGCACCTCAAAACAAGAGATGGTAAAGGAGGCAGGTATTGTCACAGCCTTAGTCTGGTTTAATCTTCACCTAATGCCTCTCGATTGTAAAGGACCAGTTCTGTGCACATCTCTATTGTCGTTGAGTGAGAAACAGTGGAGATGTAGCCTACATCTATTAATGGACTTCACTGCTGAATGTACAGCAGTTATGTAACTACAGAAATGGTAAGAGAAATAGGTTTGTCGAAGGCTAGAGTCAGTGGCATGAATGACTGGGGACCTGATTTGTCAATCCTCAAACAAGCGCCGTCTCTGAGGGTTGGGGGATTTACTGTAGCCTAATCTACTAAATTGGGGGGAGGTCTGAGCCCCGCACGCCATCTGCCATATTACTTAAATTCATAAAACGCAGAACAGGACTGCAAACGCTGCTACACTTGAATGTGTACATATACGTTTTACAAAGACGTCGTCGTTAATCATCCCGAGGAAAAGCCTGTCGTTACATAATCACTACATCATGGAGGCAAAATAGACAACTTGCTTTCCGATGGGAGTACAAGTAGGCTATTTAAATGGCCGGCTGAGTGAATCGTATAGGCTATATGAAATTCGCTTGGAAGTAGACTTTCTAAATGTTGATTTAGGCCTACATGTAACGTTAGCCGTTTAATAGGCACAATTTATCCATTTACTTATCTAAATCGAGTTAAACTGGTAATCGCCGTCAAAATGTGCTCGTGTATAGATGTAACAAAATGACTTCCACTCCCCGCCCGTCAGAAACAGGGCTCAACAGCCTGTACTGTAGAAAAAAATCCGCTACACTGACGCGCCGTAGACAGTGACTCCGCGTCTCGCTCCGACAACCGTCAGCTTGCGTGCATGCTGGTTTTATATTGCTTCTAAATTCTTGCAGGCGCTGTTCATTCGAGTATTGATGTTTAAATCCCGTGGACTTTTAAAAATGCTACGGTAAAATAAGTGGGTCTTAGCTAAAACCATTCGATTAGTAAAATGTCCGCTCAGAGAAACCAACCAGCTTGTTTTGACATTTGGTTAACCTGGTAAGATCTGTCAAAAGCCTCGTTACGCAAGGAAAGCTTGAGTTTTTAAATTCGACTGAAAGTTATTTGCATCGGCATTCATATGGAATAACATCAGGCAACTTCCAAGACAAACCAATTAATCGCTTCCTGAAGGCTATCAAAAGTTATTTTACATTTCCATATCAGTTGTGAATTCTCTATTTGGATTAGCTTGCTATATTACAGTAGTCAACACGACGTCAGCTAAGCCCTATTAAGATGTTATTGGCTTTTCACAATTTTAATTATTCTCACAACAATAGCATAAATTGGAGCGGAATGTGTTCTTCATAATTATGTCCGCTCCGCCACCTTGAACATCCAATGGATCTCTGTCCGGCCGCAAGACAAGGAGGATGATGGCAAAGACAGTGTTGCAGATCTATAAAATGCTATTAGAATCACAAAGCGATTTAAATTGCTTTGTGGATACTTCCAGCTCGTTTTTGTACAGCAACCAACATATGTTGTGATCGGACGAATAATCAGAATCCAAAACAACAAAAAACTTCAACCTAATCGGACTCGCATCCTCTGTTGTCAATGTGCAGAGCGGAGGCTCCTAAGAAATCCTGCTCTTCTCTGGGTTATCGGCTCGCATAGTTATCACCTCAAATTTAAGATAAATAATGGCAAGATAACTTACCTCCGCTGGTGTCCTATTCCTCAATTCTAAACTGATCCTCTTTTTCATCTCCATTATTAGTCAAATATAAAACACTAGGTTAACGTAAAATAAAAAAATAAAAATATGGCAATAAAATGTTCAACTCCAGAGTTTGGACCCACAGCTCGGTTTTCTTGTATGGCCACAGTTCTACTGATCCTCCATGATACTTAGCACCCAGCCCCCTCTATCAAATCCCGCCCTATGGAGCTCTTGATAGGCCAGTTCTCTCTTCCTTCATCTTAATCGGATGATTGAAACGCCAATCAAACAGATCATGCAGTTCAACATAATCCGCCTCTGACGACGGAGGTGATTGGTTGTGATTGCGCGCGCAGTAGATTTAGATGGGTCAACGCGAACGTCAATATCATCGTTTTAAACCACCCGGTCTTCCTTTGAAACCGTCGGGGGCGTCACTAGTTAACACAGCCACAAAGTCGTAATTATGGCTAAACCACGCTAATTAAAAAAATGTATCGTATTAAAATCTGATTTTAAAAGTAACCGTAACTTTAACCACACTGCTAACCTTATGACTCACCGTAATCTTAAATTAAGACCAAAAAACTGCTGATCCGATTTTTCTCGGACATTTTTTTTCTCCGGACTAAAGATCCTGAAACTTCTGCACATGTGCGGATCACGTTCTGCGCATGTGTTCATGTTCTACTTTAAACACAGGCCATGTTCGAGAGAATCTAAACATTAATGTATCATTGGTAAATTGTGACTGAATCAGTAGGCTACTAGTTATTTATGATGTAAGGTTTGTAGATCAGTCAGTCACCTGCACTGTCGAAAACCACAGTCTCTGCTCTACCAGAGATCTGTATATAATGAAGAGATGCTCATATCTCCGCCCTAACAATGGGAGTCGTTTAAAAAAAATGTATTTTACCAGATAAATTGACTGAGAACACATTCTCATTTACAGCAACAACCTGCGGAATAGTTACAGGGGAGAGGAATGAGCCAATTGGAAGCTGGGGATGATTAGGTGGCCATGATTGTATGAGGGACAGATTGGGAATTTTAGCCAGGGCATCAGGGTTAACACCCCTACTCTAACAATAAGTTCCATGCAATCTTTAGTGACCAGAGTCAGGACACCTGTTTAACATCCCATCTGAAGTACATCACCCTGCACAGGGCAATGTCCCCAATCACTGACCTGGGGCATTGGGATCTTTTTTTAAACCAGAGGAAAGAGTGCCTCCTACTGGCCCTCCAACACCAATTCCAGCAGCATCTGGTCTCCCATCCAGGAACCAACCCTTCTTAGCTTCAGTTGCAAGCCAGCAGTGGGATGCAGGGTGATATGCTGCTTGTCCCAAAGGCAAGAGGGCAAGTTACAAGCTTAGGTCCAAAATAAGTCCATAGAAACAAACGCATTGGTCTTATTTTGGACAGATTCTGGCGAGAGTAACCTCTCGCTTCGCCTTTTCATCTCTGGCTCTACAGTCTACTCTGGCCAATGGCGTTCAAAGTTTAAAACAGTTAGATCAAAGCTGAATCAGTGGGCGCATTCGAGCAGATCACTTTTTTTCAAGTCGATGGTCACCGCCTTCCAAAGTGTGTTGCATTATAGGGCTAAAAATGATCTGACTTGCAACTACATGACCACTGCACGAACGTTACAAAAACCATGTGATCAAAGGTCATGAAGTTCAGACTGCAGTCGACCGCAGATCTCTGTAGTTGCTCTTCACCAACTACATAATGCAGGCATTACCTGCATTGTGAGAGCTTCTATTGTCAACCAATCATTAGGGTGTTTTTGTTTGACCCAAGTGAATGTGACAAAGACATGACTAACTTTGCAGAAATTCATGTATACATTATATATGTACAAATGAATGTGATATGAGGCTCTCTCTCTCACCAATTGATAGTACAATGTACACACCTTTACAAGTTTATTTCAACATTACAAAGAAAAATGTTTTATAAACAATGGCAACACTGCCATGTTGCTATGAGCCTTGCTGCTGCAAAACCACATCAGTGTCCGAGTTTCACCTGTTGCAGATGCATCTCCCGCTACTTCACTCCACAACTTTCATCTACAGTTGGTTGCTTTTTCCTTACCACTCAAACAAGCCCAATGTCTGCAAGATCACATAACTATAGTATTGTACATAACAGAACCGAATATAATAGTATTATTTTACTGTAAGAAAAAAACACCACCGCATTTTTCTCTCACATGGCCAGAACTCAACAGCATGTGCCACTAGGCAAAATACACAGGCAAACTAACCTACAGTTTAATTAACACCATCTGCTCTAAAATTCGCTCACTGTACATCATTCAAAACAACACTACAGTTTACTTTGAAACAACACTGTATAACTCAAGATCTAATGCATATCCCCATGAAACTGTATGGGATCCAATGGTTGGTATGCAAATGCTGCATGGACGTTTCACCGGTAAAACGTGGATAATTCTAATTCACGATTGACAGTGGGAAATGTGAAGGGAAGGAGACCACAACAAATGTGTGAGTAAAGTAGAGGTAAAGAAGCACATGTGCAGAACCTGAGAAGTCTGATCTGCAGACATGGCTTTAAACCATAAATCCACCTTGTCTTTGTTCTCATTGGCACATTTATCCAAAAGCTGCAGCCCTTGTCACCCCACCACCCTTTAATTCCCTCACATTTTATGTATCGGTCAGGAACTTGAGGTTCAAGAATGCAAAAATTATTCTAAGGCATTTTATATACAAGGGTTTGAGTTTCATAAACCCCCACAATATGTTTTTAAATATAGAGTCCAAGGCTTAGGCAGCTAACAGACTTGCTCTACCATTCGATATGCAAGGCAGAATATCCAGTTGAAACTGTAACAAAATGGCTGACCATGTACCACACCAAGCATGGTGGCTTAAAGAGGAGAGGCAGTAAGCCACACCATCTGTGCAATGTAATGGGTTGTCGACCGCTCAGCTGCTTTGCTCTCATAGACCAAAGTCCTTTGCACTCAGTCTTACATCATATCAAGCGTGTGGTGTTTAAAAGCTATTCTTGCAGTCTAATCTTTCATTATTGATCCAATGGGGATGGAGACTCATAATGGCATATCCGTTCGAAGGTATTACTATAAATCTGAATAGGCCTATTTGTGTATTTGTCTTGGACAAGCAGTGTGGTCTTATGATGCAACATTGCAGGCAGCATACTTTTAAAGAGTTCATTTCATATGTATTACAAAACACACATTTGGCCCAATCTTTTATTGATTTAGTATTTCACATTAGGATAAAAATATCCTTTAACCCATTGTAAAAAAACAACACGATTACACGATTAATGCAATGCCTCAAGGTGACCACGAGGGACAACCCACAATGACCTCTGAGAGAGGTGAATATCCTGACACCCAATCACTAAGCTGATTTGTTCATTAAGTTACCAGAATGGAGGTTGATATCCACCATTGCTGTGCATGTCTGTCTCCACAAGCATTTTTTTTGTGTCACTTATGGATCGATCCACAGATATTGCACACCCAGTCTTGAGAAATAAAATAGTTTAACTCATTATTACTACATTTACAAACTCTGTTATAACACATGTTACTACACAGAAATTGCAATACTTTTTTCCCTTATAGAAATTTAGACAAGTGTAGCAAATTACCAACTCCATTGGTTTTGTTGAGGCCTAAAACATGCCAGACTACAAACTGTGGAGCAGTACAATTTTTAGGGAAAAGTTAGGAGAGATAGTTAAGGCTTGTTCGGGACAGACGTTTTATATATATAATATTATATATTTATATTTATTTATTTATTTGCATGATTCTTTCAAAGAAAGACAGTTTGAAAAGCAACAGGTTAATTTAAGAACCATATATTACGTGTTATATTGTAAACCATAACTTTGACTGTACAGCAGGTTATCCTCCCCAAAACAGTGTGCTGTGCTATCAGTGTCCACAAGATGGCAGACGGCGCAAGGATGAAGTCAAAACCAGATAAAACTGGATATGCGTAATCACCCATGCACGTATGTTGCTGTGCCTTGTATCCTGGTACATTCATTTTCAATGGCAAGTCGCTAGAGGGTGCAATAATGCTTCAACCAACGAGTTTATCTTCCTTGTCTTCTTCGAATAGAGGCTTACTAATGCGTTATAACATTCGCAAAATGTTTACCACAATTTAGAAGTTATTGTAGCTACTAAACGTGTTTTTTTCCCTCAACCATTGCACCTCATTGAGTCCTTGTCAATAATCTTGATTGATTAGTATTCTAGCACTGACTAGGCTATACATGCTTTGTGACCCTAAAAGATTCACATGTACTCAAACGTTTAGGATGGTAAGATTACATAGACCTATTGATTTGTGTCAAATTGAAGGACTCATTGCTGGGGAATTCCATTCATGGGGGAACCCCAGTGATTGTCCTCTTTGAACCTGGTAGTGGATTGTTGTTGCAGCGTTTCCTACAGTCTTTTGTCTGCCGACAACATTGTGACCTACTGCTGTTCATAAACAGTGGGGGTTGGGGTGGGATCAAACTTGAACAATGATAGACACACAGTGGGGGAATACCTCGGCAAGGAGCAGCTGCAGCAATGACCCTGTCTGGACTCTCTTGGGTCCTCAATGGGAAGAAAATGTATTGAGACCAGTGGCGATTTTAGCATGTAATCTTGGTGGGGCAAACTCAAAAATGATTGTTTTTAGATGCATGCCAGCAAAGCCACAAAACAACACTAAACAATACATGAATTGCACTATAATGGTGACAAACGGTGCCCATAAACTGTTAGGGCCTACGTAAAGCTGTCTTTTCAGTACCATGGAGTGAATCCTATATTTATATTTTTTTAATCCCAGGCCCACGTCCCTGCAGGAGGCCTTTTGCCTTGTGGTAGGCCGTCTTTGTAAATAAGAATTTGTTCTTAACTGACTTTAAATAATGGCCAAATAAAAAAATGATGGCTGACTTGCTTAAACAAATGTGGTTTCTACTGACAATTGAGATGCACAAACTATGGCATAAGGGAACAACGAGTGGATAAGAGGCAATACGTAATTTCGATGAAGACATTAATGAGTGAGCTAGGACGGACGTAGTCAACATAACAATTTGTTCAGCACTTTGAAATGTACAGCGACAGAATTCAGAAAATGGGCTGTTCTTACAGTGTTCTCCCTGTACACCAAGTCAGAACCGTAGGATAAAGGGGGCATATAAGCAGACAATGAAAGCTCTTACAATATCAGATGATTACATTTAGCTGAAACAGGCTATAGGCTACATGTGCACCACCAAGTTAGAACAGTAGGCTAAGTTATGAGGGGGAAAGGGACCAAATTATTAGGGTGAGGCACATGGGCTACTAACAGCCTACTACACAACATATACTTAGTATTACTTTCAAGCTACCATATACATATCTCCCTGGCATTTTACATAATTTATGCAGCAGCATACAATACCTTTTTGGACTCACCTTGTGCTGTGCTCACTTGAACAGGAATGTGAGGCGGTGGTCCTTCTTGTGGGCAAATTTCATCATCAAACTTTCATCAATGTCTGTCATTCTCTGGATTTATGGTGCTTTCAAGACAACTGGGAACTCTGGGGGGGGGAGAAGAAAAAAAACTAGGTTGAATCATGACATCAGTGATCTTCAGGTCAGAGTTCCCGACTTGGAATTCCGAGTTGGATGAAAGTTCAAAACTTATTTTTCCAGTCGGAGCTAGTTGTCTTGAGTTCCCCAGTTGTCTTGAATTCTCTGAAGTTCGAGATTTCCCAGTTCCGTGTTTCCAGTTGTTTTGAACACCGCAGAAGTCATGCTGGATGGACAGCATGGCCAATGTATTCAACCTTTTCTGGCCCATGGTGTGTTGTGAGTGAATTTTTAAACTTGGAAGAGAGACCCTTATTCCCAGACTTGGACCACACATCCACTCCAATAAATATCAGGCTAGTGATTGCTTTGCAAAGCTTGCAGTTAGCCACTGATTCCTTCCAAACCATTCATTGTTGAATTTGAGATTTGCAACTTGTTGTGTAATGTTTATGTCCAATGGCCGATGAGCACCGATACATTTTATTTATAATTTCTCTTCATATGACAAGGATTGAAAAGGATTTGCCAGTAGATTGTCGACTTGATTCATGATGATGACTGCTTGTCTAGTTTGCTAGCTAAGATTTTTAAAGTATGATGTTGACATGATCAAGCCAATCAAAGCTACGGTAGACATGGGCTTTCACGTCATTTTATCTGTGGCCAATGACCTTGTGTCTTCTTGGATGGGCACTTCTAATGTAAATCTATGGCAGCACCCAAGGGGCTTGAATTTTATAGCTCTGCCCATACATTTTGCGGTGACGTGGTGTCCCCATGAGTGACAGAACCCTGAGCCAATCACGGCGCAACTAGAGAACATTGCCAACCCCTACGCTCCGTATTTCCCGCTGGCTGCCACACCACCACAAAAGGCCCTGAGCTAGGCTGAAACACCTGCATTTCGGGATTGCCTTACTCAAGAAAGCAAAAAAGTGACCATGTTTGTATGCGGCTTTATTAACTCAATGATTTTTTTTGTTTTACATTGTTTGCAAACTGATATGTGACACGTATTAATGCCAAAATGACATGCAAAATATGATATTTTGTTGTTGCTCTGAATGACGTGTCGCCACTGATTGAGACAAAGGAATAAGAAGCTACCACTGCATTTCCTCACCTAGAATTCTTGTCATTCGAGTTAATTAAATGCATATGTTAAAGGATGATTTACCTTAAACAATGTGATGTGAAAGCTGTTGCATTGTAGCGTTTGAAAACCACACGCTATAATAGTTTAAGCCAAATGGCAGCCCAGCCACATTGTTGCTATAAAGCTTTGGGATTGGGCTTGAGAAATGTAATCACTCTCAAATGCATAGGTGGAGTTATGAATGCAGGACTGACAGTCCATGACATTAACATAAAAAAAAAAATCTGGAAAGTTTCAAAATGTACCTGTAAAAAAAATCCTCCGGAATTTTCATAACATTTAAAAGATTAACAATAATTGTTCAACATGAAAAAGTATGACTACATTCCCAAAGCTGTACATAAAACTACATGTGTAGTATATGCATACCTTTTCGATCAAACTGATAAAGGCAAATTATTTCGAAATAAAACTGATTTAAAGAGTCAAACTTTAATGTAAAATCAATGCAAAACACTATAAACTAATACAAAGCGGAGGAAATAAGTAAAAAGTTCAGAAGTTGAAATACGCCTATACATTTTCAAAAACCATTTTGTGGTGGGACTACTTCTGACGGTTGTCTGAAGCCGTGTGATGTAGTACTGCCCATAGATTCAGGACCATGACCATTATGGAAGAGGGGCCAGCTTATGTTCATAACGGCAATCATCTGTTGTTCCATCATCTATGTGACGAGCCGTCATCTGTTTCAATTTGTTGTTGTCATACAACCACCACTTTTCTCACAACTCATTTGCATTCCACCTCACCTCCTCCTTTATTATGCCTCCTCCGTCTCTCCTCCTCTGCCTTCAGCCATTTCTCGTGCATCTTTGTTATCTTTACTTCCGTCCATACATCTCTTTATGGATGCTTTTAAAAAAAAAACCGAGGTCATGAATGAGAATGCTGTCTTTCCTTGTGTAGCATAACCAACTAAACTTTAATGACAATTGTAGTAAACTATATTGTATACTGACCAGTGCGTGCACAGGGTCTTTTTCTGCGCCCGGGGTTCCCAGAGGCAAGAGCTTGGCTGCAATCAGCATTGAGTATGCTTGGGACGATCTCAGACAGCTCACTAGAGTTGGTGCTACCGGGCTGCTCATCAGAGTCCGATTGAGGGCCTGTGTGGGAGCGATATTAGCAAAGTTATCCGCAGGCTTCATTTGACTGAGCTGCAAACTGTGACATTTGTTAGCTAGCTAGCAGTCCATAGCTTTTAGGCCAAGTGATATTAGAGGTGTGTAAATCCACTCATAGGACCCATCTCACTGTGATAACATAGGCCAGCCAAAACAGAACTCTCATTACTTGATCATCTTTATTTGACCATGATAAACCAATTTCCAAATCTTCTCCTCTTCAACTTTAATGACATTATAAGGCTCAGTGTTTGACTACAGTTTTCCATCTTCAATGAGGACATCGCCAGGTCCTGTTGTGCACTCTGGGCTCCAATGTCACAATTGTGGCCCGGTGACTGTAGGTTTGAGCTCAGTGTGGAAGGAGAACAGCAGGTTGGGTTTGTCCTCATGGTCCTGAAATAAGATCAAACTGCAGTTTAACGAATAGCATTGATAGCTTAAGAGACCAACAATTAAGCTATGTCGTATAGAGCCATAGATGCAAGAGAAGGCCTCAAGCGGACATTGGTTACTGTAAGAAAACATCTTTTCTAAACAGACATTTTCCATAAGGAAACAAATCTGAGGTAGTGAATGGTATGGGCTTTTTGTAAAAAAACTAAAACAAACAGCAAATCAGGTGCATCTGTGTATACTGAACAAAAATATAAATGCAACATGTAAAAAGTGTTAGTACCACGTTTCATGAAAAGATCCCAGAAGTTATTCATATGCACAAAAAGCTTATTTCTCTGAATTTTTTTGGCACAATTTTCTTTACATCCCTGTTAGTGAGCATTTCTCCATTGCCAAGATAATCCATCCACCTGACAGGTTTGGCATATCAAGAAGTTGATTAAACAGCATGATCATTACACAGGTGCACCTTGTGCTGGGGACAATAAAAGGCCATTCTAAAATGTGCAGTTTTGTCACAAGACAATGCCACAGATGTCTCAAGTTTTGTGGGAGCGTGCAATTGGCATACTGACTGCCGGAATGTCAACTAGCGCTGTTGCCAGAGAATTGAATGTTAATTGCTCTACCAAAAGTCGCCTCCAACGTCGTTTTAGAGAATTTGGTAGTACGTCCAACCGGCCTCACAAACGCAGACCACGTGTATTTGTATTTATTATGGATCCCCATTAGCTGCTGCCAAGGCAGCATCTACTCTTCCTGGGGTCCAGCAAAATTAAGGCAGTTATACATTACAATACGTTCACAACAGATTTCACAATATTATTGTGTGCCCTCAGGCCCCTACTCTACTACCACATATCTACAACACAAAATCCATATGTACATGTGTATGTTCTCGTGTGTTTGTATGCATGTGTCTGTGCCTATGTTTGTGTTCCTTCACAGTCCCTGCTGTTCCATAAGGTGTATTTTTCTGTTTTTTTATCTAATTATATGTGGAATAGAGTTCCATGTAGTCATGGCTCTATGTAGTACCATAGTCTGTTCTGGACTTGTGAACTGTGAAGAGACCTTATGGTGGCATGTCTTGTGGGGTATGCATGGGTGTCTGAGCTGTGTGCAAGTTGTTCAAACAAACAGCTTGGTGGATTCAACATGTCCATACCTCTCACAAATACAAGTAGTGATGAAGTTAATCTCTCCTCCACTTTGAGCCAGAACAGTTTGAAATGCATATTATTGTTAGCTCTCTGTGTACATCCAAGGGTCAGCCGTGGTGCCCTGTTCTGAGCCAGTTGCAATTTTTCTAAGTCCCTCTTTGTGGCACCTGACCACACGATTTGAACAGTAGTCCTGGTGTGACAAAACTAGGGCCTGTAGGACCTGCATTGTTGATAGTGCTGTTAAGAATGCAGACCAACACTTTATTATGGACAGACTTCTCCCCATCCTAGCTACTGTTGTATCAATATATTTTGACTATGACAGTTTACAATCCAGGGTTACTACAAGCAGTTTAGTTTCCACAACTTGCTCAATTACCACATTATTCATTACAAGATTTAGTTGAGATTTAGGGTTTAGTGAATGATTTGTCCCAAGTACAATGCTTTTAGTTTTTGAAATATTTAGGACTAACTTATTCCTTGCCACCCATTCTGAAACTAACTGCAGCTCTTTGTTAAGTGTTGCAGTCATTTCAGTCGGTGTTGTAGCTGATGTGTGTAGTGTTGAGTCATCCGCATACATAGACACACTTTACTCAAAGCCAGTGGCATGTCATTAGTAAAGATAGAAAAAAAAATAAGAGGCCTAGACAGCTGCCCTGGAGAATTCCTTATTTTACCTAGATTTTGTTGGAGAGGCTTCCATTAAAGACACCCTCTGTTCTATTAGACAGGCAACTCTTTATCCACAATATAGCAGGGGGTTTAAAGCCATAGCACACATGTTTTTCCAGCAACAGGCTATGATCGATAATGTCAAAAGCTGCACTGAAGTCTAACAAAACCGCCCCCACAATCTTTGTATTATCAGTTTCTCTCACCATTTTTTCCAAAAGTTTACTAAGGGTTGGTAACAGGTTGATTGGTCGGCTATTTGAGCCAGTAAAGGGGGCTTTACTATTCTTAAGTAGGGGAATAACTTTTGCTTCCCTTCAGGCCTGAGGGCGCACACTTTCTAGTAGGCTTAAATGGAGATATGGCAAATAGGAGTGGCAATATCATCCTATATTATCCAGATTTTTTCCCCACACTTACTTTACAAAATTCAAAATTACAATGCTTGTCTTTCATAATTTGGTCAGATGTACTTGGATGTGTAGTGTCAGTGTTTGTTTCTGGCATGTCATGCCTAAGTTTGCTAATCTTGCCAATGAAAAAAATCATTAAAGTAGTTGGAAATATCAGTGGGTTTTGTGATGAATGAGCCATGTGATTCATTGAATGATGAAGCGGAGTTTGCCTTTTTGCCCAAAATTTCATTTAAAGTGCTGCAAAGCTTTTTACTATCATTCTTTATGTCATTTATCTTTGTTTCATAGTGTAGTTTCTTATTCTTTTTATTCAGTTTAGTCACATGATTTCTCAATTTGAAGTACGTTTGCCAATAGGTTGTACAGCCAGACCTATTTGCCATTTAATTTGCCTCATCCCTCTCAACGATATAATGTTTAAATTCCTCATCAATCCACGGGGAGTTAAGTTTTTACAGTAATTTTCTTAATGGGTGCATGCTTATTAGTAACCGAGATAAGCAATTTCATAAATGTGTCAAGTTCAGCGTCTGGTTGCTTGTCATTACACACCACAGACCAACAAATATTCTTTACAACATAGGAATCACTACCCTGGTAGGTTGATTGATAACCTGAACCAGGTTGCAGGCACTAGTTGCAGTTTGAAGCTTTCTCTTGAGAGGGCAGCCAGATGAAAGCCAGTCAATATTTAAATAACCCAGAAAATATACCTCTATTGATATCACATACATTAACAAGCATTTCACACATGTTATCCAGATACTGACTGTTAGCACTTGGTGGTCTAAAGCAGCTTCCCACCAGAATGGGCTTTAGGTGAGGCAGATGAACCCGTAGCCATATTACTTCAACAGTATTTAAATTAGATCCTCTCTAAGCTTTAGAGGAATGTAGTTCTGAATATAAACAGCCACACCTACACCTTTGGCTTTTCTGTCTTTTCTGTAGATATTAAAACCATGTATTGCTACCACTGTATCGTCACAGGTATTATCTAAGTGAGTTTCAGAGATTGTTAGATATGAACATCATCTGTTACTGGCAAATTATTGATTTCATGAACCTTGTTAACACTTTTCTGGGATGTTTATTTGTTCGTTTTTTTTGCTTTACTGGGAAATTTAGCAGAGGTAGACATGCTTGGTTATTTATGTTAGTGCAGGGTGAGCTGCACACAGTGGACTTCCTGCTCGTGCACACCACGTCAGTGCTAACTGTATAACTCTGGTTCGTAGGCATATGACTACTGCATACAATAGCTATAGGATCAGCAGAGGCATTCAAGGCAGTAAGAGGGACATAAATTAGGTTACTTACATTGTGTCTTCCAACGTCCCTGGGATAATGTACATTTGCTGAAACATTATGACAACTCAGCAACACAATGGTAGGGATTAAATGAGCTGGACTTGGGTCATTGATAAGTCATTGTCTCAACGCAGCCTTATAATGCTGTGAAAGGATCCAGGAACCCAAATGATTTGGGTGGTGAATCCCATCCTTCTTATAATACAAGCTTTGTTTCCAGAAGGTATCAAAATTGTCAATAAATGTTACTCCCATAGAGCTGCAATAGTCTAGTAGCCAGTTAAGGAGGGCTACAAGTCTGCTGAACTGTTCAATGCCACAATTTAGGGAGGGCAGAGGGCCAGATATTATGGGGCATTTGTTGGTGGCAAGTAGTGACCCAATCAGTTCTTTAAAATCCATCTTCGGCTGTTCTGAGCTGCCCTTCATAATGTCCTTCGACCCCACATTAACCATTTAAAAAACAATAATAATTTTTCACCTTTATTTAACCAGGTAGGCAAGTTGAGAACAAGTTCTCATTTACAATTGCGACCTGCTCAAGATAAAGCAAAGCAGTATGACACATACAACAACACAGAGTTACACATGGAGTAAAACAAACATACAGTAGAAAAATAAGTCTATATACAATGTGAGCAAATGAGGTGAGATAAGGGAGGTAAAGGCAAAAAGGCCATGGTGGCAAAGTACATACAATATAGCAAGTAAAACACTGGAATGGTAGATTTGCAGTGGAAGAAAGTGCAAAGTAGAAATGGGGTGCAAAGGAGCAAAATAAATAAATAAATAAATAAAACAGTAGGGGAAGAGGTAGTTGTTTGGGCTAAATTATAGATGGGCTATGTACAGTTGCAGTGATCTGGGAGCTGCTCTGACAGCTGGTGCTTAAAGCTAGTGAGGGAGATAAGTGTTTCCAGTTTCAGAGATTTTTGCAGTTCGTTCCAGTCATTGGCAGCAGAGAACTGGAAGGAGAGGCGGCCGAAGGAGGAATTGGCTTTGGGGGTGACCAGTGAGATATACCTGCTGGAGCGCGTGCTACAGGTGGGTGCTGCTATGGTGACCAGCGAGCTAAGATAAGGGGGGACTTTACCTAGCAGGGTCTTGTAGATGACCTGGAGCCAGTGGGTTTGGCGACGAGTATGAAGCGAGGGCCAGCCAACGAGAGCGTACAGGTCGCAGTGGTGGGTAGTATATGGGGTTTTGGTGACAAAACGGATGGCACTGTGATAGACTGCATCCAATTTATTGAGTAGGGTAATGGAGGCTATTTTGTAAATGACATCGCCGAAGTTGAGGATCGGTAGGATGGTCAGTTTTACGAGGGTATGTTTGGCAGCATGAGTGAAGGATGCTTTGCGAAATAGGAAGCCAATTCTAGATTTAACTTTGGATTGGAGATGTTTGATGTGAGTCTGGAAGGAGAGTTTACAGTCTAACCAGACACCTAGTGTGAAAAGAGAGGAGGGTCAGAGAAAATAGTTTGTCAAGCAGGATCAGCCATGATGGCAGTGCAATGTTTCTTAATCGCTCCCTTGATGTGATGTCATCAATCAGAGAACAATATTTAGTGGTGCAGACATGCATGTTTTTTTAATTACTTTTATTCCTTCCAGTTGAGGTCTCACCAATGGTATGTACTCTACTGAGAGCATCATCAAGCCATTCTTCAGGGTATGAGCAGGCCTCAAACTGTCTACATTCTCATAGTCTCATTTTCAAACTCTGTTGTATCAGTACAAATGCGCTTCAGTCTCAGAAATTGTGTGTACGCTAATCCCTTCTTTAGAAATGTGGGATGCGCACAAGAGGCATGTAGAATACTGTTCTTGTCTGTAGGCTTTGTATACAAAGTAGTCGATAAGGACCCTGAGGCAAGGTGTCAAGGAAGGATATCTAGCTATGACGAATCTCAGCTGTAAACTTGATAGAGTTTACAGCTGATATGATGACCCATATGATTAAGGTAAGCGAGAAAATCGTCAAACACATTGAGGGGACCATTTCAAACGAGAAACACATCCTCAATATATATTTTCCACAAGTATATGTTGGGAGAAAGGGTTATTGTGCCAAATGAACTTGTCTTCCAGATGACCCACACATTTTCACAGGGGAGAAAATGGAGCCCATAGTTGCTCCCTGTTTTTGTAAATAGTAACAGTCTTCAAACAAAAAAGAGTTATTGTATAGGAGGATAGTACCCAGGTCCAACAAAAAACCTGTATAGGGTTGTTGTGTCCCATCTCTGTTCCAAAAAGTCTCCAGTCCTTTGTGATGTGGTACATTAGTATATAAAGAAACAACATCTAGGGTAATGAGAGAGAAACCTAAATAGTCATCACCAATTTCAAGTTCAGATAGCTGTTTAATGAAATCGCCAGTGTCTCTCAAGTATGAGGGCAGTTACACCACAATAGGACGTAGGATCCGGTCAACATAAGGGAAATAGGTTCGGTTAAACTGTCATTACATGCTACAATGGGCCGTCCAGGGGGCTCCTCTAATGATTTATGTACTGCCTTCCTAACGTTCACAGGAGGGACTGAAGGGAAGTCTTTTTTTTTTTTAAAGAAACTTAAATTCAGATTGGGAGATGTGGCCCTCTGCCAATGCGTTTTGGAGAAAATAGCCAATTTCTTCCTTTAAAAATGGTGGTAGGGTTGCTTTCCATCTTGGTGTAACATGTCCCGTTAGAGAGTTGGGACATGACCTCAAAGTCATAATTGTCTTTATTTAACAATACAAACCACTTTCCTGTTGCTGCTGCTCGGGGACGACAGTGTATCACGTTCAACTTTCCCAATGTCTCTGTGTTTAGGCGACTGCAGGATTAAGTCAACATCCACCAGATTACAAACAAATGTCAATATTGGCATTGTTTACTGGTGGACAAAAGTTTGTTTTGACTCTTAGAGTGGTTTTTCAGTAGTGGGATTGTACACCTGCACATCGTCATTTGTTGTTGAAATATTTCAACTTGATGGATCTATAGAATTTGAACATCTCAACCTTTAGCTTAAATGGATTATTTGGTAGAAGGGGGGACATAGGACAAACCTTTGTTAAGAAGGCGTTGCTCAACTGGTTGTTGTCAGACAGGTTGAAGATTAGATTCTGGTCCTGGTGTTCGACCACTGCTGAAATCTTGCTCCCCATTCTGTGTCGACCCCTCCTCGTTGTCTTTGTCTGGTGTTGTAGCAGTACGGTTGGGGTCTTGATCCTGCTACAGGGCTGTGTCGTCGTTCTCCTTCCCTTTGAAAACCCTGGTCAGAGTCAGATTGGAAAATCAGGGTTGCTGGAGCCAAAGGTGTAGGATGTTTTTTTTCTTCTAAACCGAATTGCTTCTTAGGTTTTCCATAGCCCTGCGATGGTGCGTTCAACCTCCATGGGTACACCCTGTCATCGCGGTTGTCCATGGTAGCTCTCCTCAGTTTGCTTATCTTTGTCTTTTGTAGGTTATCATGGATATTTTGAGATCTTCTTCCAGAGCTTTGAAAGGTTCTGGTTTCATAGATCTCTGTCTTAGTTTTGGTCCGTTCCTGATGAGTATGTTCAAAGATAAGAACCTTAAGGTCCAAGGAGGCTTTATTGAGGACCTCCCACCACTTGATGCAGAAATCCTCATCTTTGCGACCCAGAGTAGCTTTCTGAATACGGAGGCCTCTTGGGATCCTCTTTGACCTTACATACTCACTCAGTGTCGTGCCATGTAGTTGAGGCCTGGTTTCCTTGAGGTAGAGAGATTTCAGTTTGCAGGAGAGGTTGTCAGCTGAGGGAGCCAGCATTTGGAAGGGGCCCGTGTCAGGAAAATGTCCGCCTCAGTGTAAGTCCGTGTGTGTGCTTGGGCATCAGTTAAGCCTCCGATTTCTGCAAAGGACGAAATATCCACTAAAATTCAAAAGTGGTGGCTGCAGACGGGGAATAAATACATAAATGATGAGGCTGTCTGCGCTCTTAAGGTCCTTACTACTGAATAGTGTATGTTCCAGGTGAGTAGGAGTCAAAATAAGAATACTGGAAGAGATGAAACCCGCACACTGTCGAAAAAAATGAATACATCCAAAACTGAGGCTTGAATGCAATATAAAGATGCCCAAAAAAATCATAGCGCAAGATAGTCCATAAATGAAAGGTGAAAAGGTGTTTTGTTTTCACCTTTCATTTATGCACTTTCTTGCACTATGATTTTTTTGAGCACCAGGATGTTTTAATTCAATTTATTTATTTCAATTGACTGATTTCCTTATATGAACTATAACTCGAAATTGTTGTATGTTGCATTCAAATTTTTGTTCAGCCCAATGTTGCTATTTTTCCTTTACTCTGAATTTTCTGATTTCTTTGTCTGAAAACAGTGTAGTACTCTGATGTGTAGTACTACTGCACTTGAAGATGTTTACTGACTAAAGCTAATGCTAGTTACATGGCTAATGCTAGTTACATGGCTAATGCTAGTTACATGGCTAATGCTAGTTACATGGCTAATGCTAGTTACATGGCTAACGCTAGTTACATGGCTAACGCTAGTTACATGACATGGAAGTCCATTCGAGGAGCCAATACCTAAATAAAGTCTGTGGCTTCAGTCAGCACTTGAACACTCCCCTTCATGAATTCAGCCATTCTTGCACCAATCGAATCCTCTAGGGGCTAGGGGGCAGTATTTTCACGGCCGGATGAAAAACGTACCCAATTTAAACAGGTTACTACTCCGGCCCAGAAAATAGAATATGCATATTATTAGTAGATTTGGATAGAAAACACTCTGACGTTTCTAAACCTGTTTGAATGGTGTCTCTAAGTATAACAGAACTCATATGGCAGGCAAAAACCTGAGAGAAAATACAAGCAGGAAATGAACATTTTGTGGCTGTACTATTTTCAAGTCATTGGTAATAAATCACACAGTGACAAAGGATTCATTTTGGACTTCCTATGGCTTCCACTAGATGTCAACGATCTTTATAAAGTTGTTTTGAAGCGTCTATCATGAACAGAGAACGAATGAGAAGGAAGGGAAGTTGACGTCCCTGGGAGGTCGTCACTTCATTATTGTGTGCACATGTGCGTTCATGTGAGGCGAGACCTTTTTCAAAACTTGTTTCAAGACACAGGAGAGGTCGGGTTGAAATATTACTGATGTTTCACGTTAAAAATGGACCAAAAGATTGATGCTAAACAACGTTTGACATGTTTGAACGAACGTAAATAGATTTTTTTTTTTACTTTTCGTCGTGACTTTTCCCTCCCATTTTGAGTAGCCTACCGAACGCGCTAACAACACGGAACAGCATGGAGTTATTTGGACATAAATTATGAACTTCATCGAAAAAAACAACATTTGTTGTGTACCTGAGATTCCTGGAAGTGCCTTCCGGTGAAGATTATTAAAGGTAAGGGAATATTGCTAATGTTATTCATGGTTTTAGATGATTCCAACATAGCGGCTAGCTGTATAGCCTAGTGTATTTTTCTGACCAGAGTACTCAGATTATTGCAAAGTATGCTTTCCCAGTAAAGTTATTTTGAAATCTGTCAATGCGGTTGCATTCAGAATGCAACCGTTATTCTTGTTTTATGAGTCTTTTTTTGTAAATTCACTGGCAGTTTTGGGGAGAAGACACACGCTGATGTAAAATGCTGTTTTTGGATATAAATATGAACTTGATAGAACAAAAATGCATGTATTGTCTAACATAATGTCCTAGGAGTGTCATCTGATGAAGATTGTCAAAGGTTAGTGCATAATTTTTGCTGTTTTTCTGCTTTTGGTGATGCCTGTCCTTGAATTAAAAATGGATGTGTGTACTTTTTTGGCTATGTACTCTCCTAACATAATCTAACATAATCTAAGCCTCTTTGAAAATCGGACAATGTGGTTCGATTTAAGGAGATGTTTATCTTTTAAATGGTGTAAAATAGTTGATTGTTTGAGAAATTGAAATGATTAGATTTTTGATGTTTTGAATTTCCCGCCTTGCTAGCAATCCCGTCAGTGGGATTAGGTTACCCTCGATCCCCAACAGGTTAAAGGCATGCGGGGGAGTGAACGAGTGCAAACTTCTGGGTGAAGGGTAGAGAATTGTAATAAACAATATGCATGCCACACCCCCCTCATTGTAATGTGTGATGACTTTTCAAACAATGGCTTCATAAAATGCTCTGGTACTTACAAACACAAAAGGAAAGGTTGTGGTTGGCGCGAGCCATCACAGGTGACTACACAGCTCTTTTACTCTGAGTGTTTATGTCAACAACTGACCCTGAATAGAAACATTCAAACCCAACAGAAAATATACATTTGCATCAGCTTGCCCACTGATTTACTACTTTACAATGTGTCAGACAGTGCTCAGAGGTACTACGGCTCCCCCCAAAATGGCCCCACATGGTCCCTTTAACTGAGCCAGGTATCAGCTGATTAGATTAACTTCTGTATAGAGGGCTACATGAGAACCTGAAAGAATTATCCTAAGAAGTAGTTACATTTTGATGAGTCCTTAGTGTAACTGTTTTAAACAGATTCCAGATGTGGTTTCATGTCTTCTGTCACATGTGAAGAGAGACCTGTGTGTTTTAAATCACATCAGTAATCAGCACGGGTCAAGAAGATGTGCCATTCTGTAAAATGTACTACCATTACCATAATTCATGAAGAGAGGGATTTCTGTACTGTACAGACGATCTTAAAATTAGTATAGCCTAATGATGTACAGTATACAGTACGGTGAGCATAGAGGTGTTCTATATCAATCACGGTGACTCAGTCCTTTCAGGCTGTCTGTGTCTACCTTAACTTTTTACCAGTCATATTTGCAGTGATGATGGATGTAGATGGGCTGAAATGACTGCTGGGTTCTTCCAAGTCCAAGCAGCAGTTAGACTTGCCAGGACTACTGCAAGCTTATAAGCATTTTCTAGCCTAAATCAAGAGTTCAGCCTAACTTTTTACATGTTGAACTCTAACACACAACAGTGAGTCAACATGACTTTCATTGAATTTGTCTGGGTACAGTTCATGATCTGGCAATGGCCATTTACCACCAGTGTACGCGGGCCAAGGGCAACGTGCCAACGACATGCCTTCACCATTACGCAGATGGCATGCCCCAAAGAGGAAAACATCTTGCCAGCCAAGTGATGCCTTTGTCTTTACAGGAACTCTTGCTGTGAATGAACACTGCCATTCATTATATCATAGATAGAGAGGAAGGGGAGTAATGTCATTCATAAGCAGTCTGCCATAGGGGCTGTCCATCAAATTCTTTCTCACATGTCTTTGCACAGACTTATAGCCTCTGTCCTATACAGTACATCTACACTACCGTTCAAAAGTTTGGGGTCACTTAGAAATGTCCTTGTTTTTGAAAGAAAAGCAAAAAAAAAGAATTTTTTTTTTGTTGTCCATTTTAAAATAACATCAAATTGATCAGAAATACAGTGTAGACATTGTTAATGTTGTAAATGGCTATTATAGCTGGAAACGGCAGATTTTTTTAATGGAATATCTACATGGGGCGTACAGAGGCCCATTTATCAGCAACCATCACTCCTGTGTTCTAATGGCACGTTGTGTTATCTAATGTCACGACTTCCGCCGAAGTTGGTCCCTCTCCTTGTTCGGGCGGCGTTCGGCGGTCGACGTCACCGGTTTTCTAGCTGCCACCGATCCACTTTTCATTTTCCATTTGTTTTTTCTTCATTGTACACACCTGGTTTCCATTCCCATAATTATATGTTCCTTCTTGGAATATTTGTTGTTTTGAGTAAGGTTACGTGAATTACTCATCTCTGTGTCCTGCGCCTGACTCCGCCTTACTTGCTACACCTAGAAGCCTTACAGAAACACGCACCTGAAAATGGAGTCAGCAGGTGCACAAAGCCCTCCTTTGTTAGTAGAGGAGCGAGTCCTGCAGCACGCGACCATGTTGCATAGTCTCGGCACAGCCATGGATCGCGTGCTGCAAACAATGGAGCGATGGGAGAGAGGTTTTCCAGCGCCCCATCATCATCACATCAACCCACACCGCTGTCCACCCCTCCTTCACCTGGTCCCAGTGGGATTCAGCTCTCGCTCCCGAGGGAATATGATGGGACGGCTGCCGGGTGCCAGGGGTTCCTACTCCAGCTGGAGCTCTACCTGGCGACCGTCCACCCGGCTCCTTCGGGACGCGAGAGAGTGTCCGCCCTCGTTTCCTGTCTGTCCGCGAAGGCATTGGAGTGGGCCAACGCCGTATGGGGAGAGGGCGACGCGGCGTTGGACCACTATAAGGATTTCACCCGCAGCTTCCGGGCCATTTTCGACCAACCGCCTGAGGGTAGAGCGGCGGGGGAACGCTTGTTTCACCTAAGGCAGGGGACGAGGAGCGCACGGGACTTTGCTTTGGACTTCCGAACCCTGGCCGCCGGCGGGGGATGGAATGACAGGGCCCTGATCGACCATTACCGGTGCAGTCTGCGCGTGGACGTCCGTCGGGAGCTGGCCTGCAGGGACACCACCCTTACCTTCGACCAGCTGGTGGACCTGTCCATCCGTCTGGATAACCTGCTGGACACCCGCGGACGTCCAGATCGGGGTCCGTCAGTTCCATCCCCCAGCACCTCCACTCCGACACCCATGGAGCTAGGAGGTGCTGCTCTTAGGGTGACCGGAGGGGGGGCCATTCCCTGCACCATCTGTGGCCGCAGAGGGCACACTGCTGGTCGGTGCTGGGGGGGTTCCTCAGGGAGTCGAGGCAGCAGGCCTGTCGTGTTACCCCAGGTGAGTAGGCACCAGACTCACCCAGAGCCCCCTGTTGCTCACATGTTTGTGTTTTATAGAATTTCCTGAGTTTTCCCCGCATTCCCAGCATAAGGCGCTAGTAGATTCAGGCGCAGCTGGGAACTTTATTGACCGTTCATTTGCCCATAGTTTAGGGATCCCCATTGCTCCAGCATGGCCAGCATCCCGGAGTCTTCACTGTTGACGTTGAGACTGGTGTTTTGCGGGTACTATTTAATGAAGCTGCCAGTTGAGGACTTGTGAGGCGTCTGTTTCTCAAACTAGATACTCTACTGTACTTGTCCTCTTGCTCAGTTGTGCACCGGGGCCTCCCACTCCTCTTTCTATTCTGGTTGAGCCAGTTTGCTCTGTTCTGTGAAGGGAGTAGTACATAGCGTTGTACAAGATCTTCAGTTTCTTGTCAATTTCTCGCATGGAATAGCCTTCATTTCTCAGAACAAGAATAGACTGACGAGTTTCAGAAGAAAGTTCTTTGTTTCTGGCCATTTCGAGCCTGTAATCGAACCCACAAATGCTGATGCTCCAGATACTCAACTAGTCTAAAGAAGGACAGTTTTATTGCTTCTTTAATCAGGACAACAGTTTTCAGCTGTGCTAACATAATTGAAAAAGGGTTTTCTAAAGATCAATTAGCCTTTTTCAAATTATTAACTTGGATTAGCTAGCACAACGTGCCATTGGAACACAGGAGTGATGGTTGCTGATAATGGGCCTTTGTTCGCCTATGTAGATATCCCATTAAAAATCAGCCCTTTCCAGATACAATAGTCATTTACAACATTAACAATATCTACACTGTATTTCTGATCAATTTGATGTTATTTTAATGGACAAAAAATGTGCTTTTCTTTCAAAAACAAGGACATTTCTAAGTGACCCCAAACTTTTGAACGGTAGTGTGTTTGTGTGTGGATTACAGTGCTTATATTTATTGCAGTTATGCCGGTGTATGCCCAAGTTGGATTGTATATTGATTCCTATCGTGTGTTATGTGTTTTTGTGTAGCCAGGCATGTGTGTGTTAGGAAGGTGAGCTATAAAAAGGACAGCCTGAAACCTAGTAGGTTTTTAATTTTCTCACAGAAAATAACACAAAATTGTGGAAAAAGCTGTATAGCACAATATAACTCTACAGCACAATATATGGTGTAACTTTATTTCATAATGTTCGTGGTGCTGCTTTTTGTGAACAACACATTACATGCCATGCAATCACTACAGATGTAGGATCTTAATTTGATCACCCTTTTGCAGGAGAACTTTGAGGTTTAATAAGGCATCTGAAGTTTGTAATTTCCACTTGGAAATGTCAGACTTTATTTTTCCCTTCCGAATAATGTATCAACCCCTACAAAAATGTCCATTAATTATAATCAACATAATAATGTACATTTCCTGTTGCTGCACGATTATTTCCTGCTGTAGCAAACTGGCTGCGGTACTTGAAACTCGACTTGAATTATGTGCCTTCTCCATTTCTGAAACTATTTGGTTTGCTGCTTGATTCCTTCATAACACTGGAATTTAACAGTTGTGACTCTCACTCTTCATTGTTCCCCAACTTCAGTTTTTAATGTAATACTTGTATAATCTCCCTAAATTACCCCCCATCCACTAGTCCTACAGATAGGGTGGGCAACAATGTAGGCAGTATTCATCCCATGATTCTTGTAGTGGTCACCAAAGGGAGCAACCAATAATAAGTGAGTATGGGTGTCACGCTCTGACCTAAGAGAGCTGTTTTTTCTCTGTTTAGTTAGGTCAGGGTGTGATAGGGGGTGGGCATTCTGTGTTTGTTTTCTATGTTTTGGCCGGGTATGGTTTCTATCGTTGTCTCTGATTGGAAGCCATACTTAGGCAGCCTTTTTCCCTTGGTTTGTGTGGGTAGTAGTTTTCTGTTTTGTTAGATTAACCTGACAGAACTGTCGGCTGTCATTTTTGTTTATTTGTATTCAGTGTTCATTTTCATTCAAATTAACGATGAGCACTCAACACGCTGCGCCTTGGTCCCCTTCATATGACGCCTGTTACAATGGGTACATGCCTTACAGCCCAGCCTGGCCAGTTGGGAATATGGAGCTTGAATGTCTGCCTTGTAGGTAATTGGGAATGTTCTTAATATAAGGTAAAATATAGGCTATGATGGGGGATAGCCAGCTGTCATGTAGGTCTATGTGCAAATGGTGGGAAATGCATAGTTCGTGGTCCAGTGACTACTGTCTTGCTGACCACCTGCTGAACTCTACTTGACTTGGGCTGGCATTCAATCAAATCAGTACTGAAACTTTGTTAAAACTGCACTACAAATATAATTGTGTCTGTAAACACTGTCTAAGTAGTTATAAAAGGGTTACAATGCCGTTACCTATCCAACTATCACGTAAACCAACTAGGTTTGTGGACAGTGGTACCTTTGCACAATATATTTGCACGTCTTTACTTTCACTGATCTAACATGGGGAAATAACAAACAAATGCCCTGAAAGTGAGGGTACAAAATGAAATGGACTTTAAAATTAAGGGCTGCATTTGTGTACAATTGTCTCAGCAGCAGCTATAGACTGGAGTTTGTGGATTCTTACCGTTGTCCTTAGTGGGCTAGTCAATGGAATTACATTAATATACACCACGCAGCTGTGCCGGTAGCTCATTGGAGTGCTGCACTGCTCGCCACAGAGGTCTCGTATGAAGCCCCAGTTCCAATTCCATTGATGTGGGATCTGTATGCCTGTTAGTTCTGAACCATGTCGGGCAGGGGACCCTGTGACTATATTTAGGTAGCTCAATGTCAAGTGCACCTCTGTCGTAAACCATCTGCCAGTGGTTCACCAGGAAACCCTTCACAGTATATGCACATTCCCCTCTTCACAGTCCCTCTTAATCGATTTGTAATAAGAGCAGCTAATGTATTTATTCATAACAATAAGGAGCTGGTTTGAAATCACAATAAGCCCAGAGGGACTATTGAGTCATTTTCACAGCTGGGGGATTTTATAAACATTCTCAACATGTCAGACCAAAGGCTTAAAAGTCTCACTCTTAAACTATTGGTAAAGACAAACATCTGGTAAATTAGTTTCACACTTCCTTTGGTTTATTGTAATACAGCTGTACACTCATGATTCAAAGTTGTCCTCTCGTGTGGAAAAGGACCATTTATTGTAACGGATGCTGCACAAGATACTCCTTTCTTCCTAGAGAAGCCATCAATAATATATTTTTGTATCTCCTACCATTATACTGTATTTTCCAACAGTGATTTTCATGACGTCCTACTCAGTGTTTGGGGAGTAGTGAACTTCATGTAGGTCACCTAGTAATTACATGTTTTGCCATGTAGTGGGGTAGCTAACTACTGGAACTACACACTCATCTTTTGGCTAAAATAAAATATGGGTAAAATAGGCAATGAATGAATCTCACTTGAAAATCGTTTTTGTGTTTTAAAAGGCTAAATTACACATTCTGTTAACATATGACCCCAAAGTGATCTGATCTTGGAATTTGTTGTCTATGACATTTCAGATTGACATATGGTACAAAGTTGTTTTTTTCACAAAGTAGTTCAAAGTAACTTTAGTAAATTAAACTATATATTTTTAAAGGGTAGCTTTAGTGTAGCTTCTTCCAACAGGAAGTGATTGGTAGCCTGGTAAACTACACTGCTCAAAAATAATCTTATTAAATACTTTTTTCTTTACATAGTTGAATGTGCTGACAACAAAAGCACACAAAAATAATCAATGGAAATCCAATTTATCAACCCATGGAGGTCTGGATTTGGAGTCACACTCAAAATGAAAGTGGAAAACCACACTACAGGCTGATCCAACTTTGATGTAATGTCTTTAAAACAAGTCAAAATGAGGCTCAGTACTGTGTGTGTGGCCTCCACGTGCCTGTATGACCTCCCTACAACGCCTGGGCATGCTCCTGATGAGGTGGCAGATGGTCTCCTGAGGGATCTCCTCCCAGACCTGGACTAAAGCATCCTCCAACTCCTGGACAGTCTGTGGTGCAACGTGGCGTTGGTGGATGGAGCGAGACATGATGTCCCAGATGTGCTGAATTGGATTCAGGTCTGGGGAACGGGCGGGCCAGTCCATAGCATCAATGCCTTCCTCTTGCAGGAACTGCTGACACACTCCAGCCACATGAGGTCTAGCATTGTCTTGCATTAGGAGGAACCCAGGGCCAACCGCACCAGCATATGGTCTCACAAGGGGTCTGAGGATCTCATCTCGGTACCTAATGGCAGTCAGGCTACCTCTGGCGAGCACATGGAGGGCTGTGCGGCCCCCCAAAGAAATGCCACCCCACACCATGACTGACCCACCGCCAAACCGGTCATGCTGGAGGATGTTGCAGGCAGCAGAACGTTCTCCACGGCGTCTCCAAACTCTGTCACATCTGTCACATGTGCTCAGTGTGAACCTGCTTTCATCTGTGAGAGCACAGGGCGCCAGTGGCGAATTTGCCAATCTTAGTGTTCTCTGGCAAATGCCAAACGTCCTGCACGGTGTTGGGCTGTAAGCACAACCCCCACCTGTGGACGTTGGGCCTTCATACCACCCTCATGGAGTCTGTTTCTGACCGTTTGAGCAGACACATGCACATTTGTGGCCTGCTAGAGGTCATTTTGCAGGGCTCTGGCAGTGCTCCTCCTGCTCCTCCTTGCACAAAGGCGGCGGTAGCGGTCCTGCTGCTGGGTTGTTGCCCTCCTACGGCCTCCTCCACGTCTCCTGATGTACTGGCCTGTCTCCTGGTAGCGCCTCCATGCTCTGGACACTACGCTGACAGACACAGCAAACCTTCTTGCCACAGCTCGCATTGATGTGCCATCCTGGATGAGCTGCACTACCTGAGCCACTTGTGTGGGTTGTAGACTCCGTCTCATGCTACCACTAGAGTGAAAGCACCGCCAGCATTCAAAAGTGACCAAAACATCAGCCAGGAAGCATAGGAACTGAGAAGTGGTCTGTGGTCACCACCTGCAGAACCATTCCTTTATTGGGGGTGTCTTGCTAATTGCCTATAATTTCCACCTGTTGTCTATTCCATTTGCACAACAGCATGTGAAATGTATTGTCAATCAGTGTTGCTTCCTAAGTGGACAGTTTGATTTCACAGAAGTGTGATTGACTTGGAGTTACATTGTGTTGTTTACGTGTTCCCTTTATTTTTTTGAGCAGTGTATATTTTCAGTGTTGCTTCCCCCACACTCTCCTACTCAAAATATGCTTTAGTCTCCTGTAATGGCATAATAGGTCTATAACTCAAGGGAGCTTCAGTCAAGCCCATTTATGATTCATTAAATGTTTTCTTTACCATAACAATGTTTTAACTTCTTAAAAAAAACGATATAGCCTACATATCAGAGAATTGATCACAAGTTTGGTGTCTCCTTGTGCTTGAGAGTTTATACTATGTGACACAAGCCTTGCAGGTGCCTGAGTCTGGGCCCCCATCCAACTCCCAGTCCCCCGCTTTTCTGCCACTTCATAGCCTCGGCCCTTTGCCTCCGTGGGCAGCTTTGATTAATAATGGGAACAGACATTTCAGTGCCTAACATACCCATGGGCAAAACCCTCTATCAAATTCCATTTGAATCAGATTTGTATCTCACCTAGCTCTTCTATAAAAATACTGTAGCAATTGAGCTTTGTCTACAAAATGATTCGAGATTTGTTGAATTAGACCGCCTGCAATGTAAACCTGCCATGTAATGACTGAAATACTTTGCCTCAACATTTGGAAATCATTTCCAAGTTTTAGCTTCCACCCACATCAGATGTCGGGGATAGGCTTGGATCGGGATGGCTGAACAATAGTTCTCCAGTGAAGGGAAGGAGTTGCATTCCAATCATGCATGTAGTTGTTTAAAATTAACCCATCTGTATAGATCACACAACATTCTTAGGGTTCAAGTGAAGGGAAATTCCAGTCTACCTGCATTGGATCTTATGATTGTCTTTTTTTTTTTAACTAGGCAAGTCAGTTAAGAACAAAGTCTTAATTTACATTGACGGCCTACCCCGGCCAAACCCTCCCCTAACCCGGACGATGCTGGGCCAATTGTGCGCTGCCTTATGGGACTCCCGATCACGGCCGTTTGTGATACAGCCCGGGATCAAACCAGGGTCTGTAGTGACACGTCTAGCACTGAGACCTTAGACCGCTGCGCCACTCGGGAGTCTTACCTCCTTTGTGTTTATGTTTCGCTGGGTATACTAGATCATGAGTCATCTGGCTATTAGCAAGATGGCGCCGACAGAGATGGTCACCTTGCTTCAAGTTCTTAGGAAACTATCCAGTCATTTGTTTTTTTATGTATTATTTCTTACATTGTTAACCCAGAAAATATGAAGTGTTATTACATACAGCTGGGAAGAACTATTGGATGTAAGAGCGACATCAACTTACCAACATTACGACCAGAAATAAGACTTTCCCGAAGTGGATGCTTTGTTCCCGACCGCCACCCTGGACATTAGATCTAATCCCACAGGCCGACCCAAAACAACGTTGTCGCCGCAGGAGAGGCAGACTGAGTGGCCTCCTGGTCAGACTTAGATGGCGAGCACACCATCCACCGCTTCCGAGCATATTACTCACCAATGTCCAGTCTCTAGACAACAAGATGGACGAAATTAGGGCACGAGTTGCCTTCCAGAGAGGCATCAGAGATTGTAACATTCGGGATATGTTGTCAGAGTCGATACAGCCACCGGGGTTCTTCATGCGTCGCGCCGACAGAAACAAACATCTCTCTGGTAAGAAAAAGGGTGGGGTGTATGCCTCATGATTAAAGACTCATGGTGTAATCATAACAGCATACAGGAACTCAAGTCCTTTTGATCACCTGACCTAGAATTCCTTTCAATGAAATGGCGACCGCATTATTTCTCAAGAGAATTCTCTTCGATTATTGTCACAGCCGTGTATATCCCCCCCAAGCAGATACCTCGACAGCCCTGAAAGAACTTTATGTAAACTGGAAACCATATATCCTGAGGCTGCATTTATTGTAGCTGGGGATTTTAACAAAGCTAATTTGAGAACAAGGCTACCTAAATTCTACCAGCACATTGCTTGTAGTACCCGCTCAAGCAAAATACTGGACCACTGCTACTCTAACTTCCGTGATGCATACAAGGCCCTCCCCCGCCCTCCCTTTGGCAAATCTGACCATGACTCCATCTTGTTGCTCCCCTCCTATAGGCAGAAACTAAAACAGGAAGTGCCCGTGCTTAGGTCTATCCAACGCTAGTCTGACCAATCGGATTCCACGCTTCAAGATTGCTTCGATCACGTGGACTGGGATATGTTCTGGTAGCCTCAGACAATAACATTGATGTATACGCTGACTCGGTGAGTGAGTTAATTAGGAAGTGCATTGGAGATATTGTATCCACTGTGACTATTAAACCTTCCCTAACCAGAAACCGTGGATTGATGGCAGCATTCGCGCAAAACTGAAAGAGCGAACCACCGCATTTAATCATGGCAAGCCGACTGGAAACATGACTGAATACAAACAGTGTAGTTATTCCCTTCGCAAGGCAATCAAACAAGCAAAGCGTCAGTATAGAGTCGCAATTTAACGGTTCAAACACGAGACGTATGTGGCAGGGTCTACAGACAATCACGGATTACAAAAAGAAAACCAGCCCCGTCGTGGACATAGACGTCTTGCCCCCAGACAAATTAAACAACTTCTTTGCATGCTTTGAGGACAAAACAGTGCCACCGACACAGCCTGCTACCAAAGACACTGGGCTCTCCTTCTCCTTGGCCAACGTGAGTAAAACATTTAAACCTGTTAACCCTCGCAAGGCTGCCAGCCCAGACGGCATCCCTAGCCGCATCCTCAGAGCATGCGCAGACCAGCTGGCTGGTGTGTTTACGGACATATTCAATCAATCCCTATCCCAGTCTGCTGTCCCGACATGCTTCAAGATGGCCACCAATGTTCCTGTTCCCAAGAAAGTGAAAGTCATTTAGTTCAGTTACCATCGCCCCGTCGCACTCACTTCTGTCATTATGAAGTGCTTTGAGAGACTAGTCAAGCATCATATCACCTCCACCCTACCTGATCCCCTAGACCGACTCCAATTTGCTTAACAGCCTAATAGGTCTACAGACGATGCAATCGCCATCACACTGCACACTGCCCTATCCCATCTGGACAAGAGGAATACCTACGTAAGAATGCTGTTCATTGACTACAGCTCAGCATTCAACACCATAGTACCCTCCAAACTCATCATTAAGCTTGAGACCCTGGATCTCAACCACGCACTGGGCAACTGGGTCCTGGACTTTCTGGCTGGCTGCCCCCAGGTGGTGAAGGTAGGAAACAACATCTCCACCCCGCTGATCCTCAACACTGGGGCCCCACAAGGGTGCATTCTCAGCCCTCTCCTGTACTGTAACATAATTGCAAAAGGGTTTTCTAATGATCAATTATCCTTTTAAAATGATAAACTTGGATTAGCTAACACAACGTGCCATTGGAACACAGGAGTGATGGTTGCTGATAATGGGCCTCTGTACGCCTATGTAGATATTCCATTAAAAACAATCAGTAGTGTATATGCTGTATTTTATACCATCTATTCAATCTTGCCTATGCCGCACGGCCATCGCGCATCCAAATATTTATATGGACATATTCTTATTCCATCTCCTTACATTGTGTGTGTGTGTGTGTAAGGTAGTTGTGAATTTGTTAGATTACTTGTTAGATATTACTGCGCGGTCGGAACTAGAAGCACAAGCTTTTCGCTACACTCGCATTAACATCTGCTAACAATGTGTATGTGACCAATCAAATTTGATTTGATTAGATTTATTCTCATCACCAGTGAAAATCCCTGTCCAGCAGCTTTAGTTTTAAAGGATGTCTTGGGGATGGCAAACAGGCCCTATTATCTGTGACGCATTTGTATTCATGGCTCTAAGAAAAGAGGCAGATATTTGTGACTTCCTCTTTATGGTAGTAGCCATAGTCCGTCTCTAATTGTGAAAAAAAATTGCAAATCTGCACTGTTTAACCCTGCAGTACAGACTTTCTAAATCATGTTTACTTAAAAATGTAGTGCTCAGTATAGGTTTATTAGTATCTCATTTCAACAGTTCAATATTGTTTACTATGTTCTTAAGTATCAAAAAACCTTGTAGTCTCATTTGAAAAAGCCCTGGCTATTAGTTGGGCCATTGTGGGTATACAGTGCATTCGGAAAGTATTCCGACCCCTTCCCTTTCACACATTTTATTATGTTACGGCCTTATTCTAAAATGGATTAAATAAAAAATGTCCTCATCAATCTACATAAATTAACCCATAATGTCAGTGAAAACCGTTTTTTAGAAAACAGAAACACCTTATTTAAATAAGTTTTCAGACCCTTTGCTATGAGATTTCAAAATTGAGCTCAGGTGCATCCTGTTTCCATTGATCATCCTTTAAATGTTTCTCCATAATTCTTAAATGGAAGAAGTTTGGAACCGCCAAAACTCTTCCTAGAGCTGGCCACCTGCCAAACTGAGCAATCGGTGAAGGGCCTTGGTCAGGGAGGTGACCAAGAACCCAATGGTCACTCTGACAGAGCTCCCGTGGTCCTCTGTGGAGATGGGAGAACCTTCCAGAAGGACAACCATCTCTGCAGCACTCCATCAATCAGGCCTTTATGGTAGAGTGGCCAGACGGAAGCCATTCCTCAGTAAAAGGCACATGACCGCATGCTTGGAGTTTGTCAAAAGGCACCTAAAGGACTCTCAGACCATGAGAAACCAAGATTCTCTGGTCTGATGAAACCAAGACTGAACTCTTTGGCTTGAATGCCAAGCGTCACATCACGATGAAACCTGGCAACATCCTTACAGTGGAGCATGGTGGTGGCAACATCATGCTGTGGGGATGTTTTTCAGTGGCAGGGACTGGGAGACTAGTCAGGATCGAGGCAAAGATGAACGCAGCAATGTACAAAGGATCCTTGATGAAAACCTGTTCCAGAGCGCTCAGACTGGGGTGAAGGTTCACCTTCCAACAGGACAACGACCCTAAGCACACAGCCAAGATAACGCAGGAGTGGCTTCAGGACAAGTCTCTGAATGTCCTTGAGTGGCCCAGCCAGAGCCTGGACTTGAACCCGATCTAACATCTCTGGCGAGACCTGAAAATAGCTGTGCAGCGACGCTCCCAATCCAACCTGACAGAGCTTGAGAGGATCTGCAGAGAAGAATGGGAGAAACTATATACAGGTGTGCCAAGCTTTTAGTGTCATACCCAAGAAGACTCAAGGCTGTAATCGCTGCCAAAGGTGCTTCAACAAAGTACTGAGTAAAGGGTCTGAATACTTAAGTAAATGTGATATTCCAGTTTTTGCTTTGTCATTGAGGTATTGTGTGTAGATTGATGAGGGGGAAAAACCAATTTAATACATTTTAGAATCGGGCTGTAATGTCACAAAATGTGGGAAAAGTTAAGGGGTCTGAATACTTTCCAAATGCACTGTATTATAGGCTCAGTGCTCTTTTCATGTAGATAAAGAGTTGGGATAATTTCTACGAGGAGATGAGTGAGAAACCATGATGGATCAGTGCACATATGCACATATGGAAAACAGTTGCTGGAACCGTGCCCAGATTCCATTCAAATGTCCAATGGTCAACATTCACAAATGTGTTCTCCCGCTGGGTTGGACCTTCTGCAAGCACATCGGATCCAACACAGCCCCCCACCTTAAGGGGCCCTCTGGAGCCCTGAGAATTATCTTCTGGATTCTCCCACAGACAAATCCTGTATGATTCCCTCGCACCCACACAAGTTTTTCTGTGGGAGAGAACACAGCGTTAAACGCTGTGACTCGGTCTTCAGGGAGCGCACTGATATTGATAGTTACACAGGGTTTTTGGAGTTTAACGTAGTAATCAGTTTTGATAATGAATGTGTGTGTGGGGGGAGGGGGTTGAATGTTGTGTATAATGCATTTAAGAATGCATATGATCCAAGTCTCTAAGAACTTTGATCATATTGTTGAACTTTCAATGCCCTCTAAAAGTCCATTCCTAGAGCAATGCCCTGTTTGTTTTCCAGAGTGTCCATAGGACCATCTATCAACACATACAGTAGATAGTGCCGACAAGGAATCCCCAGAAAGGAAATAACATCTCAGAGCTGTCTATGACACATGCTTGACCTGCTATCCAAACACATCATTAAACTACCATTCGTTGGCCTGCAGGGGTCCTCTTATCTGCCTTTCATATGTGTACGTTATTGGTGAATAGCACTGCAAACTGGGCTAGGTGACACTGCAAACTGGGCTAGGTTACATCTGCTCAAAATAAGTACACCCTCTTGCATGACGCTGACCAGCCATATGACTAAATGAGATTTCTTGGAATGTGTGTGTCAGCCTGCAAATCTGACACTGTGACAACCACAAAACTAGACCCAAAACAAGGCCTTGTACAGAGTTTTGTCCACTTCATTGAACACTGCCTGTGCATGTTGGGCATCCCTGCCAACCCCCTGTCCTGAGCATGGCTGTTTTCAAAACCACTCCACACTTCCCCCACTACTGTCACATATCTATCCGTCAGGGTGTTGAGCAGTGTGAATTGTGTACATGCCTATACGCGCCCCTTTGTTAATGCTCAGGTCAGGGATGTCACTCTCACTCTCCAGCAGCCATCCTGCAGTCCTGAAACTGGAGACTTGGAGAATGGCACATTTGTGCATGCTCTGTTCATACCATTTGCCCCTGGCAGCGGGCCATTCCATTAAAAGGTGTGTCTCTCTGTGCAAAGAAATAACAAATGGGACGGGAAAAAATAGGACACTTCTGAAAAGCTTTGCCAGGTTGCTGGACTCGCCCTTGCCAACTCGGTGGGAAACAAACGAGACATTCAGGGTTTGGCTGTTTGTTCACAAGAAGAATACAGGCCGCAAGCGTTGAGGGAGCAAGGAAAGAGTGAGAGTTTAAGGAACTGAGAGACCAACCCAAACTCTGATCAAGAGATGTTCTTTGGAACAGCTCTATGACTCAGTGAGAGTTGGCCTGGTTTCTCTTGTTACTATAAGCACTACCGGCTGTGAACAGGACCGTGGGACCATTTAGGTGACTGGCTTAAATATATCTTACTCCCCGACCCCCTGCTGACTGGGGAGGATGGGGGCGGTCGAAACCCCCACTTCTTCTATGTAAAATGCAAAAACATCTGGCATTTGGAAAAGAGCATTTTCTCTACAACAGATACAATAGGGAAAGAGTAGTTGCCTGTGTCTACTGGCTGGTTCACAGGAGATGAGCTGTCCAAACAACAATGGCTTTTTAGAGGCACAATTTGAACATAGGTAAAATATGCATGAATATATGCACTGTTATCTAATCATCATGTTCAATTGGAATGTATATGAATTTATTGTGTAATAAATAAGAAAGACAGAATACTATTTCTCGCCACCCGGTAACCTTTTCACTAATTGTGAAATGCATTTTCTCATCCCAAAGTTTGCAGATCCATTTCAGTGCCTTGTGTACTGGAGTTCATTTAGTGGACTCGCTGTCTTGACAATTTACCACCACTCCGTGTCCTTTAGAACCCAGACCTTTAGAACCTAGAATCATCCAAATATAATCCCAAACCCCATCTACAGTTTGTAAAAAGTGGTCACTAGTCACTGACTGAAAATCAGATGAATCTACTGTAATCCCAACCTTAACCCATCAGTGTTAAAAAGCCATGATGGATCCAGAATCAGTTCACCTCCCCTTAATCCAGATCACAGCCACTTTGTGTGCCATTGACATTTTTGGGGTGTGTTTGGTTTACACTCCTTGGCACATTGAGAGACACATTGAGACAAAGGAGAGTTCCCCTCTTCTGCCACCTCCCTCTTTTCCCTCTTCCCCCACCCCTCACCCCTTCCCCTCTCTCTCTCACACACACCACATTCATTCAGAGCCCAGTTTGGAGTCTAATCACTTCCTCACACATTCACATTATCTCTTTCTGGAGCAACATGCACAGGCTAACCCACTACCGCCTTCTCTTTGTCTGCTTGACTGGAGTGCTGCTGTTGCTACCTCTTTGCTGCGGTGAGTACTGCAATAGGCAGGGTGTTTATCTGTGGGGAGATTGAGTACCATGAAAAAACGGAATGTAAGAATTGAAGACCTGTGGCATGTGTATCTGTTTGGATTGACCTCTGATGGAAACAGGCAGGTGTGTTAGTGTGTGTGAGTGTATTATTGGGTGATCTAGAACATTGAGGGAGTACTGAGGGGAGTTCTGAGGGGGGCAGGTGTCAGAGCTTTCCCACTGGGCACACACTGGTTGAATCAACATTGTTTCCACATCATTTCAACTAAATTACATTGAACCAGCATGGAATAGACGTTGAATTGACATCTGTGCCCAGTGGGTTGCGTATTTAGGTGAATTTTAAGACTGGGAACTTTCTGCAAGATCATTTTCTAAAGTTTACACAAAGTGGAAAGTTTTTCCCCTGAAAGTTTTTCCAGACTTGCACAATTGTTTCACAATTGTAGTTACAGGATAATAGTGGGCTGAGGCATTGCTGACTATCAGATTTACAAATCCAGTTAATTGGTCTGACTTTCCATACAAATATACTTGATCTAAGTCTACTCAGCTAAAACGCTTCAAAGTATGGGAAAGTCTGAAAACACACAAGCCAGTGAACCAAGCCGTACGCAACCATGTTCCTCTCTCAAGGCCTGGGGGCAGAACAATCACCCGGCGATGTAATCCTGCTGCAGTTCCCAGCCAGCATCCTCCCTCTCACCCCCCTGTCCCACCATGGGCCACACTGGCTTTCAGACAGTGAGTGGGAAGCTTGATTGTTCTCAGTATATGTTTGCAAAGTGCCTGTCAAACACTCCGTCCATCAGGTAGCAGTGGTGGACGCGTTCCAATTCTGAATGAAAAACATGTGCAACTTGCGCATCACATTTAACAAAAAATGGCAATCTAATTAAATAAGGAAATATCTGAGTAAATGAATGCTTATGACCAACATTACCAGATGCTACTCTTCTTAATGATGATGAATGGCATGATGTGTTGCTTGATGGTTGCCTTTTTGTTTTGAAATCTCAAAAGTAAACAGTGTAGATAGAGTGATAGTTTTTTCAAGAGGGTTGGCAACTTCCACTTCTGGGATTGTACTGACAGGGACTTTACATTTTTTTTATATTTGATGAATCATAATTAGAGCGAATGAGGCCACATTTTATGTCACGCTAACCCTGTTTGCCTGTCTCAAATTTCTTTGAGATTTTTTTTGTCCGTGCTTTGCAATGTTCAGGCTGTGTTCAGCCTCCTTAAAATAAATGTACCTTGACTTGGGCCACCTCCCAGATTCAGGAAATCTTGGTGGTAATGACACATAAGAGGATGAAATATAGACCTAAAAACCAAACAAAGCTGTGATGCTCTATTGGGTGTCCTACTCATTTCACCTCATCTCATTTTCACCTTCCACCTCATTTAACACGTGATTTACACTGAACAATAATATAAATGCAACAATTTCAAAGATTTTACTGAGTTACAGTTTATATAAGGAAATCAGTCAATTCAAAAAATTCATGAGGCCCTGATCTATGGATTTCACAAGACTGGGAATACAGATATGTATCTGTTGGTCACAGATACCATTAAAAAAAGGTAGGGGAGTGGATCAGAAAACCAGTCAGTATGTGGTGTGACCACCATTTGCCTCATGCAGCGCGACACATCTCCTTCACATAGAGTTGATCAGGCTGTTGCTTGTGGCCTGTGGAATCTTGTCCCACTCCTCTTCAATGGCTGTGTGAAGTTGCTGGATATTGGCGGGAACTGGAACACGCTGTCATACACGTCGATCCAGAGCATCCCAAACTTGCTGAATGGGTGACACGTGAGTATTTAAGCCATGGAAGAACTGGGACATTTTCAGCTTCCAGGAATTGTGTACAGGTCCTTACGAGATGGGGCAGTGCATTATCATGCTGAAAAATGAGGTGATGGTGGCGGATGAATGGCAAGACAATGGTCCTCGGGATCTCGTCACGGTATCTCTGTGCATTCAAATTGCCATCGATAAAATGCAATTGTGTTCGTTGTCCGTAGCTTATGTCTGCCCATACCATAACCCCACCGCCACCATGGGGCACTCTGTTCACAACGATGACATCAGCAAACCGCTCGCCAACACAATGCCATACACGTCCCGTACGGTTGAAATCGGGATTCGAAGGTAAGCTACGAATCCGAACTTCAGTCAGGTCAAGACCCTGGTGAGCATGCAGATGAGCTTCCTTGAGACATTTTGTGCAGAAATTCTTCTGTTGTGCAAACCCACAGTTTTATCAGCTATCCAGGTGGCAGATTTTAGACAATCCCTCAGGTGAAGAAGCCAGATGTAGAGGTCCTGGGCTGGCGTGTTTACGCGTGGTCTGAGGTTGTGAGGCCGGTTGGATGTACTGCCAAATTCTCTAAAATGACGTTGGAGGCAGCTTATGGTAGAGAAATTAATGTTTAAAAACTTCTTAGGGCTAGTGGTCCCGCTAGCGGGATAACTTCCAGTGAAACTGGGGGGCACGCAATTCAAATAAATCATCTTAAATAATATGGATTTTAAACATTTATGTACATATGTGTCTTATATCGGCTGAAAGCTTAAATTCTTGTTAATCTAACTGCACTGTCCGATTTACAGTAGCTATTACAGCGAAAACATGCCAGGCGATTGTTTGAGGACGGCGCCCCACATCAAAATATTTTTCCACTGGCACAGGTTTCATACATTCACAAATAACGATTTAAATATTCACTTTTTGAAAATGTTCCTCTGAAATGTCATCCAAAGGGTCCCAGCTGTAACATGTAGTGTCATTTTGTTAGATAAAATACTTCTTTATATCCCAAAAAGTCAGTTTAGTTGGCACCATCGATTTGAGTAATCCACTCGTTCAACATGCAGAGAAAGGAATCCAAAAATCTACCCCTAAACTTTGTTTAAACAAGTCAAAATACATTTCTATCTACTCCTCAGATACCCTAAAATGTAATCAAACTATAATATTTCTTACGGAAAGAAGTATGTTCAATAGGAAACCGATTTTAGCAGGTGTGTAATTTCTTCAGGGCGCGCGCAAACACACATTTCCAAGACTGTGTCCTTCTGCTAAAACTGATATTTCTTATTCGTTTTTGAAGTTACAAGCCTGAAAGATTGAACATAGACTGCTGATACCCTGTGGGAGCCATAGGAATTGCGTCCAGGGAGCTAATTCTAAATATGACCTTTCTCTTGCATATCTAAGAGGTCGGTCTCTCAAACAAAAATAACTCCAGGTTGGTTGTTCTTTGGATTTTCTCCTACCACATCTATTGTGTTATATTCTCCTACATTATTTTAACATTTCCACAAACTTCAAAGTGTTTTCTTTCCAATGGTACCAATTATATGTATATCCTGGCTTCAGGGCCTGTTTACTTTGGGCACGTCATTCAGACAGAAAGTGGAGAAAAAAGGGGCCTAGCCCTAAGAAGTTTTAATTAATTATCTGGCAACAGCTTTAGTGGACATTGCTGCAGTCAGCATGCCAATTGCACACTGTGGTATTGTGTTGCTTTACAAAACTTCACATTTTTTGTGGCCTTTTATTTCCCCCAGCACAAGGTGCACCTGTGTAATGATTATGCTGTTTAATCAGCTTCTTGATATGCCACACTTGTCAGGTGGATGGATTGTCTTGACAAAAGAGAAATGCTCACTAGTAGGGATGTAAACAAAACAAACTAGTAGGGAAGTTTGCAGTTGTCTAAAAAGCACTATTTTGCACAAAACATATATATTTTTTACCCTTTAGTGAGTGTACTGTATTTTACTTGGGGTATCACTTTCTAACAGGAAAAGTAAAAAAAATAGTTGGAGAAAATCTTTAAGCAAACACACTGGTAGCTCAAATGTTTGCCTGCGGACAGTACTTAGCACCTCTGAACAGTGTTGGCAGTCAATATCTTTCGTGTTCACACAGCAAAGACCTTGGAAGTCGTCAGCCACTCAGCCTTTTTAAAATACTCCAAACCAGAAGGTGCAGTAGCGTTGTTTGGCAATGGATATCCGTGCGTATTGCTTATGTTGATACTAGCCAGATGGCCATAGCTAGATAACTACCTAAATGACGAAGAAACAATTTAATTCACTGTCTATAATCCCATACTGAGTGCCAGTCCATAGCAAAAGGTTTCGCTAGCTAGCTAACGTTAGCATAGTCACTAGCTAGCACAACATAGCTAGCTAGCGACACTACACTAGCTAGCTAAGGACACTGCACTAACTCGGCAGCTAACACAGGCAGTAGTTTAATGGAAACGAACTAATCCGTTGTGATTTTAATTATAATTTCAATACTAGCTACAGTGGTTAGCAAGCTTGGAGAAAGTATTTCGTTTTGTGTGGATTGCGTCTGTACACTTAGCTAGCTACCATCCCATAGCCTACATTGCATTTGAAGTGTGACTGGCTCATCCGTGGATGTATGGAAAAAATGCAATAATGTTTTCCTTTTTTTGTTGGCTCCCAATGTTTCATGCCAGGCAACGTTTTGACAGTGTTTGGACAAGCTCGACTTGGGCCATGACTTCATTAATGTTCCTTTTTGGAGGTAGACAAGAAAGGACCACTCCTTTTTAATAGGGTGTTCGAAAACAGTCATTCAACACCTACCCCCAGTTTGCTTATATGGCTGGCGTTACTGTCGGTTTGCTAATACCTTTTCCCCTACGGGCTTAGCATGTGATGTGGTTGGTATTCTGAACATGTATTTAGTTTGGTATCAGAGCCCACTATTGGAATCAGCTGAATCTTCAGGATGCAAAGCAATGGGGTTGAGGTTCCCTTCCCACAGTTCCTTCCCTGGGCAGCACATACTGTGACCACAATGGAACCTTTTCCTCCTAAACTGGTGGGCAGTGTTAAGACAAGCAGCCTGTCTTCTCAAATGAAGAACAGATCCACTTACACTCACTATAAAAGGTTTGTGTCATTCACTGTTGTGTATGAGGGCGTTTTTATTTTAATTGACTTTCATAGAGGTAGCATGAATCTCGGTCCTGAGAGGAGACTGTGACACACAAGCATTATGTGGTGATCAAGGACAGGAAGATCTAGAGGACAGGAGCACACACATTGCCTCATTAATGGTGCATGTGAGCGTCAACGTAGTTAGCTTTGACCCAAGATTCAACAGTTTTTTTCCTAAGCTGCCCACAGCTGCCCACACAATGCCGATACAAGTGCCTTGGTGTTTTCTTCCACGTAGCACTCCATTGCCAGTTGTGGCGTGTTGAAAGAGAATGGGATTGTGTATCTGAAGTCATGATGGCAGACTGCCACAAGCTAAGGAGTACAGTTCATCTCTGGGTTAAAGGAATAAATACAAATTGAAATGAGAAGCTAGAATCAAAGCCCATCTGAAAGTTCTCTGGTAGTAACATTGACCACATGTATCTTATCATTTTGCACTGACCCTTCCCATCAGGCATTGTAATATGTGTAGGCCATCTCTTCTACTTCAAGGCAGCCTTTATGACTCCACCAGAAACAGATGATCAGGGAGCGGGACTGGTACAGGATTTATTGGGCTCCGCTCAAGTAGACCGAACTGAAGCAGGAGGAAGTTTGGGGCAGTGGTTGCATGTGAAACTGGAATGAGGAGGGAGATGGGCACAATAAAATGATAAACTAGTCCACCCAGATGATCATGATGAGTCTCACTGACTTTGAGGGCATTTTAACACATCTTAAAAAAAGCAGGGAGTCTGTTATTTCAACTGAGGCAGACACATACAATATATTATCCTTGGGAAATGCTCTAGACTAATACATCTGTATATTCATTTTATTTTTATTTAACTAGGCAAGTCAGTTAAGAACAAATTGTTATTTACAATGACGGCCTACCCCAGCCAAACCCGGACGACGCTGGGCCAATTGTGTGCCGCCCTGTGGGACTCCCAATCACAGCCGGTTGTGATACATCCTGGAACTATAAATGAATCACGTGCAACTGATGGATCCCTATTTATATAGGCATTTTTTGGGATAAGGAAGTGGGCTTTTGGGGTCAGTTTAGTTCCCATCCTCTGTTCTTCAGAACTTCCGGTCTAAAGTGCAGGGTCCAGAGCTTCTGTGAGTTCTATGGACCAAAAACCACCAGAGCCCTGTAGTGGGTAGGCAGGGTGACCCCTGACCTGAGGTCTCCCATATCATGTCCTCTTTTCCTGGACTCCAGCCCTGGTTCGCATGGCCTAAGTGATGTGACTTTCCAAACTATTTGATGACGATGATGTACCGTGGCTGCCATCGTCTCTCCCTGATGTCCACCCATTAGTAAGGTCTCAGGTGACTGAATGGAAGTCCTGCAGCTTGAATGCTGTTATAGAGAGGATTACTGATTCTCTTGAGTAAATTTAGACTTAGATGCTTAAGGAAGTTAGTTTCAGTGAAATTACTAACTGATGGATATGCTAACAAAACAATTGTAATTTACTTATATTGGGGTAGAACATCATTTCCTTGAGTGACATCAGTGCTGTCCAAATAAAATCTGACTTGCTGTAACCCTTTTGCCACCTGTGTCCACCATCATGATTGTCTGACAGAACCAGCTTTGCTGTAGCTATTGTTGTCGCTTCTTTATTGATTTAGCTGACCCACCTTAATAACCTGAGTTTGTCTCAAATATTGCCTTACCAGATAAGCTGTTCTAAATTAAGTTTGAGCAACAGCTGTCAGAACTAAGTGCTGCGCTGATTTTGATTGGTTTGGAGGAGCTTACCTCTCATTTCCTGGTTTAGTCCTGTGCAACTCTGCCCATTTCAAACAGTCAGCCAAACATCTGCTGACTAACGTACAAGGTGTGTATGGGTGATATATCAGTCTCATATTACCGCTTTACCTCCTATCAAAATCTCCTCGCTGTTCGATAATAAAAGGGAAATGTGTTGGAAATGAAAGGGCACTGTAGAACAATACGAGGCATATTTGTTGAGGCTTCTCACTTGTTGGGGGAAAAGGGTAGAACATTTGGAAACCACTGCTTTAAATGATGCAGAGATTTTACATTTTCATTTGAGTAATTTAGCAGACGCTGTTATCCAGAAATGCTTACAACTCGTGAGATGGCATTCACTACCCAGTGTATATTTAGGACTTATCGTGACAGAGATATATTTTCCTCACAGAAACATCTTTGTTGCTGTAGCGGTGCGTGGGTAAAATCTCTGGAGGAGCCAAGCCCACCCAAGAAAAAAGCTATATTACAACCTATGTGTTGTGATAATTGTGTTGTTTGCTCTATAACCTGTTAGTTCATATGCCTTGTGACTGTGTTTTTATATATATATATATATATATATATATATATATATATATATATATATATATATATATATATATATATATATGCCTTCCTACTGTAAGGCCGAGACAATAAGAAGACACAGCGGCAGAATAAATTCAACTGCACCTTTCTTCATCATAAAACCAGAGAGCAACATCTGTCTGAAGTCCACAAAACATATTGCATGTAACAAACAGTTACATGACCTACAGCATGGTCGAGTAAGTTCATGTTTCTGACATTTTCAGACTTCTAAACATCTATTGATTTAGAACCGTGGAGATTTACCGCAAGTCACAAAGAAAACAGGAGCTGCCTCCACTATTCCAGCACCATTTTAACATCATCTAATCACCTCTGTTTAGTCTAACACAGTGACAACTAAAAGATACCAAAAACAATTTAGTCCAATCAACGTAAGCTACATTTGCTGTGTCTTTCTGTGTGTGTGTGTGTGTGTGTGTGTGTGTGTGTGTGTGTGTGTGTGTGTGTGTGTGTGTGTGTGTGTGTGTGTGTGTGTGTGTGTGTGTGTGTGTGTGTGCAAGTAGAAAAAACATGTTGACTCACCCTACTTGTAGAGAAACTCCAATGCCATCCTCCTCTTTCATGTTACCTGAATGGTCTTATCACTTTGTCATACAGTACACACATTTAGTTTTTGTTGTCCTAGGCTACCTGGTCAAAATGCTTGCTCGCTAGCCTAACTTCCTTTCATGGGCAATGATGCGCCAGGCCAACTTGTTAACATTAGCCAGCCAACTACATCTAACTACATGTTGAACTTCCATCCTCTCAGTCCAGGGGCACATGTATGAATTTATGGTTGGATCAGAATCGGCGTTATAATCATTGGCCAGAATGGAGAATTAAGTAAAACCACAAGCCCAAATCCCTATCTCCATCCATAGCTAATTTAGTAAAGTCACGATTTTATCAAGCTAGCAACCGGAGCACAACGACACAACGGGATGCAACAATTTATTTTCTGTTTAATGTGATTGGTTTGAAGCCAAATCCAAACTGGCTTCCCTTGACACTTTCTTTTGGTGTGCCAGGACCATTCACAGCTGAGCTCACTCAGGTTAGCTCAATTCTGATTTTCTATAATTTTTTTATCAAGGGAGGCCAAACCAAATGCTTGCTGGCTTCCCTTGCATTCAACGATACAGGTGGCGACAATAACATACTCTTTCTGACCAGACAGCATAGATGGGCTATACATACAGTGGGGCGCTATTTCGTTTGCTTCGATGCTCGCTCGGTAAAATACATTCAGCCTCTTGAGAATTGAAGGACATTTATGAAACACAGGGAGACTTTTTGGGGAGGTAGCCTGGCTTCCCTTGGCTTCCATGAATACATGCCACTGCTTTGTAGGCCAGGCACAATTCATGGACACCCCCCACGCTCGCGTGCCAAAACTATGCACGATTTCCCTTGAGTCAGCTTCTGTTCTTGAGTCGATCAGCTTTGTTTAGCACTAGACTCTACATCCATTTATCATAGTAAATGATTAAGACTGCCGTTAACGCTCAACAGCCTCTGCTGGATCTTTACAGACCATTAGATTATTCAGAATATAAAGGTTAATCACACCATTTAAGGAGTGTTAATGGGGTGTCTGTAAATACTGATAAAAAAAAAATACTTGAATAATGCTTGACGATGAAAGAGCTCAGTGAATTTAAACAGAAGGCGAGATGGATTAACCAATTTGAAAGGTTTACTGAGATTTAGGAGATTTGGCACCATGATCTATTTCTCCTTTTTATTCAATTGTTTTATTTGGTGGGGGGGTTGAACTATCCATATGGCCTCTTAAGTGATAAATTACTATAAAGTTCATCTTTGCGAGACATGCTCAGACCTCTGAAGTCCCAACCTATCGGTTGTATACTGTAGATACAGCTATATGCCTCAACTCTAAATGAATATAAGATAGGCCCTGTCTAATTTCCTGATTTTATTTAGTGCCCATCTTTCCCATTATTTTGGAATTGAGGAATATAGCTGTATCTATACAACCGATAGCTTGGGACTCCTCTTGACATTAGACCACTTTTTAGGTCTGAAAATATCTGATAAACTATGCATTTAGAGTGTGCCATCTCTTTAAGCTATGTTGATGCTAGCTGTGTGCCAGACAGCACATGGAAAATAAAACATTGTGGGTCAGCTTTCCCCTCATCGTTGACCTTAATTTCCGTCAGAAGCTTTTTATTTGTTGTTTTTTGGACCCAAACACAATCTGCTATTGTCTCACTGCGTTGACGTAACCTTCTGTTTCTACTCCATCCCTACAGGCCAAACTGTATATTATGACTACGGTGACGCAACACAGACACCGGACTACGACTACAACGCCACCTTTGAATACATCTTTTTCAGTATGTTAAAACACCTCAACTTTTGATTTGTTTTGACGGATGTTTTTATCCCCCTGTTTTGTACAAAATCATTTAATCTGCTTCATTGTTTAATTCTTTGAACTAAGTACTGGAAAGTACCTCACAAATGTGTTGTTCACTAGGCAACGCTAGTACTGAGGACCTGGACAAGTTTCTAAGAGCAAGTGAAGAGTTTTATGAGGGGGAAGAGGAAGACACGACCTTCTCGACCACTACGTCGACCACTACGTCGACCACTACGTCGACCACTATGTCGACCACAGACAGCAGCATAGCGAAGGTATCCCATCATGTTGCTGCAGTCGTTTGTCTGATGAGGCTCCTTTTTATCTCCCAGACACTGTAACAGTGCCTGTTCTTCTCAAACGGTCTTATGTATAAAGTTAATCTTTGAGGAATATATCTTTTAAGATGGAGGCTTAAACCAAAACCACATACCTCTGCCCTGAGAACACCATGTAACGCTGACCTTCTGTTCCAAGCTTGTGGAAGTTTACTTGTGTTTTGCGTGGGTGTGTGGATTACTCAGAGACAAACCAACACTGGAGAGATTTAAGACAGATGGGTTCATTTGGAACAATAAATGTACTAGGAATCAGAGCAATTTTGGAGCCACTTCTGCTGCTACTTCCACTACAGTTGTAAGTGTTTTCAGTTATTTTAAAATAGACAGCATTTCTAAATTCAATTCTTAACTGACAGCAAGAACAAACTGACACTTTTGTTTACCAAAATGGTAATTACGCATACTTTCTCTGGAAAAGACAATTCAACTTAGTGATGACATCTGATAAATACTGCTTTGTGAGTGCTTATTTTAAAAGTACAAACTCAGCACATTTCAGTGGCTTAGTCAATATCTCAACAGGTGGATCCTATTATCAATACGGGTCTGTCTGAAAGCCCCATCTGCTTTTTTATCTCAAACTCAAGTCCATCATCAACAAACACTAGGATTTGTCCAAAACTTCCCAAAGATGAGCGTAAACTCTAGGAGGGTTTAGTCTTCGCCAGTTAAACAAACACTAATCATTGGAATTCATGTTTAGATAGAAGCTCTCCCTTGTCTGTGTAACAGTAGAGTGCTGGATGGCCATGTGGTGAATCATAGTGGTGGGGGGGGGGGGGGGGGGGGGGGCTTCAAACTCACTTGCTCAAGATTCCTTCAGATCCTTTCCAGGAAATGTCAAGGAGTGTGTGTACATATAACACCGAGGTTAAGTAACAATGCTACACCATATCTTTAGCTGGTGTGTGTTAAATTATTTGAACATTGCACATTCATATAGAGTTAATGCTGAAGATGCAGACTATACAATATACAGAATAGATATAGTATATATAGTAATGTATTATACACATGTACAGTACATGCTAACACATTCACATAACTGTTGAAATGTTAGAAGGCAGCTGTAATTATTGCCTTCTAGCCAGACAAAAGCATACTGTATTTATATAACAGACTTGTACCATTCATCTCTCCCACAAGAAATTCCATTGAATCTTTCAGTTTAACAACTTTTGGGGTGGACATTGGTGGAAGTGATCGAGTCTTACTCAGTTCTCGTCTGGTCACCTTGCCACTCCTCAGTTTCTAACTCTCTGGTTATCGTTTATTTTATCCTGTGGAGGACGGTTGTTTTATTTTATGACGGTTGAGAAGGACTTACGTTGCTGTTGTGTATTGGTTTGTACAGGGCTCCAGGACAGCTCCTCCATGTTTGCTGCTTGCCCTGGGCTTGACCGTGCACCAGCTGGGCCAACTCCTATGAGAGGTACCACCGACTTTATAGGACGCACACATACACACACTCAGGAGGTGGGTCACACACACACGTTAAAATGCATGTACTGAATACACACTTGAAACACACGAATGCATAATAATGCATACTACAGATTTAAGTGGGATACTTTAGAACATATATTAAGCAGAAGCTGAATATACTCTTCCAATAATTGTGTACTACACTTCCAATAATAACACAATGTTTTGTGGTATGTAGATGTAGTGATATTTAGATACAGTAGATGGCGCTTTGTGCACACTAAATGATGTAGTGAATATGGCTGATTGCCACAGAGCTATGTGCAGATTATGTGTAGATTATGAGGTGAACCCACCATTAGTATAAAAAATATATACCTCTACCTCTACATACCCTGAGTATACAAAACACACCTGCTCTTGACATAGAATGACCAGGTGAATCCAGGTGAAAGCTATGATCACTTATTGATGTCACTTGTTAAATCCACTTCAATCAGTGTAGATAAAGGGGAGGAGACGGGTTAAAGAAGGATTTTTAAGTCTTGAGACGATTGAGATGTGTGTATGGGTGCAACTCAATATTAGGAAGATGTTCCTAATGTTTGGTATAGTCAGTGTATGTGTATTACATTGTGTGTAGTGTGATGACTTCATTATTATTTGGTTGAAAACATGACTAAAGTGTTTCTCTAACATTTCAGATATCCATGGGTCTCAGCATGAAGGGGAAGCGCAAGAAGGAACGGTGGGACAGGGCTCAACACTCACCGGCAGTGACTCTTGGACTCCTGTGAACTCAAACTTTATTATGCAAAGAACCCCTTCAGTCTTTGACTGCTCCCCCGTAGGACCTGAAGCCCAAACCAGGGACTCAAACCACTGCTCCCATTGGACATGATGTCACTACAACATCACCCATAGTATTCTATAGCAATGGAGAGACGAAAACCACTGCACACTGTAGGATAAATTACTACACAATTGTGTTTTTATGCGCTATAACACACGCAACCCTGCTTATGTAGCAAACGCCACCACCGCACAATGTTCGTATGCATTCCGTGTTGCATCATTCAGGGAGGTAGCTGATCTGTAAGGTTGGTCCAGGCACCATTAGGCTGATGGAAAGAAATGCCCAATGACGATTTATTAAAGGGTAGAAGGTCCTAAATGTGAAAGTTGGCCAGGTTAATGAGAGGACTTCAATTTGTTTCTCAAAAAGTAGATCCAATACCACAGAAAGACATGACCGGTTACGTGCTTTGTCCATCGGGTTGGTCAATCTTATTAATCTTCTGTTTTGGAACTACTTTGATTCATGTGGATTTTTATTGAGAGAATTTGTCGTTCTGTCAATGAAAAGCTCCGAAAAAACTGGTTTGAAAATATTGTGAACCTGTCGATACCAATAGCACAAATATATCTGATGTTCCGTTTCACACGTGTTCATTCCAAGCTCCGTTACTTCCTGTGTGTCGCATTTACCCTGGTTCCTCTCGTCATACACAAACGCGGCACAGCATCCTTTTAATCTAAGCCATGCTGTTTATTGACTTTGAGCAAATACACAGGCACTTTCCTTTGGCACTTCTGCATCACCAGTCACCTCCTCATAAGGGCAGGTAACCCTCTGCAGCATACCAGTATTTACCATGTTGTGTTTTATACCATTTTTATAAGTGTTTCATGAATATTTTATAGACGTGTATAAATTAACTCTACAGAGGGGATCATACCGACTACTCAAATGCACACAAGGTTAATCATGTCAACTGATGAATGTTATTGTCAGTGTAGTGTATGCATTTATACATATTGCTTATGTTTCATAACAAGTCCAATGAGTATATCCTCTGGCGTGTTGATGTTGATGTTCTCCGTATCCACAGCCAGAATGATTTTGCAGTGCATGGTGATCAAACATGTTTCCTGTTATATTCATCAGAGGTGTAAGGAGGGTGAAGTCTGTGAATCCAATTTTTTATTATACAGATGTTTAATTAAACATGTACACGACAGTACTCATACATTGGTTTTTGTGATAAATGGGAATTTAAAAGAACTGTTTTGATAATGGTTTTCATACACATACCTTGTCTATAATGTAGAGGCCTATGGGATATTAATTGAAGAGGTCAGGGAGGAGGATGGTACATGTGATCTGCATAACATACCAATACCAATTGACATACCTTTGTATGCCTCCTCGTCTGTATACCTGCAGACAGACAGACACAAAAGGGAGCAGATCAGTCATCTGCACCCAATACAGCTAGCCTTCAACATATTCTTACAGCCTACAAATTCTTACCTCTTTGTTGATTGATATCCATTGAATTGTGTCCATTTTCTGTTTTAGAAAGATTTGCACAAATATGAAAAGATAGATGGTGTCAATTTAGATCATACAAGTGTAACGACCGTCGTCTGGAAGTAGGGGACCAAAGCGCAGCGTGGTGAGTGTTCATATTTAATTAATAGAAACACTTTAAACAAAACACGAAAATGAACGACAGCCTACAGTTCTGCTAGGTACAAACCTAAACAGAAAATAATCACCCACAAACCCCAAAGGAAAAACAGGCTGCCTATGTATGACTCTCAATCAGCAACAACGATCTACAGCTGTTCCTGATTGAGAGCCACACACGGCCAACCAAAGAAACAAACCAACATAGAAAAATAAACAGAACGCCCACCCATGTAACACCCTGGCCTAACCAAAATAGAGAACTAAAAACCCCTCTATGGCCAGGGTGTTGCAGTACCCCCCCCCCCCCCCAAAGGTGCGGACTCCGGCCGCAAAACCTGACACTGAAGGGGAGGATCCGGGTGGGCCTTCTTACGGCGGCGGCTCAGGTGCGGGAAGTGGCCTCCGCTCCACCCCCTGACTGCGCCCGGCGTCCCTGGCTGCGCCCGGCTGGCGGGCAGCTCCGGCGGCTCCGGGCTGGCGGGCGGCTCTGGCCCAGGATTCACCAGGCTGGGGAGACATGAAGGAGGCCTGGCCCTGGGCGCAGGCACAGGACTCACCAGGCTGGGGAGACATGAAGGAGGCCTGGCCCTGGGCGCAAGCACAGGACTCACCAGGCTGGCGGGCGGCTCTGGCGGCTCCGGACAGGCGGGCGGCTCTGGCTGCTCCGGACAGGCGGGTGGCTCTGGCGGCTCCGGACAGGCGGGCGGCTCTGGCGGCTCCGGACAGGCGGGTGGCTCTGGCGGCTCCGGACTGGCGGGCGGCTCTGGCGGCTCTGGCCCTGGACTCACCAGGCTGGGGAGACCCACTGGAGGCCTGGTCCATGGAGGAGGCACAGGCTTGACCAGGATGGGGGGACCCACTGGAGGCCTGGTCTGTGGAGGAGGCACAGGACTGAACAGGATGGGGAGACCCACTGGAGGCCTGGTCCGAGGAGGAGGCACAGGATAAACCGGGCTGTGGGGGAGCACTGGAGTTCTGGTACGAAGGCTCTTTACCCACACTCCAGGCTGAATGCCCACTTTTGGCCCGGCACGGGCGGAGCGCAGGTATTGGGCGAACTGGACCCTCCCAGCGCCCTGGAGACACAGTGCGCAGAGCCGGTGCAGGATAACCTGGACCGAAAAGGTGCAGCGGAGACCAGACGCGCTGAGCTGGCACAATCCGTCCTGGCTCGATGCCTGCACTCGCATGGCACTTGCGGGGGGCTGGCCTATAGCGCACCGGGCTATGAACGCGCACTGGAGACACCGTGCGCTTAACTGCATAACACGGTGCCTGACCAGTACTGCGCTGCCTCCAGTAAGCACAGGGAGTTGGCTCAGGTCTACCGCCTGACTCCGCCAATCTCCCCGTGTGCCCCCCAAAAATGTTTCGGGCGGGGCTGCCTCCCGTGTCCGTCGCTCTCCCTCGGCAGGTTGTTGCAGTGGTCAAATAATTGATCCCATGTCCAGTCAATCCTTGACTCCAACACCTCCAGCGACCAGGATGCCATGACCTCCTGAGCACGCTGCTTCATCCCCTCCTTGTGCTGCTCCTTCCTCCGCTGCTTGGTCCGTTGTTGGTGGGTGATTCTGTAACGACCGTCGTCTGTGGAAGTAGGGGACCAAAGCGCAGCGTGGTGAGTGTTCATATTCAATATTTAATTAATAGAAACACTTTAAACAAAACACGAAAATGAACGACAGCCTACAGTTCTGCTAGGTACAAAACTAAACAGAAAATAATCAGGAAAAACAGGCTGCCTATGTATGACTCTCAATCAGCAACAACGATCTACAGCTGTTCCTGATTGAGAGCCACACACGGCCAACCAAAGAAACAAACCAACATAGAAAAATAAACAGAACGCCCACCCATGTAACACCCTGGCCTAACCAAAATAGAGAACTAAAAACCCCTCTCTATGGCCAGGGCGTTACAACAAGGGATAAACCTTACCTTAAATTGAAGAGATCTTTATATTTTTCAGTTATGTGCCTGCACCTGCTGTCCTTTTAAATTCAAATCCAAATGTTTCAGTTGGGCAGTTAGGTTCCTGCAAGAACCCCCACCAACAAAGGAAGTACCTCGAAGAACCCCACCTCCTATGGGGTTCTTGGACAAACCTTTTGGGGACAATTTTCAGTGCCAAGGTTCTTCAAAGAACTTTTAGGATCTTAGAAGAACACTTGTTGAACCCCTAATTTTTACAGCGTCAAGAGACAAGAGCTGAAATAACAGACATTGGCGGCTTAGAAAATTACCTCGATTCAGGCAACAAAGATCAATTCTAATCATTTCCCTAGCTTGGCATTTCAATCTTAACTTTGCATGCCGCATGTTGTCGGACCTGAGCTTTCAAGCCGTGGGAACACACTGTGCTATGAAGAAATGACTAATCTTATGAATGTGTAGCAGTCTCACACTGACACAAGGTTCTGCCCATATTATTCATTGTGGAATTAAGTTGCCATCTAACTAGGCCTCAAATGAATTATATTATACACTAAAAGCCACCTCAAGGGCACACATTGACAATTCAGTATTCAGGAACACGCTATTTGTGGGGCAGTATTTCCAAGACAAACACCTAAATGTGGTTGCATCTCATGTTTTCAGGGCATGTTCGACAAGAAGTCTACAAATATGGTCAGTCAACGTGACCTAATTAGTCAAACGGAAGAAGCTGTTGAAATCACCTCTTTCCCTGATGGTAGGTTGTACATGTAAACAACCACTTATAACCCTCTGGTCAAAACACTATGGCGCATCAACATGCTGCCAGAACAACGCCTATCTTCCTATATATTACTCTACGTGTATCTAGTTGCAGCCGCTTCAGTACGATCATATAATTAACAAACAAAACAAATGGGATTGAAAATGTCACGCTGCTTCGGATTCCTGCGTCTGCTACTTTAATTTGTGAGTCAGTGAGAGAATTATGATGCGCACACGGGCTGGAGAAGCGGCGTCAGTGTCAATAGGTCCGTACGGAGAGAGAAAATAGGTGTCGGAAGGCATTTAAAAACAAATACACGGTAAGGTCAGTAGAGATGTACCTGGCCGGCTCGTTGATGAGGAGGAGAGATAAGACGAGTCTGAACCGGTTATTAATCTGCTCTTTTCAGCTGGACTTCTCTGAAATCTGAACAGTGTGATAAAGCATCTCTGTGCATTGTAATAATAACTCATGTAAGCTCTATTGTGCCATTCATAAGGGGCTACAGCAAGTCCCCATTAAGAAGGAAACCAAGCAAGATCTCTGGGTTTACAGACACATTTATTGCAGGGATGCCAACCCAAACTGAATTGTTTGGCAGAACACTGGACCCCAGATGAAGTGGTGGTTTTCACTGTTTCCCATTACATTGAGCCACACTTTATCTCAAGTCTCTAATACTAAATATTTGGTTATCTCATCTGCGGTCTCCAATCCCACTTCTGACACCAATGTAACAAGGGGCTAGTCTTGAAACCAGCATTCTCATGAATTTCCTATTTGAGAAACAATAGTGTAACATCATCTTTTGGTCCTTTTAGTTGCCATAAATGAATTAATGTATTCCCTAGAACAATTGAGCATGTACTAAAAAAATGTATTTAAAATAAGTGGCACAGAGCTGGGTGTTCTTTGGAGATCAATGGTAGATGGTCTAGCTGTTTTCGCTTATGATAGAGAGGCTCGACCACAACAAAATGTGTAGAATCATCCATTTTATTTTCACACATGCCAATAATGCTATAATCAATCTACTTTCAGTAGATGACCTCCCAAGAGATACAAAAACATTTTTTCCACCATGTTCTGTATCTTCAGCTTTCTCACATACAAACATTGGAAAAGGTAACATGTCATGGCAGGGCATAAATTAACATTTGTGGCATACAAATGCCATGGCATTCAAACAGCCATACTGGACCAGATAATGTCATGTCCTGTATATTCCTACATTTCTATGACATTTATAGAACGCATCTATACTCAGAACACAATTACTTAAGTTACTATCATTAGCTACTGGGTGAAAATGTGAATACTCTCAGCTAAAACAAGGAAGGGCCAGTTGTACAAGCGAGTGAACCAACAGAGCGCTGGAGATAGCCCTCCGATATCCTTTTGACTCTATTCACAGCTCCCAGACCAAGACCATTCCTCAGGCAAGTTTTGGCCAGACAAAACAATACCTAGGGTTTACAATAACAGGAGGACTGTGAACAAGGTTAGTAGAATTATCAAGGCTGTCCGCTTCACTCTTCTAAAAGCATAGACTGAACTACTGTCATTAGAGTAAGCAACGGTATAGTCTGCATAATGAGTACAATGGTTGTTTTGAACTATTTCCCAATGTTGTCTATTAGTAATAATCAAGGACCTAGAATTGATCCCTGTGGCACACCTGAGTGAATGGCGTAAAATGTTTGACTCATGGCCACTTGCTGCTACAGTGATTTCAATCAATGTTGTTAGATGATAATGTGTTAAATGTGTTGTTAAATGGTAATAAATGCCACCTACAAAGCACCAAGCACACATACATTTAGGTCTGGTTACAACCTCAGGAGGCTAAAGAAATTTGGCTTAACACCTAAAACCCTCACAAACTTTTACAGATGCACAATTGAGAGCATCCTGTCAGGCTGTATCACCGCCTGGTATGGCAACTGCACCGCCCACAACCGCAAAGCTCTCCAGAGGGTGGTGCGGTCTACCCAACGCATTACCGAAGGGCAAACTTCCCGCCCTCCTGAACACCTACAGCACCCGATGCCACAGGAAGGCCAAAAAGATAATCAAGGACATTAATCACCCGAGCCACTGCTTGTTCACCCCGCTATCATCCAGAAGGGGAGGTCAGTACAGGTGCATCAAAGCTGAGACCGAGAGACTGAAAACAGCTTCTATCTCAAGGTCATCAGACTGCTTAACAGCCATCATTAGCACATCAGAGGCAGCTGCCTATATACATAGATTAGGAATCACTGGCCACTTTTAGAAATGGATCACTAGCCACTTTAATAATGTTCCGTATCATCTCATATGTATAAACTGCACTCTCTACTATTCTTCGGTATCTTAGTCACTTTAATTGTTTGCAAATATTGCATCACCCATCTCATATGTATATACTGTACTCTATACTATGCCACTGTATCTTAGTCCAATGCCACTCTGACATATATGTGTATATTCTTAATCCATTCCTTACTTAGATTTACGTGTATTTTGGGTATATGTTGTGAAACTGTTAGATATTACTTGTTAGATATTACTGCACTGTCGGAGCTAGAAGCACAAGCATTTCGCGACACCCGCAATAACATCTGCTAAACACGTGTATGTGACCAATACAATTTGATTTGATTTGACTATTGTCAGACCATCATAAGATTGAGAGGAGTGATACCATCACATGCCCTTGAATTCCACGCAGCAAATGGACATGTACAGTGTCTTGGAAAAGTATTCACCCCCCTTGGAATTTTTCTTATTTTGTTGCCTTACAACCTGGAATTAAAATAGATTTTTGGGGGGTTTGTATCATTTGATTTACACAACATGCCTACCAGTATAAAGATGCAAAATATTTTTTATTGTGAAACACACAAGAAATAAGACAAAAAAACTGAAAAACTTGAGCATGCATAACTATTCACCCTCCCAAAATCAAAACTTTGTAGAGCCACCTTTTGCAGCAATTACAGCTGCAAGTCTCTTGGGGTATGTCTCTATAAACTTGGCACATCTAGCCACTGGGATTTTTGCCCATTCTTCAATGTAAACCTGCTCCAGCTCCTTCAAGTTGGATGGGTTCCACTGGTGTACAGCAATCTTTAAGTCATACCACAGATTCTCAATTGGATTGAGGTCTGGGCTTTGACTGAGCCATTCCAAGACATTTAAATGTTTCCCCTTAAACCACTCGAGTGTTGCTTTAGCACTATGCTTAGGGTCATTGTCCTGCTGGAAGGTGAACCTCCATCCCAGTCTCAAATCTCTGAAAGACTGAAACAGGTTTCCCTCAAGAATTTCCCTTTATTTAGCGCCATCCATCATTCCTTCAATTCTGACCAGTTTCCCAGTCCCTGCCGATGAAAAACATCCCCACAGCATGATGCTGCCACCACCATTCTTCACTGTGGGGGATGGTATTCTCGGGGTGATGAGAGGTGTTGGATTTGCACCAGAAATAGCATTTTCCTTGATGGCCAAAAAGCTCAATTTTAGTCTCATCTGACCAGAGTACCTTCTTCCATATGTTTGGGGAGTCTCCCATGTGCCTTTTGGTGAACACCAAACGTGTTTGCTTATTTTTTTCTTTAAGCAAGGCCACTCTTCTGTAAAGCCCAGCTCTGTGGAGTGTACGGCTTAAAGTGGTCCTATGGACAGATACTCCAATCTCCGCTGTGGAGCTTTGCAGCTCCTTCAGGGTTATCTATGGTCTCTTTGTTGCCTCTCTGGTTAATGCCCTCCTTGCCTGGTCTGTGAATTTTGGTGGGCGGCCCTCTCTTGGCAGATTTGTTGTGGTGCCATATTCTTTCCATTTTTTAATAACGGCTTTAATGGTGCTCTGTGGGATGTTCAAAGTTTCTGATATTTTTTTAGAACCCAACCCTGTCTTTTCTTCTCCACAACTTTGTCCCTGACCTGTTTGGACATCTCCTTGGTCTTCAAGGTGCCGCTTGTTTGGTCGTGCCCCATGCTTAGTGGTGTTGCAGACTCTGGGGCCTTTCAGAACAAGTGTATATATACTGAGATCATGTGACTCTTAGATTGCACACAGGTGGACTTTATTTAACTAATTATGTGACTTCCGAAGGTAATTGGTTTCACCAGATCTTATTTAGGGGCTTCATAGCAAAGGGGTGAATACATATACACGCACCACTTTTCCATATTTTTTTTTTCTTTTTTTAAACAAGTTCTTTTTTTTCTTTTCATCTCACCAATTTGGACTATTTTGTGTATGTCCATTACATGAAATCCAAATAAAAATCTATTAAAATTAAAGGTTGTAATGCAACAAAAAAGGAAAAACGCCAAGGGGGATGAATACTTTTGCAAGGCACTGTAGATGTGGCTTGTCAGATCAAACAGCTCTCCTTTGAAATCACACATTTTCTTTGATAACAAATACCACTTGATACACATTTCATTAGCTACTGTTAGATTGGAGTACTGTATGCATGGAGGTCTGAATTAAGGACACATATATTGAGACATGATTGTGCCAGCTTTCAGCAGCTTGGGAATATTTCAACTTGAATCCCCACCGGCTACACGTGAAAGTGTGGTGATGTGCAGACTAACTGGCTAGGGTAATTCAGAAGTGATGTGTAGTAAATCTCATTACAAGTCCTTGGTGGACTATTGCAGACCTGTTGAGTCAGTGAGTCCTTCATAAAGCCCGCTCTAGAGTGCCACTACGTGAGAGGTCCTTGGGGAGGCCTCGCACGATGCCGGTGACGCACTACTTATACATATTTCAGAGTGTTTATTCCCCTGGGAGTGTGTTTCACAAGGTTATTGGGATAATCAGGCGCAGGGTTGAAAAATGACCTAACATCTTGTTGACGGGGACATGGCAGACCCCACACCTCTGAATAATGCAGGGCTGTCTATCAAAGGCTCCCACTCACAACTGCACACACAGACATGTAAACAATCAAAACCGACCAATATATGTTGTCAAGTTTGAATTTATATTATGGCCTCGGTGTACAATCTAGTGTCTGCTCTTTGCGTAAATTGTTCTCTCAGTGATCTTCGCATGCAAAACATTTAGCTAATATCTTCCAAATACTTCAGTCAATTGCTTTGTGGTATGTTTTTTCCAGTATCGCATTTTGACAGGACTGCAACACTGAAATTGAGTAGTTCATTTGTAACACGGACACTTAACCGTTTTTGGTCACTCCAATAAAGAGAGAGAGTGAGTCATCTAGGTGTGTTGGCTCATTGACAATTACTAGCCATACAATAATCAAGAAAAGGGTGGAGGAGTGATCCTTCTCTATTCCGTTTGAGAGGAGGCCCTGCAGGGTAAAGACCAACTGTCCATTCCTATGGCGCTAGTAAGAATGGACAAATCATTTACCTGGGAATCAGATGTGAAGTATTAGAAACTGGTCTGAACTGGCCAGCAAGGCCCTGTGCATTCCATATTCAAGGGAGGGAGAGATGGAGAGAGGATTTGTGATCGAGTGAGGTCAGGATGAACTCACATTCTCTGTCTCCTCCATAATCGCAAAGGTGGAAATGACATGTCAAGGAACATTTTCTTACCTCAGTTCTGTATTACTGATGCCCTGAATTCTTCCGCAGTGAGAAACTAATCCTAGTGACAGAGAGAGTTGTCTGTATCCCAACCAAACACACAGGTAATCATTCCATGCAACATCATTGCCATTGTAAATCAGAACAGCAGTTGTCCATCATGGAGAATGGATGAAAAGAAGGGATTTAATTGCTTTCTTTGCATTGATGGCTCATTAACACTATCACCACCCACTTCCACACCACTTGTCCGCTGAAATGAAAGCGATAAATTGGGGATGGGGCCTAGCCTGGCTGGGTTGTGATCAGTTCACGTGTACAAACCACAGCATTAGATCTCTACGTCAGAGACTGGGAACACACTGGTTGAATCAACATTGTTTCAACGTAATTTGTCAACGTATTGTGACGTGGAATCAACGTGGAAAAGACATCAACGTGGAAAAGACAGTTCTGTTTTTATCTCATTTCAACCTGCGTTGTAAACATTGAAATTAGGGTAAAACTTAAACTTAAATGAATTGGCTTAGTCTGACTAACAGGTTGTTATGTCAATCTAATTTCCACATAATCATCAGAGCTACGTATACGTTGTCACGTCCTGACCAGTAAAGAGGTTATTTGTTATTGTAGTTTGGTCAGGACGTGGCAGGAGGTGTTTGTTTAATGTGTTTCGGGGTTTGTTGGGCTATGTTCTCTGTTAGTCTATTTCTATGTCTGTGTCTAGTTTATCTATTTCTATGCTTAGTTTATTGGTTTGACCTTCAATTGGAGGCAGCTGTTTCTCGTTGCCTCTAATTGAAGGTCCTATTTAGTAGGGGTGTTTTTTCATGGGTTTTTGTGGGTAGTTGTTCCATGTGTAGCTGTGTGTCTCACAGGACTGTTTTTTGTCGTTGTTTTCGTTTAAGTGTTTGTTTTGGTTTTCTTCTGTAATAAAAGAAGATGAGTATTCACATTCCCGCTGCGCCTTGGTCCCATCTTTACGACGAGCGTGACATACGTAGAAATTGCATAGATAATTCCACATAGAAACATACAAAAATTAAATATCAATTGGGTTGTTGAAATTATGTTGAATTTTAGATTTGATTATACATGTGTTATTTGACCTTACATCAATGTTTTTAATAAAATGGTTTGTTTGAATCAACGTCATTGTTTCAAAGTCATGCTATAAGCCTCAGCTACAATAATTTGAATAATTAAATGGGTGTTTTGTGGCCATCTATGGGCCGGGCATCAGTTAAACTGCAGTACAGAAGCAAAACCTTAGGAGCAGTCGAAACCATGCTTCTAGACCGGAACCCTGGAACCTTGGTCCACACCCTGCCTCAAGCCTAACCCTAATCTTGGCATAACCCTAACCCTTTTGATGAACCCTGGCTCAACCCTTACCCTAACCTCTCGTAGGGCTCCCCCACATCCAAATTCCCAATTTAACCCCGAATTACCACATCAATCCAAGAACCACTGTGATGAGGCCAATCGGTTCACTCTGGAATTCCTGAATCGTTTCATTACTTACACCTTTACTTGACCTATCAATTAGTCAACAATGGATAGCAGCAACCTTAAGGTGGCCAAATGTGAAAGTCCACGTCACTTGCACAATAGCGTATGCCTTTCTTTGATAATTGCATATCACCTGTAGCCACTTTCCCAATGGACGTCCATCATGGCTCAACACTGCAGTCCAGTTTCCACCTTCACACATCTGTGGCTGGGGAGTGTCAGGAAAGTATGAACTTAATTACTCCCTGATAATGGAGAGGGATCCTTGAGCTAGACCTTCTGCAGTGGATTATAATGAGACGACAGTGATGACAGCTGTCTAACATGTATCTATCAACTGTGATGTTCTTAAAACGTTAGATTCTGTATTTGACTAAGTTCAACATGACACAGAAATACTTTTTCCAACTGTTTCATACTTAGCACAATCTTCCAGAAAGCTTGTGCTTGTGTGATGCTTCAGTTACGTTCTCTAGCAATCAGTGGGACCATATAACGTTTGCACCTGTTGTGCAATCCTCATGAACCAAGAAGGGATAATATGCTACTTTTGATACAGACCCGGAGGCGAACAGTGAGGACAACTCTGTAGATGTGTTTACAATTTATAGGTCTAATATAAGATGGACCCACGTGATGCGCGCGGTAGAAGCCTGAAGCCTCCTTGTACTTTGAGTTCAACAAAGCGCAAGCTGCATTCTAACTCATCGAAGCCATTACGCGAAGAGAGGCCAGTGCATGCATGGTCCCATTTAACGCTCCTCGGGGGTCTAATCCCAACGCGCCTTACTAAATCTGAGAAACGCACAATTTGCCCTCATTCTCTGAAACAAGCTGTGCACCTGACACCGGCGCTCTTCCTTCGAGATTTGCTTTGAAGAAACGTTTTTTTATAAACATTTTTTTATTGATTTTAGGCATGTTGTTTACCGACCAGAAATTGTTCAGATATTGTCTAGGCCTAGGATATATCTGTTGGACACCATAAATTGAGTAATTTGACATTTATGCTGGACCTATTCTCTAACCGTACCCTTGATTGCCCATAAACACTAGCAGATAATTATTGGATTCAATCACACTAGAATAACATTAAAGAAAGAGAGAGAATTCCACAGAAAGGCAATAATTCAAGCCTTAATGCCTAGAGTGATGTCATCATCTAGCAAGGGAGCCATGCATGAAGTATCCCAGCAAGTTACATATGGGAGAGTGTCACTTGCTTTTGTGCTTTAGACACTGTAGGCAGAGTCAGTCACACAACATTGAGAAACATCCATAAACTCCTCATGTGCATTTAGGCCTATATATTGAAGAATAATATGGCATTTAATTGAATCATGTCAGTTAAGCCTATTGTAAAGATTGCTATTGGTCACAGGTGTAGGACACTTTTTACTGACAATGAGATTATTATCTATATTATCTATATTACACAATCTCGTCCTATTTGTGATGGTATAAGAAGGCAATTTATTTCCAAGTGTGCACAAGTTAATTAACATAATTCATCTAACCTGTTGCAAATTGATATGCGTTTATACTAGGCATATTGGAGTTTCCTTCATTCGGGCTGTTGCCTATTGAAGAAATGAGAACGCCATAAATCATAAAGCATTATTCAGAATGTTGACTTCTCTTATCTGATGTAGCACCATAGCAATATGGTAATATGACAACTTTCAACCTGGACTCAGAGGTAAACGTAACATAGTAACTGTAAATTGGTCTCCCTCCATTTAGTATTATGTTAAGTTTTGTATGGTATGAATTAATTTGTGGATGTACATCATCCATTTGGTATGATATGTTACAAATTACAATTATTATAATACAGTATGTTTACAAATTGCGATTCATATAATATTTTATGAATTTGCAATACATATAATCTATTACAAATTCCAATTTGTTGTGGCTAGAGTTAGCTAGGTGGCTAGCGTTAGCTAGGCTAGGCGTTAGGATTTATAGGTTAAGGTTAGGGGTTAAGGTTACTGTTAAGGTTAGGGGTTAGGGGAAGGGCTAGCTAACATGCTAAATAGCTAAAAAGTAGTAAGTAGTTGCAAAGCTGCTAATGAGCTAAAATTGTCTGTGATGTGATTCGAACACGCAACCTTTGGGTTACTAGACGTTCGTGTTATATGCCCGTCCATCTTTCCAGACAAACCTCCCTCTTTTTGTTTTTAGCTAAAATAGCCTTCTGTCTTATGTAACCATAACAAAGCAACATATACTCATTTGAGTGGCAGAGATTTACATGTACTATGTTACATCTAGTCTTTGAGGCCAGGCTGCAATTTTGGAGGCACGATATAAACCTGGTGGTCATAGTAGGGGTGCTGCAGCACGACCTGAAAAATTGGGGGGAAAAAATAAAATATACACTACCGTTCAAAAGTTTGGGGTCACTTAGAAATGTCCTTGTTTTTTAATGTAAAGCATATTTTTTGTGCATTAAAATAACATAAAATTGATCAGAAATACAGTGTACACATTGTTAATGTTGTAAATAACTATTGTAGCTGGAAATGCCTGATTTTTTTAATCGAATATCAACATAGGCGAAGAGGCCCATTATCAGCAACCATCACTCCTGTGTTCCAATGGCACCTTGTGTTAGCTATTTCAAGTTTATCATTTTAAAAGGCTAAATGATCTTTAGAAAACCCTTTTGCAATTATGTTAGCACAGCTGAAAGCTGTTGTTCTGATTAAAGAAGGAATAAAACTGTCCTTCTTTAGACTAGTTGAGTATCTGGAGCATCAGCATTTGTGGGTTCGATTACAGGCTCAAAATGGCCAGAAACAAAGAACTTTCTTCTGAAACTCGTCAGTCTATTCTTGTTCTGAGAAATGAAGGCTATTCCATGCGAGAAATTGCCAAGAAACTGAAGATCTCGTACAACGCTGTGTACTACTCCCTTCACAGAACAGCGCAATTTGGTTCTAACCAGAATAGAAAGAGGAGTGGGAGGCAACTGAGCAAGAGTACAAGTACATTAGAGTGTCTAGTTTGAGAAACAGACGCTTCACAAGTCCTCAACTGGTAGCTTCATTAAATAGTACCAGCAAAACACTAGTCTCAACATCAAAAGTGAAGACTCTATGCTGGCCTCTATGCTGGCCTTCTAAAGCTGGCATTCTAGGCAGAGTTCCTCTGTCCAGTGTCTGTGTTCTTTTGCCCATCTTAATCTTTTCTTTTTGTTGGCCAGTCTGAGATATGGCTTTTTCTTTGCAACTCTGCCTAGAAGGCCAACATCCCAGAGTCGCTTCTTCACTGTTGACGTTGAGACTGGTGTTTTGCGGGTACTATTTAATGAAGCTACCGCGTCTGGATAAGACCGTCTACTAAAATGGAAAATAAATTAATAGACCATTTTAGTTTTCACATACAAATAAGTTGCATTTGCAAAGTATTTTAAAACACTGGAAAATATACAGTACCAGTCAAAAGTTTGCACACCTACTCATTCAAGGGTTTTTCTTTATTTTTCACTATTTTCTACATTGTAGAATAATAGTGAAGACATCAAAACTAAGAAATAACACATATGGAATCATGTAGTAACTAAAACAGTGTTAAACATATCAAAATATATATGTTATATTTTAGATTCTACAAAGTAGCCACCCTTTGCCTTGATGACAGCTTTGCACACTCTTGGCATTCTCTCAACCAGCTTCACCTGGAATGCTTTTCCAACCGTCTTGAAGGAGTTCCCAAATATGTTGAGCACTTGTTGGCTGCTCTTCCTTCACTCTGCAGTCCAACTCATCCCAAACCATCTCAATTGGGTTGAGGTTGGGTGATTTGTGGAGGCCAGGTCATCTGATGTATCACTCCATCACTCTCCTTCTTGGTCAAATAGCCCTTACACAGCCTGAAGGTGTTGGGTCATTGTCCTGTTGAAAAACAAATGATAGTGGCACTAAGTGCAAACCAGATGGGATGGTGTATCGCTGCAGAATGCTTATGATAGCCATCATGGTTAAGTGTGCCTTGAATTCTAAATAAATCACCAACAGTGTCACCAGCAAAGCACCCCCACACCATCACACCTCCTCCTCCATGCTTCACGGTGGGAACAACACATGCAGAGATCAAATTTGGACACCAGACCAAAGGACAGATTTCCACCAGTCTAATGTCCATTGCTCGTGTTTCTTGACCCAAGCAAGTCTCTTTGTATTATTGGTGTCCTTCAGTATTGGTTTCTTCACAGCAATTTGACCATGAAGGCAGGATTCACACAGTCTCCTCTGAACAGTAGATGTTGAGATGTGTCTGTTACTTGAACTCTGTGAAGCATTTATTTGGGCTGCAATTTCTGAAGCTGGTAACTCTAATTAACTTATCCTCTGCAGCAGACGTAACACTTTCTTTCCTGTGGCAGACCTCATGAGAGCCAGTTTCATCATAGCACTTGATGGTTTTTGCGACTGCACTTGAAGAAACTTTCAAAGTTATTGAAATCTTCTGGATTGATTGACCTTCATGTTTTAAATTAATGATGGACTGTCGTTTTTCTTTGCTTATTTGAGCTGTTCTTGCCATAATATGGACTTGGTCTTTTACCAAATAAGGCTATCTTCTGTATACCACCCTGAACTTGTCACAACACAACTGATTGGCTTAAGAAGGAAAGAAATTCTACAAATGAACTTTTAACAAGGCACACCTGTTAATTGAAATGCATTCAAGGTGACTACCTCATGAAGCTGGTTGAGAGAATGCCAAGAGTGTGCAAAGCTGTCATCAAGGTAAAGGTTGGCTACTTTGAAGAATCTAAAATCGAAAATATATTTTAATTTGTTTAACACTTTTTTGGTTACTACAAGATTCCATATGTTTTTTTTCATAGTTGTAATGTCTTCACTATTTTTCTACAATGTAGAAAATAGTAAAAATAAAGAAAAACCCTTGATTGAGTAGGTGTGTCCAAACTTTTGACTGGTACTGTATATCAAGTATTTTTATATTCCTTAATATTATCAGATTAAGTGTTTTGTACATATAATTATCAGACTTAAGTTACAAATGCTGGTAAACACTCAAATACATTAAGTTAAAACAAATCATAAAAAGTAATCCACTGTGCCTTCTGTTCTTACCTGCATCCCTCCCCCCACCCTGAAAAATCGCAGCACCCCCAAACTTCTACCCACGACTATGGATCGGCTCCTAAAGTTTCACCCTAGTGGTTGAATTCCTTGGAGTGGTGGGAATGTTTAATATCATTGACCGAGAAACCCATCTCACCCAATCCGTGCAAAACACGGTCTGAGGAGACCAAGGTGATGACGTTCGAGCGAAATGGGAGCAGCACCGGGCTGGTTCTATATAAAGAGAGAAAGTTTCCAAGCAACAACAGAAGCAAGTGCAGCACCCACCCATGAACAGAAGAGTGAGGACCTGAACTGCAAAATAGAGAGGGAGAGAATAATACCAAAGTCACGGATAGTTGCCAAGAGAACTTTGCTGAAGTACGACTTGTTTCGCATCCTCTCAGTTCAAGCGGAAGATTTTCAGCACCATGGACAGCATCAGGATCCGCGCAGTCTTCTACCTGGGCGTCTGTCTGTCTGTCTTCAGTGTTGATTGCCAGAAGCAGATGTCACCCGATAACAGACTCTCTTCACAAGAGGAACAATTTCCACTGGTATATGTCACCAGAAATTTGGTGTGTCAAATTTACTCATTTACTTATTGTTCTGTCCTTTTTGAGGATTTTAGGATAAAACTGTTTGTTTCGACTCAAACCGATCCAGAACTTGTTCAAGTATTTATTTATGTTGTACCATCAACTGATGTGTAACTATTCTGTGATGGAGATGGAGGATAGTCAACGTTTACCTCATGTATTCAAATTAGCTATGTAAGATATCTATTATGTACAGTAGACATTTGCGCACATTCTTGCCCAATGTCAAGTAGCCGATTATATCGTTCCGCCTTCAAGCTAATGGCGAAAAATAGATGCCATGCAATATTTATTTGGGTTGATAGTGAAGATGGTTCTAATAATCTTTATTGGCGACTTTTTTCAGGCTGATGCGCTCGAGGGGCTTCTGGAAGGCGGGCAGCAAGACAACATGATAGGTCTATCAGTGGAGAAGAAAGCAAGTCTCATTCCACGGGTAAGTCAATTAAGTCAAGAATAACCTAAGTTATTTTACATCTACCTTACATATCTCAGTTCCAAAACGCACCTAACGCAAAACCGAATGAGAGCAAAAGGTTGTACGAGAGCCATATATTTGGAGAGCCAGCAGAGCCTACGGTGCTGTCGGAAGTTGTCTGTTACATTGAAGGTGCTTTTATTTGGGAACAGAAATGTGCAAGTAGGACCTAACGAATTTTGCTACACTCTCTCTCCTCTCATATTTACAGTGTGATGTTGGAGAGCGGTGCGCCATGAAGCACGGGCCGCGCATCGGAAGGCTTTGTGACTGTCTGCGAGGCACCGCATGCAACACTTTCTTCCTGCGTTGTTACTGACCCCGTCACAGACCTATCCCCGGTCACAGACCTATCGCCTCAGGCGCACAACATTTCCGAGACCCAGGCTTGTGATGCGCCCATGCACCTATTCCGTTACCAATGTAAATGTCAGTCTGCATGTATGACTGTCTTGAATTCCTTTGTCTTCTGGAAGTATAAACAAATGTATTTATTTTCGTTTAATAAAACACCTTCATAAAGCTCCATGCATCCTCTTGCATTGTAGACAAGCCCTTTCTGATGTGTCATTAAATCAAAAGTTCACTTCTTATTTTCCTATTGCATTTGTAGCCCTACAGCTGCCATTCAATCAGTTTATTTAGGTTATACTCCAAATGTGTTGCTTATAATGACATTGAAAGTCGAAAAATTTGATGAAGTTGCACACATCAGAAATGCTATCTAAAATGACGTTTTCATTAAAACACGTTGTCCGAATTTTTCTCACATTTTAGTTCATTGATAAAAGACCAAGGTGATAAACTTCACGTTGAGGTAATTTTACATTATTAATGCAATAGGCCTTAATCTTGCCGAGTGATCCAGTTACTGCTGTCTTGCTGCAGATGTCTTCGCTCCATAATGACTATGCATATGACTAATTGTGCTGCCATCATTAAGACTTTCCAACCAAATATGAATCAAGCTCTCAAGATTTGAGTTGACCTGGATGGACAAGTGGTGATCTTTAATACCAGACGGATTTGGAGCCTGACTCCGTAAATGGTTAAGGAGGCGGGTGTACATAACACAAAATCTATGATGCACTTTTCTATCACATCTTAGATCACACTGTCTGACCTTTTCGCTGAGATCATACGAATAATGCGTGCGATATGAAGATGAGAAGGCTTTTTTTTAAAATACAGATTTCAGATATTAAAGGACCAGGGCAGTCAAAAGCGTGCTTGACCTGTATTTTATATATATTTCCACACTATGTTGGAATAATACTGTGACATTTTTAAGATTGTGATAATGTCCTTTTAGTCTAAGAGCTGGTGGTAAATTAGGGGACAGATCAATAAGAAACTCTGGATAAGAGCGTCTGCTAAATGACTTAAATGTAATGTAAATGTAAACAGAATCCTAAACCTCTCTGCCAATGACAGCTAGTTTTCCCCTCCCCGCTCAGACCACTTCCACACAGTGCTAGCAAAATTCTTGCTCTTTGCTAAGCTATTTTTGTTTCTTTTTGACCATTTTAATTGAAAACAATTACAGAAACCAGGTTTCCATCCATCCTTTTTATGCGAGTAAAGTACTGTGCCTTCAGAAAGTATTCATATCCTTTGACTTATTCAACATTTTGTTGTTTTACAGCTTTCAAAATTGATTTATTTCCTCAACCATCTACACACAATACCCCATAATGACAAAATGAAAACATGTTTTTAGACATTTTTGCAAATGTATTGAAAATGAAATACAGAAACATCTAATTTACATGAAGTGCCAGTAAAAAGTTTGCACACGCCTACTCATTCAAGGGGTTTTCTTTATTTTTACTATTTTCTACATTGTAGAATAATAGTGAAGACATCAAAACTATGAAATAACACATATGGAATCACGTAGTAACCAAAAAAGTGTTAAACAACACAAACTATATTTTATATTTGAGATTCTTCAAAGTAGCCACCCTTTGTCTTGATGACAGCCCTTTGCTATGACACTCCAAATTGGAGTTCAGGTGCATCCAATTTCCTTTGATCATCCTTGAGATGTCACTACAACTTTATTAGAGTTCTCCTGTGGCCAATTCAATTGTTTGGGCATGATTTAGAAAGAAACACACTGGTCTATATAAGGTCCCACAGTTGACAGTGCATGTCAGAGCAGAAACTATACCAATAAGTCCAAGGAACTGTCCATAGAGCTCTGAGATAGAGTTGTGATGAGACATACTGTATATCTGGGGAAGGGTATAAAAGTGTTTAATGTTTCCAAGAGCACAGTGGTCTACATCATTGGGAAATGTAAAAAAAATATGGAACTACCCAGAATCTGCCTAGAGCTGGCTGTCCGACCAAATTGAGTCCTTCCTGAATATGTACATGTAAGTATATGGATGAGCAATGGCCGAGTGGCATAGGCAATAGGTGGTATAAAATACAGTATATACTGTACATGTGATATGAGTAATGTAAGACATGTAAACTTTATTAAAGTGGCATTATTTCGAGTGTCATTGTATAAAGTGACTAGTGATCAATTTATTAAAGTGGCCAGTGATTGGGTCTCCATTTAGGCAGCAGCCTCTCTGAGTTAGTGATTGCTGTTTAGCAGTCTGATGACCTTGAGATAGAAGCTGTTTTTCAGTCTCTCGGTCCCAGCTTTGATGCACCTGTACTGACCTCGCCTTCTGGATGGTAGTGGTGTGAATAGGCAGCGGCTCGGGTGGTTGATGTCCTTGATCTTTTTGACCTTCCTGTGACATCGGGTGTTGTAGGTGTCATGGGGGGCAGGTAGTTTGCCCCCGGTGATGTGTTGTGCAGACCGCACCACCCATTGGAGAGCCTTAAGATTGAGGGCGGTGCAGTTGCCGTACCAGGCTGTGATACAGCCCGTCAGTATGCTCTCGATTGTGCATCTGTAAAAGCCTGTCAGGGTTTTTGGTGACAAGCCAAATTTCTTCAGCCTCCTGATGTTGAAGAGGCGCTGTTGCACCTTCTTCACCACGCTGTCTGTGTGGGTGGACCATTTCAGTTTCTCTGTGATGTGTACGCCGAGGAACTTAACTTTCCACCTTCTCCGCTACTGTCCCGTCGATGTGGATAGGGGGCTGCTCCCTCTGCTGTTTTCTGAAGTCCATGACCATCTCCTTTGTTTTGTTGACGTTGAGTGAGAGGTTATTTTCCTGACACCACACTCCGAGTGCCCTCACCTCCTCCCTGTTGGCTGTCTCGTCGTTGTTGGTAATCAAGCCCACTACTGTTGTGTCATCTGCAAACTTGATGAATGAGTTGGAGGCGTGCATGGCCAAAGCGGGCAAAGAAGGTGTTTAGTTTGTCTGGAAGCGTGATGTCGGTGTCCTTTACGTGGCTGGATTTATTTTTGTAGTCTGTGATTTCCTGTAGACCCTGCCAAATACGTCTCGTGTCTGAGCCGTTGAATTGCAACTCCACCTTGTCCCTGTACTGGTATTTCGCTTGTTTGATTGCCTTGCGGAGGGAATAACTACACTGTTAATATTCAGACATATTCCCAGACCTCTTTCCATGGTTAAATGCGGTGGATCGAGCTTTCAGTTTTGAGCAAATGCCGCCATCCATCCACGGTTTCTGGTTAGGGTAGGTTTTAATAGTCACAGTGGATACAACATCTCCAATTAAATTCTTTATAAACGCACTCACCGAGTCAGCACATTGGTCGATGTTGTTCTCAGAGGCTGACCGGAACATATTCCAGTCCGTGTGATCAAAACAATCTTGAGGCGTGGCTTCCGATTGGTCGGACCAGAGTTGAATGGTTCTCGTCACTGGTACATCCTGTTTGAGTTTCTGCCTATAAGATGGAAGGAGCAAGATGGCATCGTGGTCAGATTTGCAGAAGGGAGGGCGGGGGAGGGCCTTGCATGCATCAGGGAAGTTAGAGTAGCAGTGGTCGAGGGTATTGCGCATGCGCATAGTGCAATCAATATGCTGCTCAAATTTACGTAGCCTTGTTCTCAAATTTGCTTTGTTAAAATCTCCAGTTACAATAAATGCAGCCTCAGAATGTATGGTTTCCAGTTTGCATATAGTCCAGTGAATTTCTTTGATGGCCGTCTTGGTGTCTGCTTGAGGGGGAATGTACACAGCTGTGACTATAACTGACGAGAATTCTCTTGGTAGGTAGAATGGCCGACATTTGATTGTAAGGAATTCTAGATCGGGTGAGCAGAAGGATTTGAGTTCCTGTATGTTGTTATGATTACACAATGAGTCGTTAATCTTAAAGCATACACCCCCGCCCTTCCTCTTCCCAGAGAGATGCTTATCTATGTTGGCGCGATGCATGGAGAAGCCTGGTGGCTGGACCGATTCCGACAACATATCCCGAGAGCCATGTTTCCGTGAAACAGAGAATGTTAAAATCTTTAATGTCTCTCTGGAAGGCAATCCTTGCTCGAATTTCGTCTACCTTGTTCTCAAGAGACTGGACATTGGCTAGTAGTATACTCGGAGCGGTGGGCGATGTGCACGTCTACGGAGCCTGTCCAGAAGACCGCTCCGTCTGTCCCTTCTGCAGCGTCGTTGTTTTGGGTCGACTACTGGAATTCGATCCATTGTCCTGGGTGGTGGTCCAAACAGAGGAGCCGCTTCAGGAAAGTCGTATTCCTGGTCGTAATGTTGGTAAATTGACATTGTTCTTATATCCAATAGTTCTTCCTGACTGTATATAATAAGACTTAAGATTTCCTGGGGTAACAATGTTAGAAATAACAAGTCGAAGTGAGGCGACCATCTCTGTCAGCGCCATCTAACTGTAAATATGGAAGTAAACTTAGAGGAGTCTCTTGATGATATGGTGTGTGGTCCCTCCCACTATGACTCGGAAAAGCATGCAGTTTTTTAGGCTACAAATTAAATAAATGATAATGAACTTCACAGTTTGATGAAAGTGCATGGTGATGAGCTTGATGCTCCTTTCCAATAAATATCGAGGGTCTTCTTCTGGTGACATAATGATCGATGCTTGGCTGCCATTTGACAAATTATAAGACCCTCGATATTTAATCTCATTATGTAATAGGTTATACCCGCATTGTATCTGCAAGCTGTTGGCTAGATCGCACGTGCCAAGACCAGAGTGGGCACATTCACTATATAATGCCACATTTTTTGGTGCCGAAACCATCAGTAGAGTTGACAATGCAATGGGAATTTAACTGCAACATTTATTTTCATGTACACTATGTCATAACGCTTTTATCTGCAACAAGTCAATTTGATAGAAACACATGCGGTGGGAAAATGCACATATTGTTTCATGCAGATGTTTTAAACATTCGCAAGAATATTGAATCGGTAGCCAATTGGAGGGAAACCTGGCTAATACGGTTGTTACCCAGAAATAATTTGGTATTGAGATAAAAACGGCTGCATTGGACCTTTAAGACAATTATCAGACATGTACATGAAGGCGCTGTAGATTAACTAAAGGAAATTGTGTGATAGGCTAATAGGCAATGTTTGCTCTGTCTTGTGGATATAGTCTACACCGTGGTTGGTTATTTTGAGCTAAACGCCAAGGCCTACAGCTTGTGTCAACCTGTCAAAGTGTAATTTGCAACGGAAGTCATGTGATCATTAAACCCGTTTAGAAAAGGAAAGATTACCGTGCATGTATTAGAGTGTTTGCGCACACTGGGCAGTGTGCTTGTTAAAGAGGCTCGGCTATAGCGTCTGCTATTGACGTCGAGACAAACTATTGTTTGTGGACATCGGAGTCAAACGACCCATTAGTTGACCTGAAATGCGCACAGCACCTTGGAGAGCTCTTGCGCGTAGTGAATCACTCGGCCGCGTGGCGCGTACAGATCAGCAGCGCTATGACGAATGTCACGGTGCTGTTTCTGCTGATGTGTTGCGTTCTATGTGTGCACTTTCTGTCTGTCGGAGTAGAGGCAAGATTACCAGACGTTCCGTCGTTGGAAACACGAGACTCACGCAAGCATAAACAGGTGAGTTTGGTTAGATATCCTGGCTATGATTTAAACAGCATAGTAATTTAATATAAGGCTAACTTTATTATATGAATCAATTCAGTCTAATGAACATAATTGTTTAATGTTACTATGGACTATGATGATTAGGGCTTTGGCCTCGGCCCCAATATAGCCAAGTCATTTTCACTTTTCTATTCTAGTTGGGTGTCCCTGTCCATGATAGGGGGCAGCTTCAGAGGGAAATATCTTCCTCAGTTTTGAGGAACAAGTTCAACCGCCTTCCTGGAGTATGTCAACGTCTACGCAGAAGGAGAATAACAATTCTGGTACATTATTGGCTGTAACTAACCACCATTTTTTTATGCTTCCTAGAGCTGCTTTTCTGTTGAGCTGATTTGTCAAAAATGCAGTTGGACAATATATTTTTAGTAGTTGGCCCTTTTCCTAATTTTAGTATTTTATAAACCATGGGCCTAATCAAAACCCATTTAGCTTTGATTGAGTAGGGCCCCAAGTTACTCTAGTTAGCCTTCAGTTTGATTGTGGTACCAGTGCGACATCTAGTGGTTCATTGGAAACCCCCACCAACTTCACAGTGCCCTTGTTTGGCATCGGTGCAATCTAGCACACACAAATCAACAATGGAATCAATTTTGTCATGTACTTTTCTTTCAGTGCAATTCCAACGTGGGCAAGTACTGTTCGGTCAGAGAAGGAGCTCAACATGGCCACATTTGCCGCTGTCCAAGAGCATCAAAGTGTAAATACTTCTTTCTGAGGAGTCTGTAGAGCTCAATCTAGATTGCCTTTGTCTGTTGTGCTGTTTGTCTCCCGTCAAACTGTTTTGACTACGAAATAAATGCACATTTTCAAGAGAAAAATATAATGAACACTTTCCCAGTACGTCACAAATTGTGTCTTTTGATATGAATACAGTAGTCCAAGTTGACTCTGGGAATCTTCTTTTTCATATTTTATGATCAACTTGTATCTTACATCCCTGAAAAGTTTGTCTATTTAAGATAACACATTATTGCACGTCATAACCATGTCACAACAGCTGACAGCCTGTCATAATAGGGTCGTAACACTGTCATGACACATTTAGTCCTGTTGTGACATATATTGCATTACTTTATGACTGGTTATGACACCAACATATGTGTCAAATCCCACAAAAAAAAAACTACCACGGTAGTTACTTTATGGCTGGTTATGACACCTACATAAGTTTCAAAACCCACCATTACACCATAGTCTACTTGTCAACAGTATGTTATAACATTTTCTGAAATGTACCAAATTAAATTATCATTGTAATTGCACACACATTGATGTCAGACATGCACCTACCCCAATGCTCTGTTGCTGATGACTGGGATGAATGCAGGAGCAGACTTCAGGAGCAGGACAAGACACTTTTTTTTTTACATAAGGGCATGTACATGAGAGGCCCATCTGGCTTACAGTAGTGTTAAGAACTTAACCCGTACGGCAATTTCATTGGTCTAAATAAATGCTTCATTCCGCCAAAAAACTGAGCACATCACAGAATGTGTTTTTTTGGAGAAAAAAAATTGAAAGCGGGAAAAATCCATATATTAGCCGCGTCATTGTTTAAGCCGCGATGTTCAAAGCGTGGGAAAAAAGTTGCGGTTTATAGTCCGGAAATTACGGTACTTTTTACCTGACACCAAAAAGTAGTCATTACATTTTGAATGCTCAGGCAGGAGAGAATTATGGTCCAATTCACACACCTATCAATATAACACATTGCCATTCCTACAGCCTCCGATCTGGCGGACTCACGAAACACAAATACTACATTCGTAAATGGTCTGAGTGTTGGAATGTGCCCGTCTGTCCGTAAAGGGAAAAAAAGGAGGGAAAAAAAATTGTGCCATTAGCTTAATTTGAGGAAACGGATGTATAGCATTTACTTTATACTTTTAAAGTATTTTCTTAGTCCAAGTAAAGTCACACAGGATGGTCATAACGCTTCATGACAGTGTCATAAAGTGTATTATCTGCAAGTTATTTCAAACAAGAAAAAAAACATGACTAAAGAATTCATTACAATAAAAACAAAGGACTTAAACTTTCAAACGAAATACATTCTTGGCGGGAAAAAAACAAATATTTGAATAAATGTGGGTTGACACTTGTGTCATAACTAGCCATGCAATATGTCACAACAGGTGTAAATGTGTTATTACCATATAACCGTGTCATAACGTGTTACATCACTGGGTGTCAAGTGTTACCCTATTTAATTACAACAAATACCCAGATTAAGTGTTTTCCAATTTTTCATTTATTCTTGCACAATTCAACTCAGAGCTGCTGAGGCTGGAAAACACGTCACATAATTCCTAAAAATACATTATTTACAGTTGAAATGTAAAACCATGAAAATACTGACAATCACTAAGTTCAGAGACCAATGTTACTAGGAGCCTACTAGGGGAGTCGAAAAAAAGTGAGTCTCCATCAGCGGAAATGCAACTAAGTTTTTAAATGAATGAAAACAGAAAAAAATATGTGCAGTGTGTCGTTTGTGTGTATTGGATAACGCTATACCCTATCAAAAAGTAGTCAAATGTCAGTGTTTACATTCAGAACCATGCCTGGAATCTCCAAACACACAAGATTTCACCTTTCACAACCTAGTGATTATAGACTTTTGGCAGAACACCAATACTGAACCTTGGAAATATGAATCCCACGGAGGTGAAAACAGCACTGCAGCATGAAACTCATACAACAGTACACAGTAACACTGCAACACTCCTCCCCCTATAAGACAGATTCTAGATCCACTTGAGTCACAGACCTAGTTATTAGGCCATGTTTCCAAGTCAGACAGGACATTTGACACTAGATTACATTATTGGTTCTCTCAGAGAACAGAAGCATTTGCCAGAAACTTCTCTGGCATTTGTCAGACAATTCTGTATATTCAACACAGGTTTCAATCCACTTTTTAAACCCCACTTTTTAAACCCCCCCCAAAAAATGGCAAAGAAATGTATGTGGCTTGAACTAATCCATCAGTTGTCTGCTACTTAGAATGCAGACAGTTCCCGTTCATCACTTTGTCTAGATCAAACTACTGCAAGTTGCCGGCTCAGAAGAGCCATTCCCTTTAGGGATATTCATTCCATTGACAAAACGCCAGACACTGTTCATTTGTGCTTTGGCGGGTTAAAATTAGGGCTGGAGTTTCACTGTCAATCTTGATTTTATAAGCTTGTTACTGTCAGGCCTAATTTCTTCAACAACCCCCCCCCCCAAAAAAAGTTAAACCGTTTTCCAGTCAGTCTGGCCCATTGGACATGACGTTCTCCAGACCCCCATGCTGTTGAAATGAAGCGGCTGTGGTAATTCTTAACAGTTTGAAATGTTGAGATGAGCCACCATGGTGAGTTCTACTAGTCTCTTCACTCCGGTGTACTGTGCTAGATGGACTCGATCTGCCTGCGGACTTTCTCGGAGGCAAGCCGGTCCAGCGAACGTTGCCTAGCGACCACTATGAGTGCAAACAGTATGGTGAGGCCCAACATGGCTCCTTCAAACTTCCAGAAAAGGTGTTCCTCCATCAGGGTAGAGCGGCAGCTACGAGCAGAAGGGAAACAAGCGTATGCATTATGGAAAGCTTGGCAGAATCGTTTTTATCATGTGTAAAAACAAATTACAAAAATCTTTATTCAACCTTAAAAATCAGTCTGTGCAGTAGTCTAACATTTGAGTTTGTCTCCTGTAATCTGTTAGGAAAAAGCGCTTCATAGTGTTTTCTTAAGATCAGTTATCTATTTAGTCTGGTTAATGACATCCAATTCACACGAGATGTGGGTCCAACCTGTGAAATCAAGAGACAGCTCGGCATCACAAGATCACAACGAAATGTCAATAGAAGCTATAGGTGTGGGGACTCACCTCTTGTACTCGTCTTTATTAGACTTGGTACAGTTGATCCTCTCCACGTATCCCGTCTGAATACATGCTGCCCACGACTTCTAGGGGAAGGACAGGATGGTTAAGGGCGCCTAGTCTACAAACTGTCGAAAATGATGTATCAGACACAGAAAACAATGTTTTCATGACAGTAATGTGTTGGTGGAAGGTGCAAGGGAATTCAGTGGGTTTACACTGGATATACAAGCCCAACAGAAAAGTTGGAGAGAGGGTTTGTGTTTAGCTTGGAAGTGTCCTAAACCAGGTTGCAATACCAGACTGTGTTTTTCTCTTTCACTGGGCTAGCTTAAACCTGCCTACTTTAAAATCAGATAAGAATATCTCTATTCTCTATAGCTTACAGTTAAAAGGGCTTGTTGCAGCTTGAAGTCCACTGCCATAAGCAACCACTTGGACTGTGGGGTAGCATAAAACACGACTACCTTAATAGCATACATTGAATATACTGCATTCATCTTTAAAGGAGAGATATTCACATCTCCCAATAATAAGCTGTCTATTAACCAGAGAACTATTGGCGGAAGAAAGGAAATGTAAAGAGAAGTGTGGGGAGGGAGATGGACAAAGAGAGAGATCTCACCGACTGGAAAGTGTTGCACCGGGAGCATTCCACTGCAACCACAAACTCCTCCATCTGCCAACAGGGGGTGGTTACCGGCCTGGCCACTAAAACACAGGAGAAACACAATGCCTTGAATCAGTATCTGAAAAGGACTGGGAATAGTTTTGACAGAAATTATGCTGAATGACATGACCAGTGACACACTTTTGTTTATACCCCTGACACGAGTGAAGTAAACTGGAGCTTCTATCAGCCCCACACACAAACCTGTGCTTCTCTGTGAAATGTGTTGCTAACTTGCTATACAAACAAATGATGTATGAGCAGTCACTGGCATGTGTTTGCAGCACCACATCAATCCTGTACTCAAGTTCTCCAACTCATTCTTATCAAATACTGATAAAAAGTATAGCAAAGTATAGCACCTGTGGTCTTCTCCTCACTCAGCAGAGCTGCACCAAACACTCTGAAAGAGACAGTAATGAGGGTTAAGGTCTGAAGCAACGCCGAGCATAAAGCATTATCAGCAAGAAGGATGACACCAGTACACTCACCTGAGAGACACCAAAATCCAGAAGAGTGCATGCAAGGCCAGGATTCTGGGCCTCAAGCACGACATGGGGATTCTGCAATCGCTCTCCATCCTCCCCATGCAGGTGCGTGTGGTGTGCGCCACAATTACAACCAAGGCCTGAAGCTTGTCATCGTGGAATTACTCTCTATGGTCCAAAATGGCTTAAACCTGTTACACAATCAAACCACTACCATAATAAGAGACTGAAACATTGGGCAACGGGGAATGCCCATGTTCAACAACAAAACATCCATTTAGCCGATGTAAAATTAGCAACCACTAAGACACTGTTAAGCAGAGGTCAAAGAAGCTTATCTAGATGCCACTGTTAATCGCATTAACGTTACATGTCCAATTGAAGCATGATGGTTCAAGTTCAACTGTGTTTTCCTCCCTAGCCTAGAGCTGGACCTCATACGCGGTCTTCCAGTCATTTAAACTACTCCCCCCAACAGATACGCCGTAGGTTGACTGTGGACACCTACCTATGTGGGCAGGGTCTGCTGAACAAGGCATTACGCTAACTAGCGAAATATCTGTAACTGACTTCATGATGAACACACTTATCCGGCCATTTCTCTCTGTTCACTCATCAGTGAATGAGACAATGCAGCAAACCTTCCACCAGTCAACTGGACTTCAACCTTTATCTCATCTTTCCATTAGTAATATTAGGTCATTGCTGTCTAAACATATTAACAAAGCAGACAATGCGGGTCGCTTTTAGGGAGTGTAGTTGCTAACTAGCTAGCAACAGTTCTAAATCAAAGTTATGGAACTTAACTAGCTAACGTTAACTGTTAGCTAGTTAAAGGTATCTTAAGTAATAGGTTAGTTTGATATCGTGCCACTAATCATTGATAATAGCTACTATAGCAAGTAAAGTAGCACTATCATAGCTTGGTTTAGGCACTAACTAACAAGCAAGTTAGCTACATGACATACAAAGCAACATGATTAACAACCGGCTATTTTGTTCCCAGTAGAGCCGCTAGTCTCGTTAGCCTAGAGGGGGTTAAGGTTTACTAGCTAACGTTAACATAGCGAGAAGATGGCTAACGTTAGTAGCATAACTTAGTCGCCAGAATCCATTCTGATTAGCATGCTGAAAGAATTGACCATACAAATGTAATGTTAGATATTATTCGTTGAAAAGCAAACCTTAACAGATGTCCCACAAAGACTTAGTGTGATTTTGTTGTTTTCGTTCAGTCCCTGAATAGACGTTTAGTTAAAGAAGAAGTGGAGAAGTGCACAGCCATTTTGAGTCATGTTGGAAACGCTAATGAATACGTAACGGTACGTCATCAAATGCGTTGCATACTGGTTGCACCGGTGTCATTAGCGACAGCTTCCTCTAGCGCTTGTCTTAGAACGCAAACTCTGGCACACTTGTGACTTGGAAACAATCCTATGTGTTAAACCTATCTGTTCAGGAAAAATGCCGTGTGTCTAGGTCTGCTGATAGTGAAAGAACTGGAAACCAATTTAAATGCAAAATGATGTTGCTCTGAGTCTGGATTACTGAAATGACCAGGGGCCGGTCCACCCAGGTCCACCATGCCCTATTTTGTTTATATTCTACCTGGCTCTGAGAATAGTGCATTGAACTGCTCACAATATACAGATAACACTGCAGCACTCCACCTCCTCCAATGAAAATCCTTATAATTCAACAAAATCGTAGCTCACTGGTCCCAGGTCCTCCCAATTGCCATATTTTTTGTCTCATATGTTGACCTACTACTTTATTTCACTTTTGTTCAAAAGTATATTTTGGGCTTATGTATAATATGGTTCTATAGTATCTAACCTGATATTTGTTCATGTCAGATCAAATCTATGCCTACTTAATTTCCAGTTGACTGTAGCCAATGCATGTCCCCAATACCTGATATTTAGGTGGGTACAGGAGGGTATTGTGTCCCCAATACTGTTATTACAGTATAGATACTGGTAGACCATGGCTGTGTCTATTCATAAACAATGGTAGATACACACTTCTATCATATATTATGATTAGCACCATCATCCCGGCAACACTAGACCCACTCCAATTCGCATACCGCCCCAACAGATCCAAAGATGACGCAATCTCAATCGCACTCCACACTACCCTTTCCCAACTGGACAAAAGGAACACCTACAGTGGCAAGAAAAAGTATGTTTCCCTAGATCTACATCTAGGTCACAACAACAGACAAACACAGTCTGCTTAAACTAATAACACACAAACAATTATACATGTTCATGTCTTTATTGAACACACCGTGTAAACATTCACAGTGCAGGGTGGAAAAATTATGTGAACCCTTGGATTTAATAACTGGTTGACCCTCCTTTGGCAGCAATAACCCCAACCAAATGTTTTCTGTAGTTGTGGATCAGACCTGCACAACAGTCAGGAGGAATTTTGGACCATTCCTCCTTACAAAACTGTTTCAGTTCAGCAATATTCTTGAGATGTCTGGTGTGAACTGCTCTCTTGAGGTCATGCCACAGCATCTCAATCGGGTTGAGGTCAGGACTCTGACTGGGCCACTCCAGAAGGCATATTTTCTTTTGTTGAAGCCATTCTGTTGTTGATTTACTTCTGTGTTTTGGGTCGTTGTCCTGTTGCATCACCCAACTTCTGTTGAGCTTCAATTGGCAGACAGATAGCCTAACATTGTCATGCAAAATGTCTTGATAAACTTGGGAATTCATTTTTCAGTCGATGATAGCAAGCTGTCCAGGCAATGAGGCAGCAAAGCAGTCCCAAACCATGATGCTCCCTCCACCATACTTTACAGTTGGGATGAGGTTTTGATGTTGGTGTGCTGTGCCTTTTTTTCCTCCACACATAGTGTTGTGTGTTCCTTCTAAACAACTCAACTGTAGTTTCATCTGTCCACAGAATATTTTGCCAGTAGCGCTGTGGAACATCCAGGTGCACTTTTGCAAACTTCAGATGTGCAGCAATGTTTTTTTTGGACAGCAGTGGCTTCTTCCGTGGTGTCCTCCCATGAACACCATTCTTGTTTAGTGTTTTACGTATCGTAGACTTGTCAACAGAGATGTTAGCATGTTCCAGAGATTTCTGTAAGTCTTTAGCTGACACTGTAGGATTCTTCTTAACCTCATTGAGCATTCTGTGCTGTGCTCTTGCAGTCATCTTCGCAGGACGGCAACTCCTAGGGAGAGTAGCAACAGTGCTGAACTTTCTCCATATATAGACCATTTGTCTTACCACAGACTGATGAACATCAAGGCTTTTAGAGATACTTTTGTACCCTTTCCAGCTTTATGTAATTCAACAATTCTTAATCTTAGTTCTTGTGAGATCTCTTTTGTTCAAGGCATGGTTCACATCAGGCAATGCTTCTTGTGAATAGCAAGCTCAAATTTGGTGAGTATTTTTTATAGGGCAAGGCAGCTCTAACCAACATCTCCAATCTCATCTCATTGATTGGACTCCAGGTTAGCTGACTCCTGACTCCAATTAGCTTTGGGAGAAGTCATTAGCCTAGGGGTTCACATACTTTTTCCAACCTACACTGTGAAAGTTGAAATGATTTATTCAATATAGACAAGAAAAATGTAATAATTTACTCCATGTTCACCCACAACTGTGTGGCCAAGCATGACTCCAACACTATCATTAAGTTGCTGACGACAACGGTGGTAGGCCTGATCACCGACAATGATGAGACAGCCTATAGGAAGGAGGTCAGAGACCTGGCTGTGTGGCGCCAGGACAACAACCTCTCCCTCAATGTGATCAAGACAAAGGAGCTGATTGTGGACTACAGGAAAGGGAGGGCCAAACACACCCCCATTCACATCGATAGGGCTGTAGTGGAGGGGGTCAAGAGTTTCAAGTTCCTTGGTGTCCACATCACCAACAAACTATAATGGTCCAAACACACCAAGACAGTCGTGAAGAGGGCACGAGAATGCCTTTTCCCCTTCAGAAGACTAAAAAGATTCAGCATGGGTCCTCAGATCCTCAAAAAGTTATACAGCTGCACAATCGAGAGCATCCTGACTGGTTGCATCACCGCCAGGTATGGCAACTGCTCGGCATCCAACCGTAAGGCGCTACAGAGGGTAATGCGCACAGCCCAGTACGTCGCTGGGGCCTAGCTTCCTGCCATCCAGGACCAGTATACTAGGCAGTGTCAGAGGAAGGACCAAAGAATTGTCAAAGACTACAGTCACCCAAGTCATGTATGTCACCCAAAAGGCTCCTTAACAGCTTCTACCCTCAAGCCATAAGACTGCTGAACAATTAATCAAATGGCCACCTGGACCTCAGCTACTTTATTTACTATGCATAGTCACTTTACCCCTACCTACATGTACAAATTACCTCGACTAACTTGAATCCCCGCACATTGACTCGGTACAGGTACCCCTGTATATAGCCTCGTTATTGTTATTTTATTGTATTACTTTTTTATTACATTTTTACTTTAGTTTATGTAGTAAATATTTTCTTGACTCTATTTTCTTAAAACTGAATTGTTGGTTAAGGGCTTGTAAGTGAGCATTTCACGGTAAGGTCTACACCTGTTGTACTCGGCGCATGTGACAAATACAATTAGATTTTATTTTATTTGTTCTATGGTGAGGTTTATACAGTACCAGTCAAAAGTTTGGAAAACACCTACTCATTCAAGTGCTTTTCTTTATTTTTACTATTTTCTACATTGTAGAATAAAAGTGAAGACTTCAAAACTATGAAATAACACATATGGAACCATATAGTAACCAAAAAAGTGTTAAACATCAAAATATATTTTAGATTTTAGATTCTTCAAAGTACCCACACTATGCCTTGATGACAGCTTTGCACACTCTTGGCATTCTCTCAACGAGCTTCACCTGGAATGCTTTTCCAACTGTCTTGAAGGAGTTCCCACATATGCTGAGCAGTTGTTGGCTGCTTTTCCTTCACTCTGCGGTCCAACTCATCCCAAACCATCTCAATTGGGTTGAGGTCAGGTGATTGTGGAGGCCAGGTCATCTGATACAGCACTCCATCACTCTCCTTCTTGGTCAAATAGCCCTTACACAGCCTGGAGGTGTGTTGGGTCATTTTCTTATTGAAAAACAAATGATAGTCCCACTAAGCGCAAACCAGATGTGATGGCGTATCGCTGCAGAACACTTGTGGTAGCCATCATGGTTAAGTGTGCCTTGAATTCTAAATATATCACCAACAGTGTAACCACCAACAGCAATTTGACCATGAAGGCCTGATTCACACAGTTTCCTCTGAACAGTTGATGTTGAGATGTGTCTGTTGCTTGAACTCTGTGATGCATTTATTTGGGCTGCAATCTGAGGCTGGTAACTCTAATTAACTTATCCCCTGCAGCAGAGCTAACTGGGTCTTCCTTTCCTGTGGCGGTCCTAATGAGAGCCAGTTTCATCATAGCACTTGATGGTTTTTGCGACTGCACTTGAAGAAACTTTCAAGTTCTTGACATTTTCCAGATCGACTGACCTTCATGTCTTAAAGTAATGATGGACTGTCATTTATTTCTCTTTGCTTATTTGAGCTGTTCTTGCCATAATATGGACTTGGTCTTTTACCAAATAGGGCTATCTTCTGTATACCACCCCTACCTTTTCACAACACAACTGATTGTCTCAAATGCATTAAGAAGGAAAGAAATTCCACAAATGAACTTTTAACAAGGCACACCTGTTAATTGAAATGCATTCCAGGTGATTACCTCATGAAGCTGGTTGAGATAATGGCAAGAGTGTGCAAAGCTGTCATCAAGGCAAAGGGTGGCTACTTTGAAGAATCTAAATATAAAATATATTTTGATTTAACACTTTTTTGGATACTACATGATTCCGTATGTGTTATTTCATAGTTTTGATGTATTTACTATTATTCTACAATGTAGAAAATAGTACAAATAAAGAAAAACCCTTGAATGAGTAGGTGTGTCCAAACTTTTGACTGGTATATAAACCTTTAATACATTAGCCATAGTTAATTTGTTTTAGAAATGTCAATCTGTGAGAAACTGCAAACAGGCACTATAAAAATGGGCTCCCGAGTGGCACAGCGGTCAAAGGCAATGCATCTCAGTGCTAGAGGCATCACTACAGACCCTGGTTCGATTCCAGGCTGAATCACAACCGGCTGTGATTGGGAGTCTCATAGGGTGGTGCACAATTGGCTGTTGTCCGGATTTGGCTGGTGTAGGCCGTCATTGTAAATAACAATTTGTTCTTAACTGACTTGCCAGTTAAATAAAGGTTACTTAAAAATAAAAAAAAGAATAAAAATGTAATTACAAAGTCGTCACAATGTAATGGGAACCAACATTCAAAACTACATATCCCACATTCCCCAAGTTGTTTTTGTCTGTGATGAAAAAATGAAGCATGGGCTTGTAGTTTAATTTTGTTATTTACACTTGTCCCTCTTCGATTAAACAACAACATATCCCACAATGCCTTTCGAAACGACGTGCATAGAGTGTTCCGTCACGGGTTGCGACTTGTTCTCTCCGTGGGCTTGTGTCTAGTTAACTGTACACTAGTTGTGGTCAGTTATGTTTCTGGCAGGCACAGGAAATGGGTGCTGCGGGGCTGGCCAGGGGTCAGGATCTAGTAATGGGTCCTGCAATCCGCGAAAGTTTAGCGAGAAGATAGCACTCCTCACCCAGCGACAAGCTGAGGACACCGCAGCCTTCCAGGAGGTTATGATGGACATCACTTCCACCAGGGTGAGTCAAGATGACAGGCCTACGAACTTCGTGTTGATAAAACAGAAGACGCCATAAATCTGTCAAAAATATTCAAACGTCAGTGATGTTGACCACCCGACAGTCAGAGCACTTTGTTTTCACTTTTCAGATGCGCAATAACTTCCAGGCCATATCAAGCATCGCGTTCAATTTTGCACTATAGAGACTTTCACTGCAAATACGCCGGTTGACAAATCTGTTTAATCCAAAGTGTCGATATAATTTAACTTCAAAACACTCTTACTGTAATATAACCTATAAACATAATATGTGCGTCATATTGATTTATACAACATTTATGCTTATAACACCTGTTGATTTTCCATACAGATGCATGGAGTGCAGACTGCCCACAACCTGCAAGGCTAGAATTACAAATTGCACACTTTGGGTAGCCTGCGTAATGTGCAGTGGTGTAAAGTACTTAAGTAAAAATACTTGCAAGTTCTACTTAAGTCGTTTTTTGGGGTATCTGTACTTCACTTCACTTTACTATTTATATTTTTTTACAACTTTTACTTCACTACATTCCTAAAGAAAATTATGTACTTTTTACTCCAAACATTTTCCCTGACACCCAAAAGTAGTTGTTACATTTTGAATGCTTAGCAGGACAGAAAAATTGTCTAATTCCCACACTTAAAAAGAGAACATCCAGGTCATCCCTGCTGCCTCTGATCTGACGGACTCACTAAATACATGCTTCGTGTGTAAGTGATGTGTAGGAGAGTGCCCTTGGCTATCTATAAACAAAAAAAATACAAGAACATGAGGTCTGGTTTGCTTAATATAAGCAATTTGAAATTATTTATACTTGTACTTTTACTTTTGATACTTATAAGTATATTTAAAACCAAATACTTTTAGATTTTTACTAAAGTAGAATTTTACTGGGTGACTTTCACTTTTACTTGAGTCATTTTCTATTAAGGTATCTTTACTTTTACTCAAGTATGATAATTGGGTACTTTTTCCACCATTGGTAATGTGAATATGTTAACACTTTTGGGATATGCCCCCACGTTGCTATTTATGGGGGTGTCTATTAGGCTAGGGGTTGCCCTGATTTGTTATTGTGCCCATAGGAAATATAAATACTATTCTATTTTTATGTGAGTGTCGTGTCCCACTACACAGTTGGAGTGCTACAACCTCACAGTGCAGTGAGTGTATTAAGTAGTGAAAAATATGATACTTTATGTTATCGTTTTGGAATCTAATTGCCTTCTGTGTATTTGACTCCAGCTTTTTGCCAGGGGTGTAGGGCTGTCCCTGACGGGGGAAAAATGTTATTGTATTAGGCCTAAGTAAGTTATGGTATTATGACTTAACAGGATGTGCTCTTTAGCCTACAGCTCGATGGTGTTCTCAGCACCAATATGCTGGTTGACTTTGCTGTTATGCACATAGCAACATGGTTGAGGAAAACAGCACAGTGATGTTTCAGAACTGCAGACAGTGACCACTATACAACGTGGGAGAAAGCGCATTTGTTATAAACTAATATTTGTATTAGTGTTGCGCCATTGTTCTTGTATAACCATATACAATTACAGTAGCATGTCTTATTGATGGACTGTGCCATTCCCATGGCCTCCACAATGGATTAGTCCACACAGACAGGTGCAAATCAAACAGGTGTCTTGTACACCATGCAATTATAATACTTTTTGTTGTTGTTACTGCTCGACTAAAGAAGTCTCAATCGACCAACAGCCTATCGACCAAACAATCCACCAGTCGACTAAATGGGGTCAGCCCTACAGGGGTGTAATAAATATGTTTGAAACATGGTAGACATACAGTATGTGTGAAGTGCACAAGTTTGAGTTTCCCTATTCTGCATTATAGAGCGCACCGTCCTTCTTATAGCTCGGCTACATTGCATCTCAATCTTCAATGTTGTGAACGCAATGCAGTATCCTATTGATTAAGTCTCTCGTGTCACGTGAAATGAGGGGCAGCCCCATGCTCTGGCTTTAAACTGAGGAGCCAAGACCTCATGGCACTTGTTTTATGGTATCTCTTTGACCTCTTACATAGCCCGCACTTTTCATATCATTCATACCCGAATTCAAAGGCTCTCAAGTCATGTTACCGAACCACCATGCAACACTTTCCTTAAAATACAGTAGCTGTAGGAGATGGCACCCATCTATATTCATGGTTTATTACACATTGGCTTTTAAAGTATGCAAGGGTCTTTCTCCAGCAGTATCTGATTCCCATGTTCATGCCAAGGGTTGGCAGTCAGAGGGTATTCTTTCCGAGTCGCTTTTACTCACGCTTATAGTGTCACTATATACAGTAATTCCACTATACAAGTGAGACTATTATAGAACTGACTGTAAATGCCATTTTGTTTTTTCTGATAATCAACTAAATTAAACTAGTTGTCGTCTTTATTCACTCCTTCTTTATCCCCCCCACTCTTTCCGGGTCTCAGATTCAGGTCCAGAGAGCACGGCAGGCCAGAAACCTGGGCAACTATTATGGAGGCTCCCTTCCCAATGTCAACCAGATTGGGAGAAGCACTTCAGATGTACAGGTTAGAGTTATTACTTACATTTTACTTATAACTACATTACCTACTACTTATACCTACATTACCTACTACTTATAACTACATTTATATTTATAAGCCTATTTACATACAGGCTATAGCAATGGTTATATGATGCAGGCTTCTGGATGTCAAATGAACTGTTTATCTGTCTGACTCTGTTAGGGTCAGCTCCCCTGTAGTCCAGACAATGGCTGCCCCACAAGACTTCACCCAATGGCAGAGTGGGCACAAGGAGAGGGGCGGCTCAGTTTTCCAGTCAGGCCAAACAGGAGACATGTATCCTTTATGCTCAGTCAAAGAGCAGGCAGGGATGGGTCCCTTAAAGTGACAAAGTAAAGTGAGGCCACTGCTAGTGTAACGTCTGTATTGCTTAGTGGCTCCCATGCCTTAAAGTTAATACATGGGGGGCTAAAGCACAAACGTATGCTTTTAGGGAAAGGGTTTCTAATGGTAAATGTTAACGTTAGCCATTTGCAACAGTAGTAGAGTAAGCACATTAGTTTTCCTCCATGCTCCCCAGATATCTGAAGTGCATGGAGGATGACCATAACAGTGATCGTAAAGTAATAGTTCACCACTATATTGTAATAAAGTGGTGAACTATTGCTTTACATTCACAGTAGCCTACTTCCTATTGTCTGTATGGCAAGATGACCAAACAACTATTGTTTATAAAAGCGTGCAGGGTCAAATGCCACACTACTGTCTAAGGTTAAAGGCCCAGTGCAGTCAAAAAAGTGATTTCCCCATATACTGCATTCGGTAAGTATTCAGACCCCTTCACTTTTTCCACATTTTGTTACGTTATTTCCACTCCTATTTGCCACATATTCAATTTAAGCCTACTAGAGACCGTGTGCCCTCAGGCCTGGAGGGAAGCTAAAGCCATTCCGCTACCCAAGAATAGTAAAGCCCCCTTTACTGGCTTAAATAGCCGACCAATCAGCCTGTACCAACCCTTAGTACACTTCTGGAAAAAATGGTGTTTGACCAGATACAATGCTATTTTACAGTAAACAAATTGACAACAGAATTTAAGCATTCTTATAGGGAAGGACACTCAACAAGCACATCACTTACACAAATGACTGATGATTGGCTGAGAGAAATTGATGATAAAATGATTGTGAGGGCTGTCTTGTTAGAATTCAATACAGCTTTTGACATTATTGATCATAGTCTGCTGCTGGAAAAATGTATGTGTTATGGCTTTACACCCCCTGCTATAATGTGGATAAAGTTACTTGTCTAACAGAACACAGAGGGTGTTCTTTAATGGAAGCCTATCAAATATAATGCAGTTAGAATCAGGAATTCCACAGGGTAACTGTTTAGGCCCCTTGCTTTTTTCAATTTTACTAACGACATGCCACTGACTTTGTGTAAAGCCAGAGTTTCTATGTATGCAGTCGACTCAACACTATACACGTCAGCTACTACAGCGACTGAAATGACTGCAACACTCAACAAAGAGCTGCAGTTAGTTTCAGAGTGGGTGGCAAGGAATAAGTTAGCCCTAAATATTTTTCAAACTAAAAGCATTGTATTTGGAACCAAACCCTAAACCTTAACTAAATATTGTAATAAATAATGGAAATTTAGCAAGTTTTGATGACTAATATGCTTGGAGTAACATTAGAATGTAAACTGTCATTGTCAAAACAAATTGATGCAGTAGTAGCTAAGATGGGGAGAAGTCTGTCTGTAATAAAGCGATGCTCTGCCTTCTTAACAACACTATCAGCAAGGCAGGTCCTACAGGCCCTAGTTTTGTTGCACCTGGACTACTGTTCAATCGTGTGGTCAGGTGCCACAAAGAAGGACTTTGGAAAATTGCAATTGGCTCAGAACAGGGCAGCATGGCTGGCCCTTGGATGTACACAGAGAGCTAATATTAATAATATGCATGTCAATCTCTCCTGGCTGAAAGTGGAGGAGAGATTGACTTCATCACTACTTTTATTTATGAGAGTTAGAGGCATTGACATGTTGAATGCACCGAGCTGTCTGTCTAAACTACTGGCACACAGCTCGGACACCCATGCATACCCCATAAGACATGCCACAAGAGGTCTCTTCACAGTCCCCAAGTCCAGAACAGACTATGGGAGGCACACAGTACTACATAGAGCCATGACTACATGGAACTCTATTCCACATCAAGTGACTGACGCAAGCAGTAAAATTAGATTTAAAAAAAAAAAATAGATAAAAAAAATACCTTATGGAACAGCGGGGACTGTGAAGCAACAGAAACATTGGCACTGGCACACACACACACACACACACACACACACACACACACACACACACACACGATAACATACACATGGATGTAGTACTGTAGATATGTGGTAGTGGTGGAGTAGGGGCCTGAAGGCACACAGTGTATTGTGAAATCTGTGAATGTATTGTAATGTTTTAAAATTGTATAAACTGCCTTAATTTTGCTGGACCCCAGGAAGAGTAGCGGGTGCTTTGGCATCAGCTAATGGGGATCCATAATAGATATAACTACAGCCTTGTTCTAAAATTGATTAAATATTTATATTTTTAATAAACACAGTTGACAGTGAGAGGATGTTTCATTTTTTGCTGAGTTTATATATATACACGTCCTCACTGTCAATTGCGTTTGTTTATTTTCAGCTAATTTAACATGTGTAAATATTTGTATGAACATAACAAGATTCAACAACTGAGACATAAACTGAACAAGTTCCACAGACGTGACTAACAGAAATGGAATAATGTGGAATAAAGGGGGGGTCAAAATATATTTAAAAAAGTCCGTATCTGGTGTGGCCACCATCTGCATTAAGTACTGCAGTGCATCTCCTCCTCATGGTCTGCACCAGATTTGCCAGTTCTTGCTGTGAGATGTTACCCCACTTCCACCAAGGCACCTGCAATTTCTCTGACATTTCTGGGGGGAATGGCCCTAGCCCTCACCCTCCGATCTAACAGGTCCCAGACGTGCTCAATGGGATTGAGATCTGGGCTCTTCGCTGGCCATGGCAGAACACTGACATTCCTGTCTTGCAGGAAATCACACACAGAACGAGCAGTGTGGCTGGTGGCATTGTCATGCTGGAGGGTCATGTCAGGATGAGCCTGCAGGAAGGGTACCACATGAGGGAGGATGTCTCCCCTGTAACGCACAGCGTTGAGATTGCCTGCAATGACAACAAGCTCAGTCCGATGATGCTGTGACACACCGCCCCAGACCATGACGGACCCTCCATCTCCAAATCGATCCCGCTCCAGAGTACAGGCCTCGGTGTAACGCTCATTCCTTCGACGATAAACGCGAATCCAACTATCACCCCTGGTGAGACAAAACCGCGACTCGTCAGTGAAGACCACTTTTTGCCAGTCCTGTCTGCTCCAGCGACGGTGGGTTTGTGCCCATAGACGACGTTGTTGCCGGTGATGTCTGGTAAGGCAGGTTCTCACAACAGGCCTACAAGCCCTCAGTCCAGCCTCTCTCAGCCTATTGCGGACAGTCTGAGCACAGATGGAGGGATTGTGCGTTCCTGGTGTAACTCGGGCAGTTGTTGTTGCCATCCTCTACCTGTACTGCAGGTGTGATGTTCGGATGTACCGATCCTGTGCAGGTGTTGTTACGTGTGGTCTGCACTGCGAGGACGATCAGCTGTCCATCCTGTCTCCTTGTAGCGCTCTCTTAGGCGTCTCACAGTACGTACATTGCAATTTATTGCCCTGGCCACATCTGCAGTCCTCATGCCTCCTTACAGCATGCTTAAGGCACGTTCACGCAGATGAGCAGGGACCCTGGGCATCTTTCTTTTGGTGATTTTCAGAGTCAGTAGAAAGGCCTCTTTAGTGTCCTAAGTTTTCATAACTGTGACCTTAATTGCCTACCGTCTGTAAGCTGTTAATGTCTTAACGACCGTTCCACAGGTGCATGTTCATGAATTGTTTATGGTTCATTGAACAAGCATGGGAAACAGTGTTTAAACCTTTACAATGAAGATCTGTGAAGTTATTTGGATTTTTACGACTTATCTTTGAAAGACAGGGTCCTGAAAAAGGGACATATATAAATTGAAATTATACAGTGAAATAGAAAAAATGGTGATGTTAGTGTACGAGTTTGAAAAGACATGCTGATATTTCAGGCAGTTTTAGTGGGATGGAGTTTTGGCTGCCTGGTGACATCACCAAGCAGTAAATTAGTTAATTGACCAATAAGAAAGTGTTCCAAACCTCTCTGCCAATAACAGCTAGTTTTCAGGTTTCCCATCACCACTCAAACCATTCCTAGACAGTCCTATTAGAATTCTTGCTTGAGAAATTGCTGTTTGCTAAGAAGCTATTTGTTGTTACTTTCTAACCATTTTAATTGAAAACAATCTCAGTAAGGTACTTAATTGTTACCCAGAAATTATTTGATTTTGAGATAAAAACAGCTGCATTGGACCTTTTTAAATTTTTTAAACTTTTTTAAAAATGTAACCTTTATTTAACTAGGCAAGTCAGTTAAGAACAAATTCATATTTACAATGACGGCCTAGCCGGGGTTTGTGCGCCGCCCTATGGGACTTCCAATCACGGCCGGATGTGATTCAGCCTGGATTCAAACCAGGGACTGTAGTGATGCAGTGCCTTAGTCCGCTGCGCCACCCGGGAGCCCTTTAACTGTTGATCCACTTAAGTAGCAGATAGAGGGGATTAATCATGTACACACTGTACAGTGAAGAAATGCCCCGTCAACTTTGTGTACCATTGTTTTCCAACAGTCGACCTATGCCTAGGTTTTCCAAGGGCACTCTGTATAGCCTTAACACTCCCTCACAGATTGACAACTCTCCCTACCGCTCAGTTCACCCGTCTCCACAACTTGAACCCAACTGGAGAAGGTAAGGGTCGGCGCAATCCAAAATGATGCATTTTGTTCACTTAATAATAAACATCCTAATACATATTTTGATTGATTCTGTCACCCAAAAAGGAACTGGTCTATCAGCTCTCCAGTGGACAAAAGCCACTTGATGCACCCTCTCTTAACAGCACTTAATAGGTGAGCAATGTACCCATCGTGTTTCTCTACTGTTCTTCTACACTCTTGCTTTCCCCTCTGAAATGTGTGCTCTCCTCCCCAGAACTAACTCAGACTCAGCCCTGCACACCAGTGTGAGGAACACCCACGCAGGGGACCAGCAGCCTTTAATCTCACAGAACAGGCACAATGGTAAGTCCACAATGCCAGTTGTATTGATTTAGTCATTGTATTGTGTTCAGCGTTTCAGTATTATTCCTTAGGTAATTTTTGCAAATGCCTCTTGAAAGTGAGTTCTCTTTCCTATATCATGTATTCATCTATTAGATTTTTGCACCTGATGGTTTCCTCTCTGTCACCTCAGGTTTTCCATACCCAGTGCCTCCAATTGAAGAGAATGTCCTTGAAGAGGGGAAACCATTAAGGAATACTAAAAAGGTATTATTTCTTGCCAATGTAACCATCCACAATGCTTCATATTTCCTATACAAATGGGTTCAGTATTGCACAATGTGCTCTAGCGAATGGATGACTATTTTTCTCATTGATGTATCCTTGCTAATTGTTTGTCTCATTTTAGCTTCCTGCACTTCCCACTGGAGTCAAATCGCATAAAGTCCCTGGTATAAAGTATGTTCTGCTTTTCCAAATGAACATTGTCTAAAAGAAAGGAAAACCCTGTGCCCTGACTGAACCACCTCTCTTTCTCCTATACTTCTCTCTTGCGGTTTCTCCAGCATCCTGTCCTCACCTGATCAGCAGTTCAGGGCTCTCAATGTCCCTTCCGCTCTCAATGCAAGTGGCTCCTTGCCCGACCTCTCTAGCCTGCACCTCCCCTCCCCACAGCCAGTAGGCGTGGACTCACACAAACCCACTACCTGCAGCACTGGCCACCTACCTGGAACTCCCGCTCACCTTGAAGCCAGGGATGATGAATTTCCCGTGCCAGGTATGTTTGTCTGTGTGCTAAGTTCTTAGTGTATGTTGGTGTCGGTTTAGGTATGTTCATATGGTGATGATGATGGTGTCCATTTCTTTCCTTGTGTTCTCAGGTTTGTCGTTGTCTCTCCAAGGCTCGTACAGTAACCCATTGCTCCAGTCCTCCCACAGCAACCCCAATATTCAATCCTCTCTCCGCAGCCACTCCCTTTCCAGCTCTCTAAACTCCACCTGCTTGAACTTGTCACTCAGCAACTCTTCCCTGCAGTCATCCCCTAGCAACCGATCCCTCCAGTCCTTCCTCAGCAGCTCTTCCCTAAGCGGCCTATCCCTGCAATCCGCAACTAGCCACTGTAGCTACAGCAGTGGGATTGGCGGATCTCGCTCTTGCTCCTCCTCTTCCCTATCCTGCTCCCCACGTCCAACTAGCCAGACGCTGGTGCCTTCGTTAAGGAGGCGGACTCCCCTCAGCCCACTGGTCATTCCCACTGGTGGAGAGTCTCGCTGGCTCCAATCTAAACAGTTTTCACCTGTTGGGTCTCCAAAGTTATCTTCTATTACTCAGGTATATCAAACAAACTGGAATTGAAGTGATGTCGTTGTTTTCGTTAATAACATGATTTCATAGAACTCCATATTAAGACATTGTTTGATGTATTGCTCTTATTTCAATTCCAAGGGAGTTCTCCTGAACACCAACCAATTACCAAAGGAGTCAAGGCCACCAGGGTATCCTCACTGCCAACCTCAACACGAGGGTACTCCAGCAGCTCAGCAGCATTCTCTGATAGAGGGGCAGCAGCAACCCAGCCAGGAACCGAAAAAAACACCACCACACCAAGAGAAATCCAGACATCAACAAGACCAACAACACCCACAGCTACAGCTCCCACAGACACACAATCTCCAACAACTGCAATATCACCATCGACAACAGTACCAACACCCAAATCAACTATATCAATGCCAGATCCAGCATGTCCAGACAGAAGGTCAGGACCTGGACATAAAACAGCAATCTCAAAGAGGGTCAAACCATTGTGAGAACCCACAGCAACAACACCTACATCAATCACAAGAGGAACAGCATCAAAGACAACAGCAAAAACAACAGAAACAAGTGTACCAAAACCTTCCACAGCACCAGCTAGAGAAGCAAAGGCAACAATACCAGCTGCACCAGCAACACCCACACCAGCAGTACCCACATCAGCAACATTATCAACAACAAGCGTACCAAAGACAACCTCAGCAAAACCGAGCACTTCGACAAGATGAGCTGCTACAGCAGGTTCAACTCTACCAACAGCAGCAGCAGAAAAATGGCAACCAGCAGCAGCAACAGCAGCAGCATGAGCAACATCAGTGGAATCTCCAGTGTGCATACCCGCCAGCTCAGAGCCTTGACTTGAATGGGCAGAACATGTCAAACCCACAAAAAGTACCAACGATGCAGATGACTCGTAAGCATCAGACCCAAGCCCAGGGAAGGAGCTGGGCACATCAGAAGGTGCAAGGTCAGAAGGACCAGATTGAGTCGACCAAAATCTTCTCACAGATTAACTCCTTAATGGATAACAATCCAGGCCTTTACAATGTGAGAATATCCCCATCTGTTGCATATTGTGTATGTCTATTTTCACTAGTTTGAGTTTAGCTAGTGTCAGTGTGTACAGTTTAGGCTTTGCTTAGGGACAGTTTAGGTTATGTTTAGGATGAATAAGAGGCCATTTGATGTTTGGTCTGTCAGAAAGATATGGTAATGTATGGCTGCACGATATGGGCAAAAAATCTAATAATGATTTTTTAATTTTTTTTTATTCAATCCTGCGATTTGACATGCGATTATAGATCAACACTTAGGTGAACTGTTGGAATAGAATGTAGAAGCAAAGTGGAAAGAAGCATCGTTCTTGTTTGGAACAATCGGTTGACTGCATTTGACCTAACAGAACCGCATGCAAATTTACAGATGTAGGATCTTAATTTCATCACCCTGTTGCAGGAGATTTTAAACTTGTAGTGTTTTTGAGGTTTAAAAAGGCTTCTGAATTGAGTCATTTCCAATTTGAAATTTGACTTGATTTTGCCTTACGATGAATGCATCAACCCGTATAGAAATGTCCATTAATTATAATTCACATTTCATGTTGCTGCAGGATTATTTTCCTGCTGTAGCAAACAGGCTCAAATGAAGATCCTACATCTGTATAGTGAATCTAAGAGAGAAGAGGAACTGTGCTGCTTGAGTGACAGGGGGTGGGTTTCTTGTGTGTGGGAAGCAGCTGTAAGAGGAGAAAAAAACGAGTAAACTATTAAACGGATGTTACACGCGACAGATGCTTTTCAAAATATTGTAATGCGATATGGATATTGCACGTCAATATTTCAATGTGAATTCGATCAATTGTGCAGCCCTATTAAATGGTACTCACTCCCTTTCTGCTCTCTCAGGACACTTTCATACTGAATCATTTACAGCAGGAGTCCTACATGGGCCTACACCTCACACCACGCCAGACTCAGGCACTCTCCCAGCAGGTAGTCTAAGACCTAAAACTGTAAATAATCTAACAGTATTGAAAGGACAACTGTTTTACCTGTTGATTCACTCACTGTGCATAGTTTCAATCTAATTCTCTAATCTTGTCTGGTTGTCCACACCTCTGCCCAGCTGGGACAGCTCAGTAAGGAGCCTCTCTGGGGAGATTCTGGGCCTCAGTCTGTGGAGGAGAAAGATGGAGGGGTTTACTGTGGGAACCAGGGTCCTCAGATGTCCCTCCACTGCCAGAACCAAACCAGTGCGGACTGTCATAACATCCTTATGACAGGTAGGGCCCACTCTCTCCCCCCTCTTGCACTTTTTTAATTGCTTGCAGCAGTTAGAGAGAGTTTTTGGGGAAGTATTACCTTATTTTCGACTTAGAATTGTCTGGATGAAACGACAGCGACCTGTGTAAGTCCATTTGTTGGTTATTCAATACCAACTAATGGACTTAAACTGTCTGGATGAAACTACACCCTAAGTAAATAATAATCTCTGAAATGTTAGACCTGGTAATTGAAACAAACATATTTGTTGCACCGCAATTGTAACCATTTTAAAGCTTGTATGTATGTATGTATATATATATATATATAAAAAGGGCAAGGATTCAATCCGATGGCGGCTTTTAAAAGCTAGTTCTGATTGAGCTGTCATATGCAGCTTTTACTGTGAATGGGATATCTGTGAACGGGAGCATTGACTTTAAAAGTCACAATGCCTATAACCCGCAATCGGAATGAACACCAGCCTCACTCTTTCGCTTTTATCCACTGTCTTTGTTTCCCACTTAACAGACAAAGCAGCATATGAGGATTTCTCTGGTGTTCTGCCCATGCTGGGATTTGATGCAGACTCCTTCACCCTGCATAACCCCCTTCAGATCGATCCCCTAGACCTGGAGGAGCTTAACATGCTGGCAGATGGAGACATGGTCGAGGACACTGTGAAAGGACACTGCTCTAACCTACTTAGGTGACCGGGGTAGTTGGAAGTATCCAGGAACACTAATTTCAACTAAGATGGCTGTCTTGGTATCGTCTGATGGCAGCAATGTCAGTTGTAGTTTATCTATCTGTCCCGGGATCTCTCGCTGCTGGACATCAATGTTATCTTACAGCATCCTCATGTGATTGGCCAGGTCATGGGATTTAACAAGCATGTAACTTTACATCGACTGCCTCACATGAGACTAGTTAGCTGACTGCACTTTTTCTTAGTTGTCATTTAATGCTTGCCTGCAATGGAAAAATGCACCCCAAGAGCTGCCATCCCCTGCACCTTAGTTTAAATGTAGTTGAATAATGAGATCAGTTATGTAAAAAATATATATTTGTATTGATATGGCTTTTTGTAATACTATGATGTATATTCTAATATGAATGGTGTGTCTTTTCACCCTCTACTAGCGATGAAAAGTAAAAAAAACAAATCTTAAACTATGTGTATTTAATGTGGCCAAGAAATCAGTTATTTACATGTCCTTGTTGCTTTTTTAAACATCTTATGACATTTCTGTAAGGACATTGTACCATTGTTTTAAAAGAAAAATAAATGAGAGCAGGAAATAACTTGCCAGTACATTTCTTGAAGAAAAAGTCAATTATGGACAGACCATTACATTACTATTGAAAGGGAGTGTTTCCTCAAAATACAAATTAATATGACCTGTGTATTAGATGCTTGTATAATAATATTTCAGGTAGTGGTGTTTTTGCATTAAATTTGGCATTTAGTCCTAAAATTAAGGTAACACATTGTTGCCTAATAGACAAATACAGGTAAATACTCAAGGCCATTTACAACCTGAATATGACTATGAAGCTTGTTTTAAATTAATTCCAAAGGAGAACTATAACAATCAACACGGCCTTAAAATTGTAACATTAATTACAATATTATAAAACATTTTGTAATCCCATACCGATTTCTAACTTCATTGACATTAAATCAAACCCAAAACATTTTACAATTATCGCATTTCAGTTCACTTTGGGTAGAACATGGACCCAAACTAGGCTTCCCCTTACCCCCACCAATAACTAACATCAAAGGGGTTTGGAAAGAAAGCAACAAACCTTGTTTCTTTAAGGTACTTCTCTTGATGTATTTTCCTTTCACTGCTCCAGGTATAGGTCTCCTTCAGGCGCAGATCTTGGATTATTTTAGTTTGACCAATTCCTAAACCATTACAGTACAAACCGACCTCAGATCAGTGTTACGAAAAAAAATGGCCCTACTCCCTTTTAAGTCTTCTTCTGTCATCAGATATATGTTTGGGTCCATTATTAGTTATGACCCATGTCACGTCAGTATATCTAGATAGGCAGTGCCAAACATGACAACTTCAGTGTAACATTAGTACATGTCATCATGTACTAATGTTTGTTGAGCAACAATACGATAATATACTGTTTTACACAGAACTGGAGGGACAGTGTACGCCATTTGAGTTTTACAATGAAAAAAACATCCTTAACTACAGTAACTAGCCTTTTCACAATTTGCTGTATAAATATGTTCTCACATGGAATGTTAGGTTTGAGATGGGAGCCTTTGGCATTTCCAAGCACAACTAAATGCACTCATTCATTGACTTTCTCTTCCACAAGATGATTCAGTCCATTCCTAAATTATGGAAGTGGTTAAAAATGTGTTTCTGTCAAAGCCTTATTGGCCGGTTGTGCCAACAATGGGTGGCCATATTAGACAGTCATGCGCAAGTGGTGGATTCCACATGTGTATCAGTGCACCTCATATTTAAAAATAATAATAAATGAGTGACACCTGCTGGACACCAGGGCCCAGTTTTTCAAAAGTTGTCTATCTGTATTTCTCCTATCGGATAGGATTAAACGCATAGAAATAGAACGAATAGAACAGTTGTCCCCATTCGAGTCAATGATTCATCCATTCTATTTCTACGCATTTAATCCTATCCGATAGCCTAAATCCAGATAACTTTTGAAAAAAATGGGCCCAGAGGTGTCTGCTCATTGGCAAGAAAATAGTTAAAGCAGGACTTAATGTACACATATCCTGGCTTGGTCTCAGTTGATTGGCCCATAGACATGTGGTTGGGGCCTGTTCTTGCGGACACACACACACACCCCGCCAAGCAGGATGATCAGCATGGGAGTACCCAGCCCCACCGCCATGATGACCAGAACCAGGGGAGAGAATGAGTCCACAGGAGGAGAGCCCAGCCCCACCAACACAGTCCTGAAGTACAAAAAGCAAGAGAAGGAAGAATATTATCAGTGCTGACAATTTCATTATCATTCCAGGTAGTTGGTGATGGTGTGAGATATCAACCTCAGATGCTTGATAGTTGGTTAATGGAGGGGCTATAAACTGCAATTTAGTGTAGAATTCAGTTAAAGTTGCTAAAATGCAACCTATTATAGTTAGGATGAACCAATAGGATGTAAACTGCTACCTACCAGCTGAGGTAGTTAGTAATGTTGTAGAATGGGTCTCCAGTGATACTGAAGGTCATGTTGAGCCCGGTGGTCTGGCTCTCCCCTCCATAATAAGCCAGCACCAGACCGGAGGGGGGAAGCTGGGCTACGGGGACAGGGGTTGAGTGGCGGCAGGGAGTGGCGTCTTCAAAGACAGGCGATGGCCTGCGGTAGGCCACGGGCTTCCATTGGGCGTAGCCAAGAACAGGGAAGGTGGAGTTGACTGGAGAGGACACCCACTGAGATACCTAAAAGAGAGGAAAGACAAGGCCACTGAAGCATCTGAAAGCTTGAGTGACAATCTACAGAGAAACGAAGGTAAAGAACAGTAAATGAACCATAAATGATCAACCACAAAAAATGTGTTGAACTATAAACATCTAAATACTGTTATTCGGTAACATTTACTCCAGTATAACCACAGATAGAACAATGAGACAGATATTTCACCGGATGTATAAATGTGAAGCACCCGCTTGGCGTTTCCACTCACTACCAAATATGTTAGTGAGAGGATGCCCAGTGGACGGCAGGGGGAGAAGATGGATTTTGGCCGACATTATGCACATTTTCTCACCGATGAAACATTTGATCTCAATACAGTTTTCTGTTCCCAAAACTAGAATCTGTTATGAACAGAGTGGACTAAGTTTTGTAGACTTTACCCTTTGCCAACGTCTTTAAAAATCGCCTTGTTTAGAAGGAGTACAAAGGTGAATTGAGTTATTGCACACGCGCACTTCACAGAGAAGGCGCTCCCTAACGGAAATATGCAGATGTATACTTGAACGGGCCAATACGATCTCGCTAGCTCGTGCTTGGCTCTGCCCACTTCATTGCTTGTTTTACCCACATTTGTTCCCCGTTGGAAACGACAGGCTGTGGTCTATCTAGGTTAAGTTATACAAATCTTTGGTACAACTACATGCCTATAACACGCAGAGACATCACCTTGAATATGGAGGGTGTGTATTCGTCATCTATTGACCGGAGCACGTCCACTCTGCTCATGGCCTGGGTGCTGCCCACAACCTGTAGCTCTAGGGAGAAGCGGGAGCGATTGGACCTCGGGACCACGCCGTCCAGCACCACCCTCAGCTGGGAGGAGTTTGCGTTGTGGAGGAGGCTGGGCCAGCCTTGGTCCCGCCCCTCAACATCAAAGGCTGAGAACTAGGATAGGAAGATAGTAGTTGAATATAGGCTAGCTAACATGTAATAAAATAAATCATATCGCACTGATCATTAATACTCACTTCACTAACCAAGTTTAAGTGATAAAATCAAAGTTTGCCGGACATTTTCAGACCTTTAAAGTGGTCTAATGTAGAGATGAGTCCATGTCCCACTTTATCTGTTGAGTGGATCCAGGCATAGGTCTGAATCTAGTGAAGATATGAAATTAGACATTGCCTCACACAGGCTTTAGATGATGCAGTTCCACCTACCTTAAGACAGAGCGAACCGTTGCTGAAGCTCTCGCTGGCGTCTCTTCCACAGAGCAGGGCGGTGTATGCCATGGGGTCAAGTGTCTTGTTCAGGTCATCCCAGGTGAAGTTCTGCAGCTCGTAGGGCTGGAAGAAGCTGGAGGGGGGTAGGTGCTCGGGGGCGGCTGTGTCGTTGACATCGTCGTACTCCCACAGCTGACGAGAGACAAATGACGAGTTGGTTTAGTGAGTGAGTTACCTATGGCTTTGCCCAGTCTGAAATCAACCCCTTGTTAATAGCCAGGTGTTTGTTAGAGCTATTACCATATTGCTAACAACCATCCAAACATTTAAGATCTACAAGAAATGTCTAGAGCTTGAATTTTGGACCTGGAATTTTCAATAACCTGGATTATGGATCAAAACCTAGCATCTCGCTCATCTTTATGGCTTACGCATTTGGATGAGATACCTGTATCAGTCACTCAGAATATCACCTCAGACACTTATGAACAAGATGACAATCAATTTATGACTTACCCTGGTAAAGACGAGTGTGTTGCTGTACAGAACACTGCTCTCCGGAGTCAATTTCAGGCTGCCTGTGGTATTTTGTACTAAGAAGGCAGGCCAGTCTACCTTCACCTTGGATGAAGTGGAGTTTGTGTGCACCAGTAGTAATGCTGGCGCCCCCTGGCTGCAGAGGAGGTAGTGCAGTGTGTTGTTCTTGCCCAGCGCCCGCACATGGAGCAAGCCAACACCAGGGGGTAGCGGCGTCAGCGAGGAGTTTAGACCAGGGTTAAGCTCCAGGGATAACTGGGAAGAGGTAAATCACACAGACACGGTGCGTTTTATCATTTTCCCATAGGGACACAGAATGGGATTCTTACAAGCAAACTGAAATTGTAAGCAGAGGTGATTCATAAATCATTAACAGATTTGCACAGCTTCCTGCTCAGGCCAACAACCCTCAAAAACATTGTCTGGTCCTGACATGGTCAGAGTCCTACTGAGTACTGACCTATGCAAGGAAGTCTAATGAGATAGTTCATAATCAACACTTAATCCATATATTTGTGGAATCAATCATATTTTGATCTTATTTGATATGGAGGGATTGCCAGCACAGAGTAGGGTTTAGATATGTTTCAGCACTATTTGACCTAGCTATCTCAGCATCTTCAGTAGAGGGCTCTTGGGTACCGGTAAGGCTCTTTAAATCAAATGTTATTTGTCACATGCGCCAAATACAAAAGGTGTGGACCTTACCATGAAATGCATAAAATAATGAAACGAGGTTATAAACAGGGGGTACCGGTTAGTCGAGGTAATATGTATTGTACATGTTGTTAGGGGTAAAGTGACTAATAATAAACAGCGAGTAGCAGCATGGTACATTTTTTATATATAAAAAAATGAAAATAGTCCAGGTAGCCATTTGATTAGCGTTCAGCAGATTTATGGCTGGGGGGTAGAAGCTGTTAAGAAGCCTTTTGGACCTAGACTGCCATAACAGATTGTGTTTAAATTACCCACCGCTATCAATCACAACAAAACACCCAAATACTTAGACTTAACTATTTCCCTAGTTTAAAAATCACACCCACAAGGGATTGTGTAGTCTGTCGCTACGGTATGCATGGTTGGCTGGGGTCCAACAATGCGTCAATTATGATAGCTAGTTTCATTGATTTTTGATCATCATTCCAATATGGCTCGCGCTACAAAATACAAACAAAGTGTATATCCAAAATGCTCGAAATCACCAACTAGCTAAAATATGATAACGTGCTATCTAGCAGTATATCGGGTCAAAATACAGAAAACTGGATCCAAACAGAAGTTAGCGTCAGCTGTAGCTACCTATCCCTGAGAAGTTAGTTAGCTACCTTTATACAACTTTATTACTGTACAACATAAATATAAACTATTTACTATCAAACTCACATTCCGTCGGTAGTTCTCACCATTGCCGATAAAACTAGAAGAACATCGAACCGTTAAAAGCACAAATAAGACATAAAAGTGGATTGTGTACATAATATCCGCCGCCATCTTTATTTTTCGGGGGAGGAATCACGTGCCTAGTTCCTTATTTGATCAGCTGATTGGTCTTCAGCTGACTCGCCAGTATCGATTTCAGGATGCAGCAAATGTAATGCCACCGTAGCAATTAATGAAACAACATATTTCATCATAGGCTACATCATTAACACAAATGGTGAGAGAATCTGTGATGAGAGAATCATAATCACATCATACCCTCATACTCATTCTTCTCTGCTCCTCTGGGTATGTAGAGGTGAATCCAGGCCCTGCAGTGCCTGGCTCCACACCTACTCCCCAGGCGCTCTCTTTTGATGACTTCTGTAACCGTAATAGCCTTGGTTTCATGCATGTTAACATTAGAAGCCTCCTCCCTAAGTTTGTTTTATTCACTGCTTTAGCACACTCTGCCAACCCGGATGTCCAAGCTGTGTCTGAATCTTGGCTTAGGAAGTCCACCAAAAACTCTGAAATCTTCATCCCTAACTACAACGTTTTCAGACAAGACAGAACGACCAAAGGGGGCGGTGTTGCAATCTACTGCAGAGATAGCGTGCAGAGTTCTGTCCTGCTATCCAGGTCTGTACCCAAACAATTTGAACTTCTTCTTTAAAAAATCCACCTCTCTAAAAACAAGTCTCTCATCGTTGCCGCCTGCTATAGACCACCCTCTGCCCCCAGCTGTGCTCTGGACACCATATGTGAACTGATTAACCCCATCTATCTTCAGAGCTCGTGCTACTAGGTGACCTAAACTGGGACATGCTTAACACCCCAGCCATTCTACAATCCAAGCTTGATGCCCTCAATCTCACACAAATTATTAATGAACCCACCAGGTACAACCCCAAAGCCGCAAACACTGGCACCCTCATAGATATCATCCTAACCAACGTGCCCTCTAAATACACCTCTGCTGTTTTCAACCAAGATCTCAGCGATCACTGCCTCATTGCCTGCACCCGTAATGGGTCAGCGGTCAAACGACCTCCACTCATCACTGTCAAACGTTCCCTGAAACATTTCAACGAGCAAGCCTTTCTAATCGACCTGGCCCTGGTATCCTGGAAGGATATTGACCTCATCCCGTCAGTAGAGGATGCCTGGTTGTTTTTTTTAAATGCCTCCCTCACCATCTTAAATAAGCATGCCCCTTTCAAGAAATGTAGAACCAGGAACAGATATAGCCCTTGGTTCTCCCCAGACCTGACTGCCCTTAACCAACACAAAAATATCCTGTGGTGTTCTGCATTAGCATCGAACTGCCCCCGCGATATGCAACTTTTCAGGGAAGTTAGAAACCAATACACACAGGCAGTTAGAAACGCCAAGGCTAGCTTTTTCAAACAGAAATTTGCTTCCTGCAACTCAAACTCTAAAACGTTCTGGGACATTGTAAAGTCCATGGAGAATAAGAACACCTCCTCCCAACTGCCCACTGCACTGAGGATAGGAAACTCTGTCACCACCGATAAGCCCACTATAATTGAGAATTTCAATAAGCACTTTTCTACGGCTGGCCATGCTTTCCACCTAACTACCCCTACTGCATTCAACAGCACTGCACCCCCCACAGCTACTCGCCCAAGCCTCCCCCATTTCTCCTTCTCCCAAATCCATTCAGCTGATGTTCTGAAAGAGCTGCAAAATCTGGACCCCTACAAATCAGCTGGGCTTGACAATCTGGACCCTTTCTTCCTAAAATTATCTGCCGAAATTATTGCAACCCCTATTACTAGCCTGTTCAACCTCTCTTTCGTGTCGTCTGAGATTCCCATAGATTGGAAAGCAGCTGCTGTCATCCCCCTCTTCAAAGGAGGTGACACTCTTGACCCAAATTGCTACAGACCTATATCCATCCTACCCTGCCTTTCTAAGGTCTTCGAAAGCCAAGTCAACAAACAGATTACCGACCATTTCGAATCCCACCGCACCCTCTCCGCTATGCAATCTGGTTTCAGAGCTGGTCATGGGTGCACCTCAGCCACGCTCAAGGTCCTAAACGACATCGTAACCGCCATCGATAAGAAACAATACTGTGCTGCCGTATTCATTGATCTGGCCAAAGCTTTTGACTCTGTTAATCACCACATCCTCATCGGCAGACTCAGTAGCCTTGGTTTCTCAAACGATTGCGTCGCCTGGTTCACCAACTACTTCTCTGATAGAGTTCAGTGTGTCAAATTGGAGGGCCTGCTGTCCGGACCTCTGGCAGTCTCTATGGGGGTACCACAGGTTTCAATTATCTTTTCTCTGTATACATCAATGATGTCGCTCTTGCTGCTGGTGAATCTCTGATCCACCTCTACGCAGACGACACCATTCTGTATACTTCTGGCCCTTCTTTGGACACTGTGTTAACAACCCTCCAGACGAGCTTCAATGCCATACAACTCTCCTTCCGTGGTCTCCAACTGCTCCTAAATACAAGTAAAACTAAATGCATGCTCTTCAACCGATCGCTGCCTGCACCTGCCCGCCTGTCCAGCATTACCTCTCTGGACGGTTCTGACTTAGAATTTGTGGACAACTACAAATACCTAGGTGTCTGGTTAGACTGTAAACTCTCCTTCCAGACTCACATCAATCATCTCCAATCCAAAGTTAAATCTAGAATTGGCTTCCTATTTCGCAACAAAACATCCTTCACTCATGCTGCCAAACATACCCTCGTAAAACTGACCATCCTACCAATCCTCGACTTCGGCGATGTCATTTACAAAATAGCCTCCAATACCCTACTCAACAAGCTGGATGCAGTCTATCACAGTGCCATCCGTTTTGTCACCAAAGCCCCATATACTACCCACCACTGCGACCTGTACGCTCTCGTTGGCTGGCCTTCGCTTCATAATCGTCGCCAAACACATTGGCTCCAGGTCATCTACAAGACCCTGCTAGGTAAAGTCCCCCCCATCTCCGCTCACTGGTCACCATAGCAGCACCCACCTGTAGCACGCGCTCCAGCAGGTATATCTCTCTGGTCACCCCTAAAGCCAACTCCTCCTTTGGTCGTCTCTCCTTCCAGTTCTCTGCTGCCAATGACTGGAACGAACTACAAAAATCTCTGAAACTGGAGACACTTATCTCCCTCACTAGCTTTAAGCACCAGCTATCAGAGCAGCTCCCAGATCACTGCACCTGTACATAGCCCATATATAATTTAGCCCAAACTACTACCTCTTCCCCTACTGTATTTATTTATTTATTTTGCTCCTTTGTACCATATTATTTATATTTTAACTTTGAACTTTCTTCAAATAACAAATCTACCATTCCAGTGTTTTACTTGCTGTACTGTATTTACTCTGCCACCATGGCCTTTTTTGCCTTTACCTCCCTTATCTCACATCATTTGCTCACATTGTATATAGTCTTAATTTTTTCTACTGTATCATTGATTGTATGTTGTTTTACTCCATGTGTAACTCTGTGTTTTTGTATGTTGTCGAACTGCTTTGCTTTATCTTGGCCAGGTCGCAATTGTAAATGAGAACTTGTTCTCAACTTGCCTACCTGGTTAAATAAAGGTGAAATAAAATAAAATAAAAAAATCTAAGTGAATGAAACAAATATAGGCCTATGGTCATCTGTTTCCAATTTTATTGAGGTTGATACAATCACAGGCAAAAGCACCAGGCAAAGGGGTAATGGAGGAAAAAGTTCTGGTGGAGTAACCGGATTCAGAACCATAGTCACCAGGCCAATTTAACAACCCCAACATTTTTTTGGGAGAGAGAAAGCATTCTCATTCATTGAAATGCAGTAATGTGTTACGATCCAATCCATATAATACAGAATTTAAACATTTAAAAAGGATCTTCAGAAGTGGACATTGCACGCTCTAAATCATTTACAAGGTCTACTATTTTTTTTAGTCGTTCATTCAAATGACTTATAGGTCACTTGATTTGGTCACCATCCATTGGCAACCGTTCAACTAAAGTCACACAAAGGAGTTTTACCATACAGAGAAATACCTACAAAGTGACTAGCTGAGGTAAACCTTGGTCCCAGGAGAACACATTCAGTCATCTTACTTACTGCCATAAATACTGCGCAAACACACACCATACACACCGTACACACACCGACCAAAGCTAACTGGGGTGCCTTAATACCCAATCCAGTGCGTTCATATGTAATACATGCAACAACCCTATCCCAGTCTGCTTAGAGTGTCCATAACAAATGTCATATCGGAGTTAGTGGTTTATATAACAGCGTTGTCAGAGCTCAGATTGCCTATTCCTCCATTACCCTCTTCCTCCTCCTTGTTCCTGATCCTTGTCTTCTCCTCTACTCAGCACCCTGTCCTCCTCCTGTCTGCTCGTCTCCCTTCTTCTTGTGTCCGGAGACAATGTCGTCGATCCGCAGCAACAAGATGGCCGTCTGGAGAAAGGAGAAGGAGTTCAATGGAGTAGTGCTGCACATCCAAACATGTACCTAATGAACACTTACGTAGCGTCTCTTAACATTGTATTAAGCAGGCGGTCGCTAGTCTCACCTCTACTGCGGTCTTGTAGGTCTGAGCCTTGACGGCCAGCGGTTCCCAGATGCCCAGGATGGTCATGTCAGCCAGGGTGCCAGTCTCTCCGTTCACCCCCCACGATACACTGTCCTCCTGGGTGTGCTTGGCCTGTAGAGGTATGGAGCTCAGTGAAAAGGCCACTAAAATGTACAGTAAATCCTCTAACTCCCTTTCACCAACGCTCTCTCCTTCTTGAGCATTCTCTCACACAACACACACCCACTCTCCCATCGGGTCTTACTCCAAGATGGTATGAGGTTCTACCTTTGACTCTCCGTCGCTCTCTTACCCTGAGGGAGGTGAGCACACGGATGGTGGAGGCGCCACAGTTCTGGATGAGGGTGCGGGGGATGACTTCGAGGGCCTGGGCAAGGGCGCGGTAGGGCCATTGCTCCACGCCAGTGAGGGCCTTGGATCGCTCCATCAGCCGCTGGGACACGGCCATCTCGGTGGCGCCGCCGCCAGGCAGCAGGCTGGGCTCCAGCAGAACGTTGCGGGTCACCTGCATGGCATCCTGCAGATTACGCTCCACCTCCTGGGAGAGAAGGGAAAATGGTGGAGAGATTTCAGAACAAAAGTAAAACCTCAGTCAGTCATCTTTACTCTGATAACATACAATAAAAAAAGACATGTTCTAGGAGGGGAGTAGAGACTCGTCTCATTAACATTATTTTTCACCATTATCCCTCTCTTTTAGTGATTGTTGTACAATAAAAAGCGCATATTATTTGAACATTTTTATTTTCTCAGTTTCTCACCGCCAGGATTTCCTTGCTGGCTCCTCTCAGCAGGATGGTGCAGGCTTTGGGGTCTTTGCACTCTGTGACAAAGGTGAAGTACTCGTCTCCAATCTTCTTGATCTCAAACAGGCCCGCCCCCAGGCCCACGTCCTCCTTGCGCAGCTCATCCGTACGGCTGGCAATACGTGCGCCACACGCTCTGAGGGGTAACAGGGAAAGAGGATGGTTGGTTTAGTTAGAGCAGTGGTTGTAAAGAGCATACACCCCAATATGCAATTAAAGTGACCGGCCATTTGCTAGCTATGTACTGTACATAGTAACAAAACGCAGTGAAGACAAGCAAAACAGAACAGAGATAAGCGTCTCCAATAACGATAAAATGTCAAATTATGTTTTTGCTTTCATAGTGTATTGGACTTACCTGGCGATCCTGTTGTTGTCTGTCTTTCTGACACGGCGAATAGCCGTGATGTTAGACTTCATCAGGTAGTGCTGAGCCAAGTCTGAAGAGAGAGGCAAAATATAGTCTAGGTAAAAATGTCAGTTGCATCAGACATGTGCCTTACCAAGAGCATTGCATTTTGAAGCAGTGTGTGTGTGTCGTACCTGAGATGCCCTTCTCTGTGAAGATGAGGTCAGGCTTGAGGCAGATGATGTCTTCACAGATCTGCTGGATGTACTCCTCCTCCATCTGCAGTATGCGGGCAAAGTCCTCCTCACGAGTAATCTCAATATCAGTCTGTAGAACAATACACATGGTTAAAAACACACACACACACACACACACACACACACACACACACACACACACACACACACACACACACACAAAAATATCAACGCAACATGCAACAATTTCAAAGTTACAGTTCATATAAGTAAATCAGTCAATTGAAATAAATTAATTAGGCCCTAAACTATGGATTTCACAAGACTGGAAATACAGATATGCATCTGTTGGTCACAGATACCTTAAAAAAAAAAAAGGTAGGGGTGTGGATCAGAAAACCAGGCAGTAGCTGGTGTGACCACCATTTGCCTCACGCCTCACGACATCTCGCTCAAAGACTTAATCAGGCTGTTGATAATGGCTGTGTGAAGTTGCTGGATATTGGCAGGAACTGGAACACCTATCATTGCAGGCAATCTCAACGCTGTGCGTTACAGGGGAGACATCCTCCTCCCTCATGTGGTACCCTTCCTGCAGGCTCATCCTGACATGACCCTCCGGCATGACAATGCCACCAGCCATACTGCTCGTTCCGCGCGTGATTTCCTGCAAGACAGGAATGTCAGTGTTCTGCCATGGCCAGCGAAGAGCCCAGATCTCAATCCCATTGAGCACGTCTGGGACCTGTTGGATCGGAGGGTGAGGGCTAGAGCCATTCCCCCTAGAAATGTCCGGGAACAGCAAGAACTGTCAAATCTGGTGTAGTCCATGAGGAGGAGATGCACTGCAGTACTTAATGCAGCTGGTAGCCACACCAGATACTGACTGTTACTTTTGATTTTGACCCCCCAGGGACACATTCAGGGACACATTATTCAATTTCTGTTAGTCACATGTCTGTGGAACTTGTTCAGTTTACGTCTCAGTTGTTGAATCTTGTTATGTTCATACAAATATTTACACATGTTAAGTTCACTGAAAATAAACGCAGTTGACAGTGAGAGGACGTTTCTTTTTTGCTGAGTTTATTTTACTGATAGTCACAGTAGTACAAACTGCTACATGTAGTGTTCAGCTTCAGGAAGAAAGCAAAATAAAAGAAATGTGCCATATAATGTACTGTAATTGATGAGGTATTTTAGACAGAGATATAGATAGACAGAGATCAGCATAAGGCACCAAGCATAGATAGTGTACCATGAAACAACACTAACTTGTTTTATGGGAGTTTGAGTGTCATTAGTTTAAGTTTAAATTCAAGTTCAATTTGAACTGGCACACGGTGTGATACAGTTGAAGTCGGAAGTTTACATACACATTATTCTATTTATGTTAGTCACATGTCTGTGGAACTTGTTCAGTTTATGAATCTTATGTTCATACAAATATTTACACATGTAAGTTTGCTGAAAATATATGCAGTTGACAGTGAGAGGATGTTTCTTTTTTTGCTGAGTACGTACATACATACAGTTGAAGTTGGAAGTTTACATACACTTAGGTTGGAGTCATTAAAACTTGTTTTTCAACCACTACACAAATGTCTTGTTAACAAACTATAGTTTTGGCATGTCGGTTAGGACATCTACTTTGTGCATGACACAATAATTTTTCCAACAATTGTTTACAGACAGATTATTTCACTTATAATTCACTGTACCACAATTCCAGCGGGTCAGAAGTTTACATACACTAAGTTGAATGTGCATTTAAACAGCTTGGAAAATTCCCAAAAATTATGTCATGGCTTTAGAAGCTTCTGATCAGCTAATTGACATCATTTGAGTCAATTGGAGGTGTACCTGTGGATGTAGTTGAAGGCCTACCTTCAAACTCAGTGCCTCTTTGCTTGACATCATGGGAAAATGAAAAGAAATTAGCCAAGACCTCAGAAAAAAGACCTCCACAAGTCTGGTTCATCCTTGGGAGCAATTTCCAAACGCCTGAAGGTACCACGTTCATCTGTACGAACAATAGTACGCAAGTATAAACACCATGGGACCACGCAGCCGTCATACCACTCAGGAAGGACACGCGTTATGTCTCCTAGAGATGAATGTACTTTGGTGCAAAAAGTGTAAATCAATCCCAGAACAACAGCAAAGGACCTTGTGAAGATGCTGGAGGAAACGGGTACAAAAGTATCTATATCCATATAACCTGAAAGGCCGCTCAGCAAAGAAGAAGCCACTGCTCCAAAACCACCATAAAAAAGCCAGACTACGGTTTGCAACTGCACACGGGGACAAAGATCACACTTTTTAAAGAAATGTCTTCTTGTCTGATGAAACAAAAATAGAACTGTTTGGCCATAATGACCATCGTTATGTTTGGAGGAAAAAGGGGGAGGCTTGCATGCCGAAGAACACCATCCCAACCGTGAAGCACAGTGGTGGCAGCATCATATTGTGGGGGTGCTTTGCTGCAGGAGGGACTGGTGCACTTCACAAAATAGATGGCATCATGAGGCAGGAAAATTATGTGGATATATTGAAGCAACATTTCAAGACATCAGTCAGGAAGTTAAAGCTTGGTCGCAAATGGGTCTTCCAAATGGACAATGACACCAAGCATACTTCCAAAGTTGTGGCAAAATGGCTTAAGGACAACAAACAGAACTGAAAAAGTGTGCGAGCAAGAAGGCCTGCAAACCTGACTCAGTTACACCAGCTCTGTCAGGAGGAATGGGCCAAAATTCACCCAACTTATTGTGGGAAGCTTGTGGAAGGCTACCTGAAATGTTTGACCCAGGTTAAACAATTTAAAGGCAACGCTACCAAATACTAATTGAGTGTATGTAAACTTCTGACCCAGTGGGAATGTGATGAAAGAAATAAAAGTTGAAATAAATTACTTGACTATTATTCTGACATTTCAAATTCTTAAAATAAAGTGGTGATCCTAACTGACCTAAAACAGGGACTTTTTACTAGGATTAAATGTCAGGAATTGTGAAAAACCGAGTTTAAATGTATTTGGCTAAGGTGTATGTAAACTTCCAACTTCAACTGTACGTACGTACGTACGTATTCCGAAAAAAATGAAAACCTCAGGGTTTCCTTTAGGATGGAATGGAAAATATGGCGCTGTACAACGAGACAGTCGGGAGTAGGCTACAGCATAAGAGGATTGGAGGATTCTAAATTGTTTGTCTTCATTAGACAACTTTGTTCCAATATTTTTGTGAATCAGTGATATTTATTCCTATAGTAATTCTTTGTGGATTCATAACTAAATAAACATCTGCATTTTGCAAGAGTATTTTTATCATTATTTCATTAACGAAAGCATAAAGATGTTGATGAAGAAATACAGTACTGTAGAGTATATGCTTTTACATTTGGATAATAAAGCATTTAAAAGAATTTAGAAGATATAAGCCACCTGCATTAGTTTATTAGGCTACTGTTCAGTCTGTTAAGTAAACATAGCCTACAATATATACTGTAGTAAACATGGGAAAGTGCCTAATTCCTTACATAAGGGAGAGCAGGCCATGTCTGTACTAGAAAATGCGGGCACGCAGGAGACCGGGGTTCAATTCGCCGACAGGGAGGAAGGAGTAGGCTGTTCTTGTAAATAAGAATTTGTTCTTAACTGACTTGCCTAGTTAAATAAAAGGTTACACTAGAGCATAACATTTCTGCACCCTCATTTTCTCATTCTAGTCTAACCAATACCCAAACGGAGATTAAGTGAAAATACAAATCTCATTGATTTATAAAGACCAGTCCCCATGCTTGTCTCAGAGCAGCGCGAAACGGTGCTAAAATAGTTGTAGGCTTTTGCTTCAAATCCTATTGCTTCTAACTTCAGTATGCTCTTTAAATAAATAAGACCTACACCACTTTTAACAGCACATTACTCAACACTAGTGAAACTCATTTCGCCTATGGTAGGACTACAGTAGATCTAAAAATATTTTTTTCAATGACGTGACTCTCTGCCAATAATTACATTTAGAGGATTGGAGGATTCTAAATTAATATCTAAAGGGCATTTTCCATTAGATATTCTCACAGATCCTAAGGGGCTTTTATATAACTCTGAATTAATTAATAATAATCGCTTTGTTTAAAAAGTAACAATATTTTGGAGATTTCGTTTTCATTTAACCTAGAGTGAGTAATTCTTGAACATGGGGTGAGACATTGTCACAAATTTGTAAATAAAGCCAGTTTGTTATTTAGAATTATTTATTTCTGGAGAAACCTAACTTGATTATTTAGCAGACATCACTTGCTTATATTCAGTCAACACATATCTTAAGAATATAATTGAATATTTTCGTTTCTCCGTGTTTGTCTCAGAGCAGCGCGAAACAGTGCTGAAATAGACGTCCACAGCTGGAAGGCTATATTAACGATATTTCGGAGAATATTTTGTTAAAAATAGTGAGTGATTGTAATCTGAATAAAGGCCAACATAATATTTATAAAGGCCAAAATATAGCCCTGCTAATAGCCATAATGGCGCTGTACAACGTGACCGTGTGTTTGAAAGAGTATTTTCCAGTAAGCAACAATTTGTTGACCTTCATTCGACAACTTTGTTCCAATATTTCTGTAATTCAGTGATGTTTATTCCCACAGTAATTCGTTATGGATTCAAAACTAAACATCAGCATTTTGAAAGATTTTTATTATTTTATTAACGAAAGCATAAAGATGCTGATGAAGGTAAGTAATGTTTTATATATATATATATATATATATACATATATATATATATATATTTTAATTCTCAGAACATTAACCATGTGTGTTCGCTTGTTTTGTACTGTTCTGTAGTTTCGACCCAATGATTCATCTGACAAAGAACATTGCGTCCTGCAGGCCCAGGCATGGATCAAAGCTGGCGAGACATTCAATGACATCTTCACAGACGAATCAACCGTGACCCTTAGCAATTTTGAGCAAATTGCTCACAGAAAAAAAGAACATCAAGCAAGCCAAGTCCCAAGCATCCCCTCAAACCCCATGTGTGGGGGGCAATTTCTCGCCAGGGACCAGGCCCATATTAGATTTTTTTATGGTAAGTTTGGCTATTTACAAAGCAAATGACACATAAAATGTTGTAGCCTACACCTCACGGAATGTTATGTGTTCCACAATAATTCACTCTTGCCTCCTTTTTCAGGTATCATGGCTCGAGATTTCTTTGAGGAAAAAAGATGAACTGGTCAAGGACATCAAGATGTTTTGGCTAGAGAAACTGACGATACAACAACGCAACAAATACATTGATCATCTCAGCAAGGTTTTACCTGTGGTCGTGGAGCTGGGTGGAAGTGCGACTAAAATGTAGTTTAAATAAACATCCGCATTTGAATGTATTTTTTCCTCGTTATTTTATTAACTACCGTAATTTCCGGACTATTAAGCGCACCTGAATATAAGACGCACCCACTGAATTTAAAAATATATATTATTTTGAACATAAATAAGCCGCACATGTCTATAAGCCGCAGGTGCTTACCGGTACATTGAAACAAATGAACTTTACACAGGCTTTAACGAAACACGGCTTGTAACAAAAATAAATAGGCTTTAACGAAACACGGCTTGTAACAAAAATAAATAGGCTTTAACGAAACACGGCTTGTAACAAAAAATAAAAAATTTGCAGTAAGCTTTAGTTGTCTTTTTGCACTGAGTCAATTCCTCACGCTGCTGTTTCCAACGTCTTATCATCGACTCATTAAGACCAAGCTCCCATGCAGCAGCTCTATTTCCTTTTCCAACAGCCAGATCAATCGCCTTCAACTTGAAAGCTGCATCATATGCATTTCTCCGTGTCTTTGCCATGATGAGGGTGACAAAATGACTACCGTAATCAGAATGATGGGAAGTTTGAGAGCGCTCGATTTAATCTAAACAGTAAACAAAAAAGTTGTTGACCTTAACCTGTTCGGCAATTTCATTGGTCTAATGAAAGCTTCATGCCGCCAAAAAACTGAGCACGTCACAGAATGTGTTTTTTTCTCCTGCTAATAGGAAACATGGGCTACACCTGCTACATGATGGGCTACACCTGCTACACCAAAAACTAGTGTTTGAATACCTGTTTTCAAAATGCCTCCAGATGTCCATCACTACTGTAAATAAAAACACAGCATCTTGTTTACATTCTTTATTGTAACCACAATGTCACAAATAATTTGTATCTTCCTTTCAATTACTTTTAGAGTTTGGGATTTACAAATGTGCGCTTTTCATTATTAGTTACATTGTTTTAGTTCGAACGTGCAGACTTTTTTTCCTTTAAATTACTGTTTTATGTAGGATGCTACATTTTTGACTAGTTGCAATTGTAAGTAATGCCACATTTTTGGCATTAAACAGTCTCCATATATACTTCCATTCCTTTCTTCAACTGGTACCTTCATTACGAGTCTTGTGACCGGAGATCGTGGAGCAAAACGTAGAACACCAAATTGTTCGGACGCTTCCTGATTTTGTGAGAAGACCGATTTTCGGAATGTCTCATGGTCTGACAAACACTGATCTTGCTCTGTCATCTTTCACCGCAGATGCAGAAAAAAAAACAGCTCTCTAGCTTAAAAACGGACTGATTTTTATGGGGATATTTGTATTATGCTAATTAGATTTCAGCAGGGTTGCGGACATCGACCTTAGGGGGTTAATATTCAGAATGAAGTTATTTTTAACTGTAAGATGAGAAAGCGTGTGCACTGCAGTCTTAATTAGCTAATGTTAGCTAGCTTAACTAGCTTCTCCCGGTTTGATGCAGTCAAGACAGGTACTATGTAATCGTATTTGATAAATAACTTTGCTATTGCAGCTATTAGTTTACTATAGTGCGAGTAGGCACGGTTGGTTGCTGGATCCGACAAGGTCTATACGGAACGGGTCTAGTTGTCCTCGGGTCCTTTCGGAATAGTTCTCTACATAAACAAATATAATTTATGCATATTGGGTCCGTGTGGGAAAGCCCCAGGTCCATTTCGGAACGGATCCAACTTTTTGTATGTGTGTATGGTAGATGGCACCCACTCACTTTGTGTAACTAACTGTGTCATACATACCTGGCCCTCTCTTCTCTCCTTCTTGTGTGTTGTGTGAGCAAAATTTTAAGATTATGTTATAATACTGTTATTGCATCAAATGGTTGTTTTATGCAACAGAATAGTTTTTTAAATTTTTATAACACTCATCTGTGTGTATGTGGACTGAAAGTGGGCCTCCGGGAGATTCAACACTGACAGAAGATTTACGATGTCTTTGGGTGCTAAGCCTAACAAGACCGCATTCCATAGCATGAGTTAATGTTTCTGTACTGGGGTACCAGGGGGAGATGGCTCCAGTATGGAGTTGGAGACCCTGGTCTCTATACAATGAGAAGTCTTCATAGCAGATACTGTCTGCTGTGAATTATAAGTATCGTTCACACGAATCTTAACCTCGTGACTCATTCCATACATCTGTTGTTTGTCATGTAGACTGAAGGGGGTATCTTTGCTATAAAAGGCCATGGTAACTTTTGTCGTTGGCCTCTCAAAGAATCACCTACGGGAGGTTAGTTGACAAGCGCCATTACTGCAGTAATTAATTAAAGTTAACTTGTTTTGAAGAAATGCAAGTCTCTCCTTTTGATTACAATAGTTCCATGACAGTGTGTCCATTTCTACCATACCTGGCTTTCTCCCTTCTTGTACTCCAGCGAGCAATCCAACAGGATAATGCGGGGATCCTTGATCATTCTGCGCATGCGCGGGTGGGTCACGTCCTTGTTTACCATCACACCTTTCAGCACACACGAGTCCTCGATGATCCCACCGGGAACCTGAACAAACACACACAAACACAGATGATAAAACAGACGTTGAAGCTGATGCTGATCTGATGCAGAACTTGGACTGTATGACATTAACAGACACTTTGACCCTTACCTTTTCTACTTTGGCATACTTCTTGATGTCGATCTCCTTGCGTCCGTTCTCCTCCATCTCCACAGTTTTGACGGCGTCCAGTGCGATGCTGCAGGCCATGTCAGACCAGCGGCTCAGGGCCTTGGTGTTGATTGCAGAGTGGATGATCTTCAGCATCATCTTCCTGTCGCTCACGTCCACCGGGGTGCTGGGGGGAGGAGGGGATGGAGGAGAGTGTTGTTAAAGAACTGATGAGTGTGAAAGCAGTTGTCATCGAAAACATGCAGTTACCAGAAAAAGTACTTGGGCCAATACTCTAGACTGATGAGTGTAAATCAAGTACCAATGCCAATCCCAGATTTTCATAACAAGTGAAATTATGCACAGATGTCAAATTAGAATTCAGCTCTTAAAGAGCCACTGAACACGCTGATTGGCATGTGTGTTTTTCTGTTGCTCATTAGATAAACAAGATTTCAGTCTGGGAGATGTTTGGTTAATGATGTTTGTCCCCCATGATACACTTTAGACGAAGAAGCCCATTTCACTTCCTCAAAATCCCCAGAATGAATTTATGACAACACAATTTATTACAGATTTATTGAGTTTTTGCTGAAGAGGTTATAGTTTTGCAATTTTACATCTAACTAAAAGGTGTTTGGTGCAGTATTTCTCAAGTAAAAAAAATGCACAAAGTTGGGCTGCTGGGCAAGTCTGTCTCACTGTCTATGCTACTGGATAGAGAGCAATCACCGCAGTTGTTCACCCCATGTCAGTGGGCAAATGGACATCGTCAAATCAAAACCCAATCTTCATTTACCTGTTGTGACGCACCACGCACATACGGCTGTTCCAAACTACATTTTAAACGACACAGACTTTGACTAAAGTTATCCTACTTACACTTTGTAGTCAATTTTGACACTAGAATAACCATTTGACTCGTATCGATGTCACGTAGGCCGTTTTCAAAGGGATTTGTTGCTTTTTAAAGGCAGTTGCTCTATAACGATTAAAAGGTTGTGTGTGTGGTTGGGTGGTAGAGGCTGGAAGAGTACCTGATTTCTTTGAGAAGGTTGAGCATATCATCCAGGGCTCGTCTGTAGGCGCTGATGACAACTGTCGGGTGCATTTGCTGCTCCAGGAACTGCTCTGACACGGACAGCATCTCACCCGCTAGAGATGCATAAAAAGTATGATGTTTCCCATGTTGAGACACAGAAGTAGCAAGAGTAAAACATCAGGAATAGGCTGGATTGGACTACTACAATGAGAATAGACCTGATGGTGAAGCGTATTCACAGTATTGGGCATGTGGTGACTCACCCAGGATGATGACAGAGGTGGTGCCGTCTCCCACCTCCTCGTCCTGAGTGCGACTTATCTCAATCATGGACTTGGCAGCTGGGTGCTGGACCTGGATCTGCGTATGTGGAAGCAGAGATGGAAGGAGTGACGTAGGCTTTGCACCGGGGCACTGAACATTGATATTTTCTGCATGGAAGTAGATGTATGGGAATCATAGGAAGTGTGCTCTTCTCACCTCTCTCAGGATAGCGTTACCATCGTTGGTCATCACGATCCCACCCATGGGGTCCAACAGCATCTACCAACACAAAGCATGTTATGGTTCCGGATTCAAGTGCTACCATAAAGTATGTTCCAGACAAAACAGTGACATAATAGGAAACCTATAGCTCACCTTCATCATGGCCCTTGGTCCCAGGCATGTTCTGATGACGTCTGCGATCGTCTATAACACACGAAAGAAAAGTTATCTATACAGTGCCAACAGGAAATGCATCATAGTGATCCAACATTCCTCATAAATAGAGCTACAGTAGTAGCTATGACGATAAAAGTATCGCAATATTTATTACATAAGGAAATATTTCAACAAAGCAGACCAAACTCTTTGGTACTTTAAAAACTTGCTGTATGTAAAATATTGTGTGCTATAACTTGGAAAATAAATCAATGTGACTCTGGATGTCAACATAATGATGATTGTTTCCAACATTAGGGCTGCTTTGTGTTTTGTTTCCTTGTTACGATACTAAAGAGTATCGCGATATTGGCATCGTCTCTGCCCTAGTACTGGGCCCCATAGACATAGATTAAACATACAATTATGTTGAAATAACATAGCTAGAAAACAAGTTAATTCTTAAAAGTTTAAGTGGTTCGATTCAGGAGAGGTGTATCTATAAAATGGTGTAAAATAGTCATATGTTTGAGAAATTGAAGTTATAGCATTTATGAGGTATTTGTATTTCGCGCGACGCGATTCCACTGGCTGTTGACTAGGGTGGGACGCAAACGTCCCAGGTTCCCAGACAGGTTAATTGACCATTTCTGAGGCTGGTAACTGTAATGAACTTATCCTCTGCAGCAGAAGTAACTCTGGATCTTCCTTTCCTGTGGCGGTCCTCACGACAGCAAGTTTCATCATAGCGGTTGATGGATTTTGTGACTGCACTTGAAGAAACTTTCAAAGTTCTTGAAATGTTCCAGATTGACTGACCTTCATGTCTTAAAGTGATGATAGACTGTTGTTTCTCTTTGCTTATTTGAGCTGTTCTAGCCATAATATGGAATTGGTATTTTACCAAATAAGACTATCTTCTGCATACCACCCCTACCTTGTCACAACACACTGACTGGCTCAAACACATTGAGGAAAGACATTTCACAAATTAACAAGGCACACCTGTTAATTGAAATGCATTCCAGGTGACTACCTCCTTAAGCTTCCAAAGGTGGGGGAGTGGTAATCTTTACCAAGGATCACCTTCAGTGCTCGGTTGTCCCCAAACAATTTGATTTGCTGGTTTTAAGCATTAAACTTTCAAATAGCTCTTTGTTTACTGTTGCTTGGTGCTATCGTCCTCCATCAGCACCACCCTATATCCTAAGCTCTCTCCTGGCCCTTACACTAAGTCTGAATTTGTCCAGCTAGGTGACCTAAACTGGGACATGCTTAAACCACCTGACCAAGTCCTAAAGCAATGGGACTCCCTACATCTTTCTCAGATTATCACCAATCCCACAAGGTATGACTCCAAACACCCAGAAAAGGCTACTCTCCTCGATGTTATCCTCACAAATAATCCTGATAGGTATCAGTCTGGTGTTTTCTGTAATGACCTTAGTGATCACTGTTTAACAGCCTGTGTTCGTAATAGCTGCTCAGTGAAATGACCTGTCCTGATTTGTCATAGACGCTTGCTAAAAAACCTTAATGAGCAAGCCTTACTTCATGAACTGACCTCTGTAAAATGGTATAGAATCAGCTTGATCCCCTCTGTCGAAGACGCTTGGATCTTCTTTTTTGATATTTTCAGTTGTATTGTTAACAAACACGCCCCCATAAAGAAAATTAGAATGAAAAACAGGTTCAGCCTCTGGTTCGACCGTGATTGAACGTTACTCCACCTCAAGAATTGCATTTGGCGAAAGGCTCAGCACACGCATACTGAAGCTGACTGGCTATCGTTCAGGCAAATGAGAAATAAAGCAGTTCTCTCTCTGTGGGTCCAACCCCAAGAAGTTCTGGAAAACGGTTAAAGACCTGGAGAATAAACCCTCCTCCTCACAGCTGCCCATGTCCCTTAATGTTGATGTGGTTGTTACTGACAAGAAGCACATGGCTGAGCTCTTTAAAATCACCACTTCATTAAGTCAGGATTCCTATTTGACTCAGTCATGCCTCCTTGCCCGTCCAACATTTCTTCATCTCCCACCCCTTCTAATGCAACTATCCCCGATGCTCCTCCCTCTTTTTCCTCTGCCCCGCTACAAAGTTTCTCCGTGCAGGCAGTCACTGAGTCAGAGGTGATAAAGGAGCTCCTTAAACTTGACTCCAAAAAAACATCTGGGTCAGATGGTTTAGACCCTTCCTTCTTTAAGGTTGCTGCCTCCATCCTCGCCAAGCCTGTCTCTTCTTTCTGGGGAGGTTCCCATTGCTTGGGAGGCAGCCACAGTTCGTCCTTTAATTAAAGGGGGAGATCAAGCTGATCCTAACTGTTATAGGCCTATATATATTTTGCCCTGTTTATCAAAAGTGTTGGAAAAACTTGTCAATAAATCAACTGACTGGCTTTCTTGATGTCTATAGTATTCTCTCGTGTATGCAATCTGGTTTCCGCTCAGGTTACAGATGTGTCACTGCAACCTTGAAGGTCCTCAATGATATCACCATTGCCCTTGATTCTAAGCAATATTGTGCTGCTATTTTTATTGACTTGGCCAAAGCTTTTGATACGGTAGACCATTCCATTCTTGTGGGCCGGCTAAGGAGTATTGGTGTCTCTGAGGGGTATTTGGCCTGGTTTGCTAACTACCTCTCTCAAAGAGTGCAGTGTATAAAGTCAGAAAATTTGCTGTCTCAGCCATTGACTGTCACCAAGGGAGTACCCCAAGGCTCAATCCTAGGCCCCACCCGCTTCTCAATTTACATCAACAACATAGCTCAGGCAGTAGGAAGCTCTCTCATCCATTTATATGCAGATGATAGTCTTCTACTCAGCTGGCCCCTTCCCGGATATTGTGCTAAATGCTCTACAACAAAGCTTTCTTAGTGTCCAACAAGCTTTCTCTACCCTTAACCTTGTTCTGAACACCTCCAAAACAAAGGTCATGTGGTTTGTTAAGAAGAATGCCCCTCTTCCCACAGGTGTTATTACTACCGCTGAGGGTTTAGAGCATGAAGTAGTCACCTCATACAAGTACTTGGGAGTATGGCTAGAGGGTGCACTGTCCTTCTCTCAGCACATATCAAAGCTGCAGACTAAAGTTAAATCTAGACTTGGTTTCCTCTATCGTAATCGCTCCTCTTTCACCCCCAGCTGCCAAACTAACCTTGATTCAGATGACCATCCTACCCATGCAAGGTTACGGAGACATAATTTATAGATCGGCAGGTAAGGGTGCTCTCGAGCGGCTAGATGTTCTTTACCCTTTGGCCATCAGATTTGCCACCAATGCTCCTTATAGGACACATCACTGCACTCTATACTCCTCTGTAAACTGGTCATCTCTGTATACCTGTCGCAAGACCCACTGGTTGATGCATATTTATAAAACCCTGTTAGGCCTCACTCCCTCCTATCTGAGATATCTACTGCAGCCCTCATCCTCCACATACAACACCCGTTCTGCCAGTCACATTCTGTAAAAGGTCCTCATAGCACACACATCCCTGGGTCACTCCTCTTTTCAGTTCGCTGCAGCTAGCGACTGGAACGAATTGCAACAAACACTCAAACTGGACAGTTTTAGCTCAATCACTTCATTCAAAGACTCAATCATGGACACTTTTACTGACAGTTATGGCTGCTTTGTGCTGTTGACTGTGCCCAATAATGTTTGTACCATGTTGTTAAGTTGTGTTGCTACCATGCTATGTTGTCATCTTAGGTCTCTCTTTATGTAGTGTTGTCTCTCCTGTTCTGATGTGTGTTTTGTTCTATATTTATATTGTATTTATTTATTTATTTTTAATCCCAGGCCCCCGTCCCCGCAGGAAGCCTTTTGGTAGGCCGTCATTGTAAATAACAATTTGTTCTTAACTGACTTGCCTAGTTAAATAATGTTTAAATAAAAAAAGCTGGTTGAGAGAATGCCAAGGGTGTGCAAAGCTGTCAAGGCAAAGGGTGGCTACTTTGAAGAAACTCAAATATAAAATATATTTTGTGTTGTTTAACACTTTTTTGGTTACTACATGATTTCATATGTGTTATTTCATAGTTTTGATTTCTTCACTATTATTCTACAAATGTAGAAAATAGTAAAAAATTAAGAAAAACCCTGGAATGAGTAAGTGTCTAAACTTTTGACTGGTACAGTAAATATTCCAAACACACGCTGGGACAGTTGTGGGACGCGATAGATCCCAAGCTAATACAACCACTCGCATCAAAAAATATTTGAAAAGCAATGAGGCTGATGCAACAAATCAGAACATTTAGCTTAACATTTTAACTATAAGACTATTTCTTCACATTATAGATGCAGCAATACGCACACAGCAGTGGGAAAAAGTGACCGAAAAAGCGATTACGCATGTAACGCTTTATTATAAAAAGGTGCATTTTTATGGTGAACATCATCTTACCCAAACGTGAAACTCGCGCCGCCCATGTATGTATGCCAGTTAGGCTCTACACCGGTTGTAAAGCGGATTAATGTGCTTAATATTAAGAAATTATTTGGACACTTAAGTTGTGATACATACTGTACCTTATGAAAACATATAGGCCATACTGCACACGTTGGGCATCATTCACAAGTGATAGTAATAATAATAATCACTTGTGAATGATATAGAATGGACCATAAAAAATTTAAAAAGTCATCTATGCACTTAAATAGCGAATGGAGGACGCTTTTCCCGTGGTTCATTTTCATGACAGCCAGGTAGGCTATACTCCTGTTGCAAAGCAAAGCAATGTGCTTATTATTAGGAAAGTTGATAAATATAGTAGGCCTAGCGTATAGAACGCTGATTGGATCCTCTTTCTAATAGAGGCCGTCAACACTATTTTCTCACATAATTGCATAGCCTATGGAAATGTTGCTCTCATGATGTGTGATTTGATTTTCTAAAACATTTGCATTGATGTCAGAGTGATTAGAGGGAGTACCAGGCAGTTATCAAGTTTGGTAGGCTACTAATGACCATCAGCAGCATCACAGCTTGGGGAAGCCTGACTGAACGGTCATGTGGAATTTGACTGCGGTCATGACCCGTGACCACCAGTGTGGCAGTATTTTTATTTATTTATTTATTTCACCTTTATTTAACCAGGTAGGCAAGTTGAGAACAAGTTCTCATTTACAATTGCGACCTGGCCAAGATAAAGCAAAGCAGTTCGACAACATACAACAACACAGAGTTACACATGGAGTAAACAACATACAGTCAATAATACAGTAGGGGAAAAAAAAATAAAAAAATAAAAAAAAAAATAAGACTATATACAATGTGAGCAAATGATGTGAGATAAGGGAGGTAAAAGCAAAAAAATGCCATGGTGGCAAAGTAAATAAAGTATAGCAAGAAAAACACTGGAATGGTAGATTTGTAGTTTGAAGAAAGTTCAAAGTTCAAATATAAATAATATGGTGCAAATGAGCAAAATAAATAAAATAAATAAATACAGTAGGGGAAGAGGTAGTAGTTTGGGCTAAATTATAGATGGGCTATGTACAGGTGCAGTGATCTGTGAGCTGCTCTGACAGCTGGTGCTTAAAGCTAGTGAGGGAGATAAGTGTTTCCAATTTCAGAGATTTTTGTAGTTCGTTCCAGTCGTTGGCAGCAGAGAACTGGAAGGAGAGACGACCAAAGGAGGAGTTGGCTTTAGGGGTGACCAGAGAGATATACCTGCTGGAGCGCGTGCTACAGGTGGGTGCTGCTATGGTGACCAGTGAGCGGAGATAAGGGGGGACTTTACCTAGCAGGGTCTTGTAGATGACCTGGAGCCAATGTGTTTGGCGACGATTATGAAGTGAAGGCCAGCCAACGAGAGCATACAGATCGCAGTGGTGGGTTGTATATGGGGCTTTGGTGACAAAACGGATGGCACTGTGATAGACTGCATCCAGCTTGTTGAGTAGGGTATTGGAGGCTATTTTGTAAATGACATCGCCGAAGTCGAGGATTGGTAGGATGGTCAGTTTTACGAGGGTATGTTTGGCAGCATGAGTGAAGGATGCTTTGTTGCGAAATAGGAAGCCAATTCTAGATTTCACTTTGGATTGGAGATGATTGATGTGAGTCTGGAAGGAAAGTTTACAGTCTAACCAGACACCTAGGTATTTGTAGTTGTCCACAAATTCTAAGTTAGAACCGTCCAGAGAAGTTATGCTGGATGGGCGGGCAGGTGCAGGCAGCGATCGGTTGAAGAGCATGCATTTAGTTTTACTTGTGTTTAGGAGCAGTTGGAGGCCACGGAAGGAGAGTTGAATGGCATTGAAGCTCGTCTGGAGGGTTGTTAACACAGTGTCCAAAGAAGGGCCAGAAGTATACAGAATGGTGTCGTCTGTATACTGTATACAGTATACAGTCACCATTACAGCCCTAAGTGGAAGACACCAAAGAATGATACCTCACCTTGGCTGCACTGATATTTCCTGTCTGAACCTTCCGTCCAGACTCCCGCTTCATATTCTGGCCTGTAGTGGAACATTGAAACCAAGTTAAAAGTCTATGTTGTGTAAAATTTTACTGGAAAAACACAGCAGACCAAAACATAATTACAGCAATTAGTCTAGTTAACTGTGGGATCCAACCAGTCTACGTCTGTTCTGCACCTTTTGATTTCTATGTACAAATTAAGATCCCACATCTGTAGTTAGCTAGCTAAATTACCTGCCTACAATACGCCATGGAGTAGCTAGCTAGGCGTATCATGTGTGGATTAGAGATTTCATAATTTGGAAGGCTGATCTGTTATACTGTACAGTTAACGTTACTAAATTACATGCATACATAACTAAATCCCCCAAGCCAGCTTCATTCATCTGACATGTTAGCTACGGACATGCCTGGAAGCTTCAACGACTAGGTTAAAATGAGATTGATTTGATTCAATTTTTCTATGAGCTTCACTAATATGTTGCGAACAGATGGGCTCCCCTCCCATATTTTTAGCCTCATTTGGTCAACCTCTAACTAGCCAAGGTTCCTGTATGTTGTAAATAGTTAGCTAATGTAATATGTAACAGTAACGTTACTGCAAAATGTATTATTGAGAATGGACATTTGAGTTGAGTACTTAGCTATCTAACTAGTTAAGGGTTGTGTAAATTGCACTACAGCCAGCCAGAGGTTTGCTGTAACATTATCTTACGTTACAGCCAATAGAGTCATACAAAGAGCCAGTTCGCTAACGCTAGCTAGTTAACACTACTGTCAGCTGTCGGCAAGGAAGCAGAAGCACATGCTTTGTTGCTGGCTAGAAACCGACGCTATAGAGCCTGTATTGGCCCCTTGTCGGGATATTACAAACGACAGAAACATCAAAATTAGTAAAATCTCCACAGAAATCTACGTTTAGATGTAACATTTCTCGTTGCTTATGGGTTTTCTATTTACTTACTCAGCACGAGAACCTGTTGGCCCATCATTTTTGACAGCGTGTGGGACAACAGTCTAGAACCTTCTGGACAGCCAAAGAGAACGAAGCTCCACATCGGGGGCTGATTACTCCCAGTGTCTTAACCAATAAACTTCGAGGAAAAAATGATGTACTGTGAATTCCACCAATTAGGGAGACGGGATAAACGCAAAAGGATTAAATGGCAGGTGAGTATGTACAGGGCATCATTGTGAGACACACCCTGTTACATTCATTGACCTGTACAAAACCAAGCAAGTCCATATACAGTAGTCCAACATTGGCTAGACCCTTAATGAAAGGGTCAAACAGTCTGACTATTAGCCAGAAGAAAGTCAAAGACACATCGAAGTCAGTAATTTTATTAAATGGTTTCAGCATCTTTTAAGTGAGAAAACGCTAAAGACAAATATTTCTTAGCAGAAATAAAGTGGAAGGACAATGGGTCCTCAGTGCCAAACTCTTGCAACAAATAAAATGTACGTCAATAAATAAGGCTCTGTCAAAAAAGAGACAATTAAGATTTCTAATATGTTTTCACACATTATGTACAGTACAAAGTATGTTAATTACTGTATTGCCTATACTATATAAGAAATATGATAAATAACACACATCTGTCCTTCATAGTCAAATCCAAACATGGTACACGCTTTTCAGAAGTTACTTGCTCTAAAAAAAAAAAAATCCTGGGATATATGGCATATAAATGGCATATAATGATAGAAACATAAATAATAACCGGAATAGTCAAAAACAAAGTGCAAACATTTGTTTTCAAGAAGACCATGGTGGCTACTTGTCATTTTTGCCACGAATCTGAATATTGCCTTTACAGTATTTCCAAAATGCTTCATTTGATATTTGCATGGACAAAAAAAAGGAGAATGAGTGGGGATGTTTTGGGTTTTGTATGCAGTCAGTAGGCAGATAGGTGGTGAGCAGTTGGTTGGTTGTTGGTGCTGTCTGGAATGACACCAACTCTGTAGCTCAAGTACACATAAAATGACCAGTGGGTACCTTTTGGAACTAGTTAATATGAAGCTATTTCAGACTATTTTACACAAGCAAGGTTAGCTGACCAACTCCTTGCTCCTGCTTTGTGAAATGCCAATGCAAAAGAGTGCTCAATATTAGCTGCCAATCTAGGGGTGTTGATGGGTTATCATTGGTGGAATGGATAGTATGGCTTATAGTGGTCAAGAAGACCTATAGTTCTGAGATACAGGTGGTAAGTCAAGACTTAGAAAAAAATAGGTGTTATTACCGTGTCATTATACAGCGCCCATTCATCTCATGGTATTTGATGCATGACAAACCTGCACCAAACTGCTCCTCGTGGAGTTGATGCCCATTTTGATTTTGTCCTTTTATGAAAGTAAATTGGGAAGGTTTGGTTCAGTCTTATGCCAAGACAATCAACCTCATCTCCCTTCCAGATCACTTGACATTAGAGGTTGGCAGTCCTCAATCTTGTTTTCTCTTCCTCTGTAGAAATGTTATTTCTCCTCCTGAACAATTACAAGGGGCTCTGTTCCTGGAGAGTCAATCATGTGACTTTCAAAACTAATGTTTCAAGGAAAGAAATTATTGTGGGTAGATTTAGGTTTTTGGAGTGTCATTTCATCAGAAATAAAGAATCTTAGCAGAAGTTGTGAGTATCCACAACCGTAATTCCAGGGGTCTCAAGCTACATTTCCCATAATACACCCCTGCCATCGCCTTACTTCTGTTCACAGGTCTTCTCTCACTCCGCTGACAACAGGGACGTGCGAGGCTTCTCTCTTCAAGTACTTGATGAAGTCTTTCACTTCATGAGCTCCCTGGAATTAGAGGAAAACATTGTAAGCTCCCTTTGTTACCCAACATAAAAGCTTTGATATATTCTGTGCTCCGTTTTTTTTGCTTCACAAATAAGTAACACTCAAAATGTGAACTTATAAATCATAACAATTTTAATCAAAATACAGCTGTAGACAGAAGTCAAAGATCAAACATCACACATACAACTGATGTCTCTCCTGAGTTCTGCAAAATAGGAAAGGTTCCAAGTTATTTTATTAAGCCCTTAGTCCAGCCCTAGTGATGTCACTGCATAAGTCATTACCTTCTACTCATGAGACCAAGCCCATGCATACAATAGTTTACATTTACATTTAAGTCATTTCAGTGTTATCTAAAGGCTCAGCAGTAAAATGTCCACTCCCCAAGTTGATTTATAGTGGTATGTCTGACTAGTCTCTTAACTCTTTCACTCCCCTGCAGGGCTCTGTGTGTTTATCTTTGAGGTGCCTTCTCACAGACCCCATGCAATAACTCACATCTCTCAGACCGTTTCTTTATAAGAGGCAGAGACTAGAGAAGACTGTGGAACAATATTAAACCGTGTGTGTGTGTGTGTATATATACATGTGTGTGTGTGTGTGTGTGTGTGTGTGTGTGTGTGTGTGTGTGTGTGTGTGTGTGTGTGTATTAGTCTCGGACCCTATAAATATAGTGGGGAAGGGGTCTTATAGCCCTTCCCCTTCTATTAATACAACATAAGCATAATCAATTATTATAATACATCAAACATTTGGTGCAGCCCCTATCATGACCCCATCACATCAATACATGCAGTTTCCCCTAGGATTTTTTTCAGCAGTGGTGGCAAAGGTAGCAGGAGTAGTTTCGCAAGCCATTGCGTCTAGTCATTGCGCTAACGCTAGTTAGCAACTTTCTTCAAACTGCATGCAGAGACATAAAAATTGTACCCATGAGTTATTTTGCCTCTGGGTAAGTAGAAAAAGTCAATCTGACACTATCCCTTTAAAAGCCCATCTTGGCATAAATATATACACTACATGACCAAAAGTATGTGGACCCCTGCTTGTTGAACATCTCATTCCAAAATCATCGGCATTAATACGGAGTTGGTCCCCCCTTTGTTGCTATAACAGCCTCCACTATTATGGGAAGTCTTTCCACTGTATAATGGAACATTGCTGTGGGGACTTGCTTCTATTCAGCTACAAGAGCATTAGTGATGTCGGGCACTAATGTTTGACAATTAGGCCTGGCTCAGGGTCAGTGTTCCAATTCATCCCAAAAGTGTTCGATGGGGTAGTGAGTGCTGAAACCGAGGACAGATGATTTTTACACACTACGCGCTTCAGCACTCGGCGGTCCCGTTCTGTGAGCTTGTGTGGCCTACCACTTTGCGGCTGAGCTGTTGTTGCTCCTAGACGTTTCCACTTCACAACAAAAGCACTTACAGTTGATCGGGGCAGCTCTAGCAGGGCAGAAATTTTACGAACTGACTTGTTGGAAAGGTGGCATCATATGACGGTGCACGTTGAAAGTCACTGAGTAAGGCCATTCTACTGCCTATTTTTTCCTATGGAGATTGCATGTCTGTGGCTGAAATAGCCAAATCCACTAATTTGAAGGGGTGTCCACATACTTGTGTATAAAATCTCTCTATATATATTTTATATCATATTTTTGGAGTGGCAGGTTGCCACTGCTAACTGAATATATGGGAAACACTGGTATATGACTAGTTTGTGTCTACTTGTGTAAAATGGTAATAACAGTGTAAGGACACTTCACCTCATATCGCTTGGGCTGGTCCTTCTTGCTTGCCTGAGCAAAGTAGATGGTGGGAAACCTACGGAACAATAAAAGCGAGAGCGAGAGAAACACAATGAATGAACGACCAGAGACATGGGGAAAATAAATGGAAAAATAAGTGAGTCCTGATAGAAGGGAAAGGACAACCAGGTGATGAAATGTGGCGTCTCACCCTTGCACATCAAAGCCTTGTGGAACATCATTGGCTGTGGCGTCCATCTTGGCAATTACAATATTAGGGTCAGAGTAGAGCTGAGAAGAAAACAGGAGAATCAACCAATGACTAGGGTTACATGCAAACAATGTGATTTTTGTGGCTAGTCCGATTAATATAATAGTTTGATTGAAACCTTTACATGCTTTACAAGAAGAACGATTTCCCTAATAATCCTTTTTACATGGACACATCTGAAATCAGGCCCCCTGATCGGATTTTGATAAACGCACAAAATCTGCAATCAAAATAAACGTTCTACCACAGTGACCATGATATGATATATGATATTTTTGGGAAGTATATTTGATTCTGAGCTCGGATATATAAAGTTTGCATGTGAAAACTTTTTCTAAGACATAGAAATTCTTGTTGTTCCAAACTCACTTCTCTCGCGCTAAAGAGGGAGGCTTGCTCTACCGGTGCTGGCACATCTGCAGATCAAATACACCGCTGGAACGCCAATTAAGGTGTTTACATGTTCTAATAATACGAAAGATTGCTCAGAAAACCAGGTGTTTTAATTGGCGTATGCTTACTTCGATTTTGACCTTACGCTGATTAAGATAAGCAGAGTACGGTGTTTACATGACTGTTGCATAATCTGCCATAATCAGTTTAATATTGAATTATTACTGTGCATATAAACCTACTCAGTGAGAACAAAGGGCTTAACTTGGCTTTAGCGCTTTTCCTTAATTTATTGACATAGTACAATTTTCAATGGCATACAATTGTTCTGAGGAAAGCCATAATCGTGAACGGTGGCAGTAAATAAATAAAAAATATTCTGTTCCAGAATGTAACACTTAAATCATTTAAAATGTTCCATTTTCTTTTATTTCACCTTTATTTAACCAGGTAGGCTAGTTGAGAACAAGTTCTCATTTACAACTGCGACCTGGCCAAGATAAAGCAAAGCAGTTCGACAACATACAAAAACACAGAGTTACACATGGAATAAACAAAACATACAGTCAATAATACAGTTAAAAAAAATCTATATACAGTGTGTAAATGAGGTAAGATAAGGGAGGTAAGGCAATAAATAAGCCATGGTGGCGAAGTAATTACAATATACCAATTAGACACTGGAGTGATTGATGTGCAAAAGATGAATGTGCATGTAGAGATACTGGGGTGCAAAGGATCAAGATAAATAAATAAATAAATAAATAAATACAGTATGGGGATGAGGTAGATTGGATGGGCTATTTACAGATGAGCTATGTACAGGTGCAGTGATCTGTGAGCTGCTCTGACAGCTGGTGTTTAAAGCTAGTGAGGGAGATATGAGTCTCCAGCTTCAGTGATTTTTGCAGTTCGTTCCAGTCATTGGCAGCAGAGAACTGGAAGGAAAGGCGGCCAAAGGAGGAATTGGCTTTGGGTGTGACTAGTGAGATATACCTGCTGGAGCGCGTGCTACGGGTGGTTGCTGCTATGGTGACCAGTGAGCTGAGATAAGGCGGGGCTTTACCTAGCAGAGACTTGTAGATGACCTGGAGCCAGTGGGTTTGGAGACGAGTACGAAGCGAGGGCCAGCCAACGAGAGCGTACATGTCGCAGTGGTGGGTAGTATATGGGGCTTTGGTGACAAAACGGATGGCACTGTGATAGACTGCATCCAATTTGTTGAGTAGAGTGTTAGAGGCTATTTTGTAAAAGACGTCGCCGAAGTCGAGGATCAGTAGGATGGTCAGTTTTACGAGGGTATGTTTGGCAACATGAGTGAAGGATGCTTTGTTGCGAAATAGGAAGCCGATTCTGGATTTAATTTTGGATTGGAGATGCTTAATGTGAGTCTGGAAGGAGAGCTTACAGTCTAACCAGACACCTGGGTATTTGTAGTTGTCCACATATTCTAAGTCAGAACTGTGCAGAGTAGTGATGCTGGACAGGCGGGCAGGTGCGGGCAGCGACCGGTTGAAGAGCATGCCTTTAGTTTTACTTGCATTTAAGAGCAGGCCACGGAAGGAGAGTTGTATGGCATTGAAGCTCGTCTCGAGGTTAGTTAACACAGTGTCCAAAGAAGGGCCAGAAGTGAGTCTATATGAGTGCTGTATGGTGAGTCTCTATGAGTGCTGTATGATGAGTCTCTATGACTGCTGTATGGTGAGTCTATGAGTGCGTGTGTAGTCTTGCTCACCTGTTCTGCCAACTCCTTGTACTTGGGCTCCAGGCTCTTACAGTGACCACACCAGGGGGCATAGAACTCAATCAGCACGTCCTTCTCAGGGTCATTCACAATCTCCTCAAATGACTCCGCTACCACTACCTGCGAGAGGGCGCACACACAAACCCAGAGAAAATAAGTAAAATCAAACTATTTGTCACATGCCCCGAATACAACAACCTTACCGTGAAATGCTTACTTAGTACATGTGTGAATTAGCATGAGAATTAACAAAAATGTACTGTGATTGAATATTGAATAATAACATAGAAATGCACACACGTACACATAGACAAACATACCTTGACGGGGCCTTTGTTTTTCTCAGGGATGGGCTCCGACTTGATGTAACGTTTTAGTCGTCCAGCAAAGTAATCCACCAGGAATCTTTCCAGGGACTTCCCATCTCGCCTGTTAAATAGGTTCAACAACAATTATTCTATGGTATTATCCAGCCCACATCACCCTCTTTGATAGGGGTTAATGTTAGATGATGGTTCGAGTTTGGGTAAGGATGAGAGATTGTCTGTGGATAGGGGTCTGATATTGCTGTAACTCACGACCATGTTCTCATGGTTAAAATTAGGGTCGTAGGGTTATATGCGGTAGAACTCAGAAGTTAGACGTAGTTGAGGTTCTATGTCTGTAACTCACGTGAACTCCTCCCTCATGGTGTACTTGAATCCCTGTCGTGTTCTAATGGTTACGAAGGGCAGATCGCCTCCGTCCGACGCACCCAGACCAAACTCCTCCTCCAGCTCATCCACAAAGTCCCTGCGATTGGCCACGGCAAAACTCAGGCCCTGGGACGCAAACTGAGAACCCACCTTCATCACCCTGAGGAGAGAGAATGAAAGACATTAACCAATAATAATGGCAAGTGACTTAATATACCACCTTGTATACAATATTTGGGACTCAGATATTACATGTATTGTTTGTTCTAAATCAAAATAAATAATATAAGCGAATATACATACATAATGTTAAGTTCATGTTTTAAGTATCCCTATATTTCCATTATTTCTACACCTGCGCAGGAGTCTCACTGGAGATGGACCTGGCCTGAGTGTGATGGCAACTATGTACTGTGGTAATACGGTGAAGTAAACGTTGTTAAACTGGAACCTTGTCGTTGTGTCATTTTGAGTTAGCACATAAGAGATACAGTACCAGTCAAAAGTTTGGACACACCTCATTCAAGGGTTTTTCTTTATTTGCAAAAACCATCAAGCGCTATGATGAAAGTGGCTCTCATGAGGACCGCCACAGGAAATAATACAGTGCCTTCGGAAAGTATTCAGACCCCTTCACTTTTTCCACATTTTGTTACATTACAGCCGTATTCTAAAATGTTATTCTTTTTTTTTTAAATCCTCACCAATCTACACACAATACCCCATAATGACAAAGTGAAAACAGGTTGGTAGAAATGTTTTCAAATGTATTAAAAATAAAAAAACAGAAATACCTTATTTACATAAGTATTCAGACCCTTTGCTATGAGACACGAAATTGAGCGCAGGTGCATCCTGTTTCCATTGATCATCCTTGACACGTTTCAAAAACTTGATTGGAGTCCACCTGTGGTAAATTCAATTGATTGGACATGATTAGGAAAGGCACACACCAGTCTATATAAGGTTCCACAGTTGACAGAGCAAAAACCAAGGAATGAGGTCGAAGGAATTGTCCGTAGAGCTCCGAGACAGGATTGTGTCGAGCCACAGATCCGGGGAAGGGTTCTACAACATTGAAGGTCCCCAAGAACACAGTGGCCTCCATCATTCTTAAATGGAAGAAGTTTGGAACCAAAAAGACTCTTCCTAGAACTGGCTGCCCGGCCAAACTGAGCAAATGGGGGAGAAGGGCCTTGGTCAGGGAGGTGACTAAGAACCCAATGGTCACTGACAGAGGTCCAGAGTCCTTCTGTGGAGATGGGAGAACCTTCCAGAAGGACAACCATCTCTGCAGCACTCCACCAAATCAGGCCTTTATGGTAGAGTGGCCAGACGGAAGCCACTCCTCAGTAAAAGGCACATGACAGCCCGCTTGGAATTTGCCAAAAGGCACCTAAAGACTCTCAGACCATGAGAAACAAGACTCTCTGGTCTGATTGCCAAGCGTCACATCTGGAGGAAACCTGGCACCATCCCAACGGTGAAGCATGGTGGTGGCAGCATCATGCTGTGGGGATGTTTTTCAGTGGCAGGGACTGGGAGACTAGTCAGGATCGAGGCAAAGATGAACGGAGCAAAATACAGAGAGCTGCTCCAGAGCGCTCAAGACCTCAGACTGGGGCGAAGGTTCACCTTCCAACAGGACAACGATCCTAAGCATACAGACAAGACAACGCAGGAGTGTGATCAGGACAAGTCCTTGATTTGCCCAGCCAGAGCCTGGACTTGAACCCAATCGGACATCTCTGGAGAGACCTGAAAATGGCTGTGCAGAAACACTCCCCATCCAACCTGAGCTTGAGAGGATCTACAAAGAAGAATGGGAGAAACTCCCCAAATACAGGTGTGCCAAGCTTGTAGCGTCATATCTAAGAAGACTCAAGGCTGTAATCACTGCCAAAGGTGCATCAACAAAGTACTGAGTAAAGGGTCTGAATACTTATGTAAATGGTATATGTGTTTTTTAATAAATGAGCAAAAATGTCTAAAAACCCATTTTGCTTTATCGTTATGGGGTATTGTGTGTAGATTGATGAGGGGAAGAAACTATTTAATACACTTTAGAATAAGGCTGTAACCTAACAAAAGGTGGAAAAAGTCAAGGGGTCTGAACACTTTCCGAAGCGAATATACATACATATCTACATTACTACTTGGTCACATTTTATAAGTTGTCCAACCACCATGTACAGTAATATGCCTCAAGACCCAAATTGAACCAGGTTGTCTGGACCCAATATTCACATTGCAATTTTTTTTTGTACGAAATGCAATCTGTAAAAATTTGTTTTTGTAGCTATATTGACAGTAAATGTCGTAAGTATAAGACAATATTCCCATCTATTCATTGTCAATAATTCCATTCAACATATTCTTGATGGAGAATATCGGTAAACTCACTGGTTTGAGACCGACCTCAAAATCAACCAAATGCTAAATAGCACTGCTAATGGCTCTATATTTAAAAAACGGATCGTATTTTTCTTTTTTGGGCGTGATTCTTAATTATATATATATTTTTTTTACTTCCGACACCCGTGACCCATTGAAAACCTACCGTGGCCCATCAATTGAGAATCACTGGTTTAAAGTGTTGTGGTACCAACCTGTTCCTCCAATAGTTGGAGCCTTTGGGGTTCTGCAGGTAGTCCAAATCATAGTACGCAGTCAACAAGTCCTGCCCCTTCAGCTTATCTCTGTTCTCATTGGTCAGATGGGGGCACATTCCGAAACTGACCAAAAACAGTAAAAAGGAAGACCAATAATGTTAGACAGTCAAGTAGAGGTTAAGAGCGTTCGGCCAGTAACCGAAAGGTCGCTGGTTCGAATCCTCAAGCCGACTAGGTGAAAAATCTGTCAATGTGCCCTTGAGCAAGGCAATTAACCCTAATTGCTCCTGTAAGTCACTCTGGAGAAGAGCGTCAGCTAAATGACTAACCTGTAAAAAATGTAAATGAAAAGAGGAATAGGGATATGATAGGGAGAAAGTGTTAGAAAGAGATGCAGAAAAAAGAGACATTAAAGTAACAGACATTCGAGTAGATGAAGAGTAGACAGATGGGAGTAGTAGTCTTACATGTTGTCTCTGATGAAGCGCCGCAGTGTGTGGGTGGTGATCGTCTCAGTGAAGTGCAGCACGCTCTCCTCAAACTTACTGCTCAGCCTTGGGGGTCTGAACAGCAGAACACGCCTGGAGAGACACGGGAAAATAATGTAGTCGTTTGGTCACACCGTAGCAGTGATTCTCAATCCATTCCTGGGTGTACACAATTTTGCTCTAGCCCAGCACTAAGAAACCTGATTGAACTCTACAGGGTTATCTTGATCACGCTCACTTACTCCCATTCTCTCCCTATCCCTCCTTCTACCCCATCCTCCCTCCCTTTCTCTTGCTCTCACTCAGTCTCCACCCCGTGTTTGAGGCCCAGGGTCATGTCGATGGTGTGGGCGAAGCGGTAGTGCTCCCTCATGACGCTGGCCGCCTTCAGAAACTCTGCCAGCTGACCACTGTCAGGCCCAGAGAAAAATCCTGAGGGGAGAGAGAAGTATGGAGAGAAAGTACATTAGCGCTCTCCAACACATCTAGTGTGTCGTCTTCCACCATGTTGTATTCACCTCTCACAAGCTTTTCAGAGCAGGGGATATTAAATCATTTATAACCTATGTGAAAAGTACAGATTCAGGGAGCCAGTTAAAGGGGCAGTGCAGGGGGCTCCCAAGTGGCGCAGCGGTCAAAGGACATTAAATAATATTCGCTAGAGGCGTCACTACAGACCCTGGTTCGATCCAGGGCTGAATCACAACCGGCCGTGATCGGAGTCCCATAGGGCGGTGCACAATTGGCCCAGCTTCGGGTTAGGGAAGGGTTTGGCCAAGGAGGGCATTACTTGGCTCATCACACTCTATCGACTCCTTGTGGCAGGCCGGGCGCCTGCAGGCATGACTTGACCTTCGCCTCCCGAGCCCATTGGGGAGTTGCAGCCATGGGAGAAAAAGGTGCATTCAAAAACGTGATTTTCCTGTGTTTTGTAAACACATTTCCACACTATGAGGTAGATTATTATTATCCACACTATTATATACATGGCAACCAATTCTAACCCGGGTTAAGCGCACGTAAATGGAATGGAATTCCCTTTTAATGCACTTCTCTCTATGCATATTCTGAACTTAAGCATGAGAATAGCATGCTATTCACCTGCTATTTGTTCGGGGTGGAGATCTAAGTAATGAAGGTGTGGCGGAGGAGTGTAGAGATACACCGTATTCTGACCTTGACTTTATTCCCTCATAATTCCACCACCGTTACACGCGAGGAAACCATGAATAAAGTTGAGCGAATTTACCGGTTCTACTTTCATTTTACCCCGATAAAAATAACAGCATTCTCCATGCACTGTAATTTCTAAATGGATAACAGCTATAGATAAGAGCTAGGTAAATTAGTAATCCATTTGGAGAAGGAGATTGTAAATACATGTTTTAGATCATTTTTCCTTATGATCCCTAGAGACGAATGAAACCAGTCATATGGAAGCATATGACTGGTTTCATTTGACAATTTGTATCATGTTAAATATTAGCCACTGTCGGCAGCCACCATCAGTAATAAACACATACATTTAGAACTGTCACTTTCGTGTTCGTTTTCTTCAATTTGTAGCTTACATTTTGCATCATCTCCTTCCATTCCGTTTCCCTTTCTTTCACGTCTGTGTAGTTGTTCCTGAGGGTCACTAGCATTAGTGGATCATATTAGGCTAATGTTGAGCAATAATTTGGGACATGTAGCCTATTTAAATCATTACGGAACTCAGACCACACATAGCAGGTTAAACCTGGAGCACGGTTCACGACGAACTGGACCGTTGTCATACAGTTCCATCAATACCGTTTCTTTTTTATGATTCATACATACTTTCCTAACCCTAAATCATTCCTAAATAATCGACAACAGCGGTTCCCAAACGAGGGGTCGCGGACCAATGTGGGGTCCCCTGATATGAAAATGGGGTTGCAGGACAATTTTTTGTATGTGACATCGGCTTTGTATCTCAAAATCATTGTAATGTGGTTAACCTTAAAAATCTAAATGACGGCCTCCCGAGTGGCGCAGTGGTCTAAGGCACTGCATCGCAGTACTAGCTATGCCACTATAGATCCTGGTTCGAGTCCAGGCTCTGTCGAAGCCGGCCGCGACCGGGAGACCCATGGGGCGATGTCCGGGTTAGGGGAGGGTTTGGCCGGCAGAGACGTTCCTGTCACATCGCGCACTAGCGACTCCTGTGGCGGGCCGGGCGCAATGCATGCTGACACGGTCGCCAGGTGTAAGGTGTTTCCTCCGACACATTGGTGTGGCTGGCTTACGGGTTAAGTGGGCGTTGTGTCAAGAAGCAGTGCGGCTTGGTTAGGTGTTTCGGAGGAACACAAGCTCTCGACCTTCGCCTCTCCCAAGTCTGTACGGAAGTTGCAGCGATGGGAGAAGACTAACTACCAATTGGATACCATGAAATTGGGGAAATGAAGGGGTAAAAACATATTTTTTAAAATACAAGCTAAATGACAATTATTCAAATCTAAAAGATAAAATTCAGCGTGAGCACCCTTAGATCATTGGAAAAGGTTGCTACACTTATGAAACCACACACTTGCAGAGACTTTGATATTACCGGCAGCAATTGATATAATGCACATCAATACCTTTGTCAGATAAACAAAGAATTTATGCTCTGACTGAACGACTCAAAAATTCACCAGCATGTGCTCTCCACATGGCCGTTAACTGTGAGGGTCAAGATGCCCATGCATGGACTTTTGTTCGCTATACAAGTCAGGGGATGCTATTCACGAGGATATTTTCTGTCTCACGATTCCCGAGCATAAATCCCCAAGAAACGCTTTGGGCTTATTTTGGACAGATTTTAGTGAGAGTGAAACCTCTCGCTTCATCTCTTCCTCTCCGTTTACACACCAAGCGCCTTCCCCTGCCACCCACACCAACAAAGTTGAGAGATCACTTCTTCCATCCTGAAAAGCGGTTTCAACTCGATATTTGCATTTGAGGTTTGGTCCAACAGAATGGGTCATATGGACACTAAAACACATTGAGACATTATTTACTGTAATAGAGAAGTTAACCTGTCTCAACTACTCAAATTGCACGCAGAGCAGGCATTACTAAAAACAAGCGTATCAATGAACATTGATTCTGGAAAATGAATGCTCAAATATTGCGGCACCATGTACTGCTAGCAGCATTTTTGCCAAAGACTGTTATACTAGCTGTCTAGTCTGTGCTTTATAATTGTGCAATAAGTATAAAACACAATTATATAAGGAATTGACAACTCGTTCTCATTCTGAGAAATAAGGTAGGCCACTTGATTTCAACATCTGAACAAAGCGGACAGGCTAGCATACTGTTCAAATAGTTGGAGAAGGGTGCGTTTAGAAAAATTCAACTGTTCTGCCTTGTTAGCTAGCAAATAGATCCAAGTTGGCTAAATTTGAAATATAGAGATTAGCTGGCTACTCACCAGCATGTAGGCTTGTGCTTGAGAGATTGTTTATAATGCCTGCTACAAGATGTTAGTCACTATTAGTGAATGTGAATTATTCACATGGTTTTAGTTAGATTTGTAACAAAAAGGGCATTTTCATAGACAGACTTGAAAGCCAGATCAGTGATTATTGCTAAAAAGCAGGTTAAACTATTTTGATAAAATAATCAAATTATTGTGGCACATATTTATACTAATTTCATACGCCCTGAATTCATTACATTATTGCAGAGTGTTTGAAATTAAGTGTATTTTACCTTTAAAAATGGTACAACAAAGCTTATTGCATTGTTGGTTAAGGGCTTGTATGTAAGCATTTCACTGTTGTATTCGGCGCATGTGACAAATAACACTTGATCAGATGTTTTTTTAAAGATTTTTTTTTAATGGAGATATATCGTGACTCGCTCATAAGTTTGAAAAAATAAAATCGAGATAGAGCTGGGCAATATGGCCTAAACATCCTAAAGCATATACACCGAGTATACAAAACATTAAGAACACCTGCTCTTTCCATGAAACACTGACCAGTCCAGATAACTATCCTCTTCTAGAGAACTACTTACCCACTACACTGGCGTCAAAGTGGTTGACAAAGGCCTCGAGATCTGCTTCCCTGCGCAGGGTAACAGAGTTGGGTCCAGCCTGCTTCTTCATTAAGTGGACAATGCCATCTGTGTGTATGCAGACAAATTCATTAGTAGGCCTACATAATTAGTGTACTCTAACAACATTCAAACCACACACCTGCGGAGCGTGGCCCGTCATAGGACGAGGCGTCTTCTCCGTTTCTGAAGATCTTGAGCGTGGGGTACCCTGTAACCCCAAAACGGCCACATGTGTCTGGGTTCGCAGTGCAGTCCACCTTAGGGTTGAGAGAGAGAGATGATAGGGAATGAGGGAGGTAGAGAGAGAAAGAAAGGGATAAAAAAATATGACAGAAAGCAAAATGTGTGAGAAAACTGGGGAGAAAGATAATGAAATGGAGATGCTAGAGGCAATATAAAGTAGGGCTGAGCAATATATTGATTAATTCAAATGTATGTTTTTGCACGATATTCCAAATGCCTGTATTGCAAGAATCACTTAAAAAAAAAAATGTTATGGGTGTTTATGTCCGCTTGTTCTCATGTTGTATTTTTGGTCTCGTCTCCTTCGCCCCTCTGTACTGTGTGAACCTTCCCATTTAGACCAGAGATCAGTATATAATGACAAGATGCACGTCTCTACCCTAACAATGGGAGTAGTTGTCCCAAAGGCAGGAAGGCAGGCGACAACCTTAGGTCCAAAATAAGCCCATGGAAACGCATTGGCCTTATTTTGTACATATTTTATCGAGAGTGAAACCTATCGCTTCGCCTCTTCCTCTACGGTTTACACACACACACACACGCACACACACAAGCCCCTCCCCCTGCCTCTCACGCCAACAAAGTTGAGAGATCACATCTTCTATGTCAAGTGGTTTCAACTCGCTATTTGCATTTTGGTCCAACAGAATGGGTCATATGGACACTAAAATACATTGAGACGTTACTGTAATAGAGGAGAAGTTAGAAAAGTTAACGATACCCTTTTTATGTCTCAACTACTCAAACTGCACACAGAGCAGACATTACTAAAACGAGAGTATCAATGAACATTGATTCTGGAAAATGAATGCTCAGTTTGTTGTGCGCGACAATGGGGGTACCCATGTAACGCTAGCAGCATGTTTGCCAAAGACTGTTATACTAGCTGTCTAGTCTGTGTTTTATATGTTTCGTAGAATAAAACACAATTACATAAGGAATTGACAACTCATTCTCAATCTGAGAAATAAGGAAGGCCACTTGATTTCAACATCTGAACAAATTGGACAGGCTAATATGCGTTTCAACAGTTGGAGACAGACAGAAGAGTGTTTAATCTTTCTTAGCTAGCAAATAGATCCAAGTTGGCGAACCTTGAAATGTAAAGATTAGCTGGCTAATCACTAGCACGTGGGCTTGAGAGATTGTTGATGAGACTTGTGTGAATTTTCTAAAGCCTAATGCTCTGCTACAAGAATTTAGTCATTAATAGTGTTAGGTTCTAAATAGAGTAAAACACTCACGGACGATTAGTAAATCTTAAACCAGGTTTATTCACCAACTGGGTCATACAGCTGCATAAGACAAAGAACATATTCACACAAGCACAGGTATTTAACCCTCTCTCTTATGCTGAGCCCCTCCTTACACATCTGAACAGACAATACACCTCTTGCTATCCAAAAAATGTGTGATACATGTTCTTCCGCACTTCATCTAACCTGACCTCTGCCCAAATTCCTCACTCCTCCCCCAACTCACGGCGTCATGTTGACCTGTACCAGGCTGTATCTCTTCTCCTCCCAGAGGATCCCTTATGGCTAACAATAACATATCCTGACAGAATGGAAATGTTATACATTCCCCTCTCTCCATCAGTGACATGAATAAGTCAGAACCCATCAGTATTGAATGTGCATTATGCATGGTTGTAGTTAAATTTGTATAAAAAGGGCATTTTCATAGAGACTTGAAAGCCAGATCAGTGATAAGAAAAAACAGGTTAAACTATTTTGATAGACTAATTAAATGATTAGTGGGTATTATGGTTGTGGAAGGCTTATATTTACGTAGGTATAACTTCACAATTCATTCGATTATTGCTGACTTTTTGAAATGCAGTGTAAAATCAAGATATACAGTCGTGGCCAAAAGTTGAGAATGACACAAATATACATTTTCACAAAGTCTGCTGCCTCAGTTTGTATGATGGCAATTTGCATATACTCCAGAATGTTATGAAGAGTGATCAGATGAATTGCAATTAATTGCAAAGTCCGTCTTTGCAATTCAAATGAACTGAATCCCCAAAAAACATTTCCACTGCATTTCAGCCCTGCCACAAAAGGACCAGCTGACATCATGTCAGTGATTCTCTCGTTAACACTGTGTGAGTGTTGACGAGGACAAGGCTGGAGATCACTCTGTCATGCTGATTGAGTTCGAATAACAGACTGGAAGCTTCAAAAGGAGGGTGTGGTGCTTGGAATCATTGTTCTTCCTCTGTCAGTCATGGTTAACTGCAAGGAAACACGTGCCGTCATCATTGCTTTGCACAAAAAGGGCTTCACAGGCAAGGATATTGCTGCCAGTAAGATTGCACCTAGATCAACCTTTTTTCAGATCATCAAGAACTTCAAGGAGAGCAGTTCAATTGTTGTGAAGAAAGCTTCAGGGTGCCCAAAAAAGTCCAGCAAATGCCAGGACCGTCTCCTAAAGTTGATTCAGCTGCGGGATCGGGGCACCACCAGTACAAAGCTTGCTCAGGAATGGCAGCAGACAGGTGTGAGTGCATCTGCATGCACAGTGAGGCGAAGCCTTTTGGAGGATGGCCTGGTGTCAAGAAGGGCAGCAAAGAAGCCACTTGTCTCCAGGAAAAACATCAGGGACAGACTGATATTCTGCAAAAGGTACAGGGATTGGACTGCTGAGGACTGGGGTAAAGTCATTTTCCCTGATGAATCCCCTTTCCGATTGTTTGGGGCATCCGGAAAAAAGCTTGTCCGGAGAAGACAAGGTGAGCGCTACCATCAGTCCTGTGTCATGCCAACAATAAAGCAATCTGAGACCATTCATGTGTGAGGTTGCTTCTCAGCCAAGGGAGTGGGCTCACTCACAATTTTGCCTAAGAACACAGCCATGAATAAAGAATGGTACCAACACATCCTCCGAGAGCAACTTCTCCCAACTATCCAGGAACAGTTTGGTGACGAACAATGCCTTTTCCAGCATGACGGACCACCTTGCCATAAGGCAAAAGTGATAACTAACTGGCTCGGGGAACAAAACATCAATATTTTGGGTCCATGGACAGGAAACTCCCCAGACCTTAATCCCATTTTGAACTAGTGGTCAATCCTCAAGAGGCGGGTGGACAAACAAAAACCCACAAATTCTGACAAACTCCAAGCATTGATTATGCAAGAATGGGCTGCCATCAGTCAGGATGTGGCCCAGAAGTTAATTGACAGCATACCAGGGCGGATTGCAGAGGTCTTGAAAAAGAAGGGTCAACACTGCATATATTGACTCTGCATCAACTTCATGTAATTGTCAATAAAAGCCTTTGACACTTATGAAATGCTTGTAATTATACTTCAGTATTCCATAGTAACATCTGACAAATATCTAAAGACACTGAAGCAGCAAACTTTGTGGAAATTAATATTTGTGTCATTCTCAAAACTTTTGGCCATGACTGTAGAGTGCATTCAGAAAGTATTCAGGCCCCTTGACATTTTCCACATTTTGTTATGTTACAGCCTTATTCTAAAATTGATTAAATATAAAAAACTCAATCTACACACAATACCCCATAATGACAAAGCAAAAACAGGTTGGTAGAAATACCTTATTTACATAAGTATTCAGACCCTTTGCTATGAGACATGAAATTGAGCTCAGGTGCATCCTGTTTCCATTGATCATCCATGACATGTTTCTAAAACTTGATTGAAGTCCACCCGTGGTAAACTCAATTGATTGGACATGATTTGGAAAGGTACACACTTGTCTATATAAGGTCCCACAGTTGACAGTGCATCTCAGAGCAAAATCCAAGCAACGAGGTCGAAGGAATTGTCCGTAGAGCTCCGAGACAGGATTGTGTCGAGGCACAGATCTGGGGAAGGATACCAGAACATTTCTGCAGCATTGAAGGTCCCCAAGAACACAGTGGCCTCCATCATTCTTAAATGGAAGAAGTTTGTAACCACCAAGACTCCTCCTAGAGCTGGCCGCCCGGCCAAACTGAGCCAAACTGACCAAGAAGAGCCTTGGTCAGGAAGGTGACCAAGAACCCGATGGTCACTGACAGCGCTCTAGAGTTCCTCTGTGGAGATGGGAGAACCTTCCAGAAGGACAACCATCTCTGCAGCAATCCACCAATCTGGCTTTTATGGTAGAGTGGCCAGATGTAAGCCACTCCTCAGTAAAAGGCACATGATAGCCCGCTTGGAGTTTGCCAAAAGGCCCATAAAGACTCTCAGACCATAAGAAACAAGATTCTCTGGTCTGATGAAACCAAGATTAAACTCTTTGGCCTGAATGCCAAGCGTCACGCCGGGAGGAAACCTGGCACCATCCCTACGGTGAAGCATGGTGGTGGCAGCATCATGCTGTAGGGATGTTTTTCAGCGGTAGGGACTGGGAAACTAGTCAGGATCAAGGCAAAGATGAACGAAGCAAAGTACAGAGAGATCCTTGATGAAAACCTGCTCCAAAGCACTCAGGACCTCAGACTGGGTTCACCTTCCAAAGGTTCACCTTCCAACAGGACAATGACCCTAAGCACACAGCCAAGACAATGCAGGAGTGGCTTCGGGACAAGTCTTTGAATGTCCTTGAGTGGCCCAGCCAGAGCCCGGACTTGAACCCAAACAAACATCTCTGGAGAGACCTGAAAATAGCTGTGCAGCGATGCTCCCTATCCAACCTGACAGAGCTGGAGAGGATCTGCAGAGAAGAATGGGAGAAACTCCCCAAATACAGGTGTGCCACACCCAAGATTACTTAATGCTGTAATCGCTGCCAAAAGTGCTTCAACAAAGTACTGAGTAAAGGGTCTGAATACTTATGTAAATGTGATATTTCAAAAAAAAAATTAAACAAATTAGCTAATATTTCAAAAAAACTGTTTTTGCTTTGTCATTATGGGTTATTGTGTGTAGATTGATGAGGGGGAAAAAACGATTGAATTTTAGAATAAGTCTGTAATAACAAAATGTGGAGAAAAAAAATGAAGAGGTCTGAATACTTTCCGAAGGCACTGTATCTCATTAATTGCCCATAAGTTTAGAAAAAAAGTGTTGTGATTTTCAGGCCATATCGCCCAACCCTAACATAAAGTACATTAGCCGTTTCACCTCATATTGTCACGGATCCCCCCGTACTGTTTCTGATTCCATGCACCGGTTCCGGAGGTCTACTGTATGTCACCGGCCTCTAGGCATCCCTGAACTGTCTCATTACGCACACCTAGGGCCATTTCCCCTGATTAGTAATTGTACAATTGTGCCCTATGTTCACCATTGTCTTGGTCAGTTATTGTTCCCATGTCCGTTGGTCTTGTGAGTACTACTGACCATTTTCCAGTACATATGTGCCCATTACACATTTCGTAGTAGTCAGCAGCATAAGTGTACTCTAAATGTGTGTCTAGGTCATTAGGCACCTTTAGACATGCAACTGTCTGGGGAGTGGGCATGTCTTTATTTTGTACCATTGCTATGGCTCTAATGTTTCTATGCCCTAATATGAAACCAAACTCAAATTAGTGCAAGGCAAAAAGATAATGGTGGCTAAATGCCAGAGGGGATGAATCGTTAACATAAAGAGGAGTTACTATGTGTGTGGCGTAAGGATGAAACCTGTATAAAAAGTGTGTGCAAAGGCTGGAAAGGGAGTTACTTCATGAACAAGCTCGGCTTATATTACTTTGTAATAAAGTCTAATTGAACTCACAGGCTCCGGTATTTGAGAAATATTATTGACTGAATATTTCCACGACAGTACCTGTGCTTTGTTGTTTCGGCTTTCATGCTGCGTGTATTACGTGTCTTGTTATTACGGGTCTCGTCCCGTGTATTTATTAGAGGTTTACCCTCGCTCTTCTTTTGGGGTTACATCCCTGTGTTTAGCATATGTGTTTGTTTAGGGCTTCGTCCCCGTGCCTTTTCATGGCATGTTGTATTTTTGGGTGGAGTATGAATACCCCCTATTATGTATTCCTGTGCCTATCTCCAATCATTTACACAACGTGACACATATCCCCTGGGTTATGGACAATTCCACAGTGATGCTGAGACTCAGATTTTTTACTTTAAAAAGTATGCCAAACAAAAAAACAATGTATGCACAAGGTACACAACAATTTCCACAGACAATTTTACAAAAACACTATTTTTCACCACTTTTTTCTCCCCAATTTCGTGGTATCCAATTGGTAGTAGTTACAGTCTTGTCTCATCGCTGCAACTCCCGTACGGACTCGGGAGAGGCGAAGGTCGAGAGCCATGCGTCCTCCGAAACACAACCCAACCATGCTGCACTGCTTCTTGACACAATGCACATCCAACCCAGAAGCCAGCCGCACCAATGTGTTGGAGGAAACACCGTACACCTGGCGACCGTGTCAGCGTGCACTGCGCCCGGCCCGCCACAGGAGTCGCTAGTGCACGATGAGACAAGGATATCCCTGCCGGCCAAACCCTCCCTAACCCGGACGACGCTGGGCCAATTGTGCGCCGCCCCATGGGTCTCCCGGTTGCGGCCGGCTGCGACAGAGCCTGGGCTCGAACCCAGAATCTCTAGCATCACAGCTAGCACTGCGATGCAGTGCCTTAGACCACTGCGCCACTCGGGAGGCCCTACAAAAACACTTGAAGAACAGGTCAGATGCAAATTTGGTAACAGAATGACGGTTTGTGCTATGCCGGTGCAGTGAGAGTGGGCCATGCAGGGCATGCAACTACCAATTAACATTGTTTAACCCTGGATGACGGCAAGAGTTCAAACACCTGGTCATTTTGTTATGCATTATTATGCATTCATAAGTACCTTAGCAAGTGGAACTGTCCCCTTCAGTCGAGTGGCTGCAGTCTCAAAATCTGGGGCTAGTTTCTTACAATGTCCACACCTGAAGAGCAAATAAACATACAGCAGATTAAGGTAGATATAACGCAAGGAACAGAATCAGAATCAAGGAACAGGCAATGCAATTGATAACATAGTTATGTGTGGGTAGAAATGTGTTATACCTGTAAAAGGCATAAGCAAATTGGGGTTTAAAAGAAATCATACAGACCAAGGTAAGCCAATTTTGAAGAATAATATCAATAGCTCAGCCTCAAATACAGTGACGTGTATTCATGGATGCCAAGGGAAGCCAGGCTTCCCCAAAAAAAATGTACCAAGAAAAATGTTTAAAAACGTCAAATGATTTATCGATCGTCTCTGTGTTTCATAATTTTCCTTCAATTTGCAAGAGGCTGAATGTATCTCACAGGAGAAAGCATCCGAGCGATTGAAACAGCACCACTCTGTCTCTCTACGTGCAGGCCATCTGATCCTGTCTGGTCCAAACGAGTATGACATTGTTGCCGCCTGTAGCATTAAAGGCAAGGGAAGTGTTAGAGGTTCACCTAGGGGTCATGATAGGGGCTGTACAAAATGTTTGATGTATTATAACAATTGATTATGCTTATGTTGTATTAATAGAAGGGGAGGGGTTATAAGACCCCACCCTCCTTAGATTTATAGGGTCCTAGACTACAGATTAACAATATATATTCATTATAGAGGTTTAGTATTGTTCCACAGTTGTTTTCTGGTCTTTGCCTTTTATAAAGAGACCCCTCTGAGAAATGTGTGACTGTGAAGACAGAACTCTGCAGGGGAGTGTAAGCGAAGAGATTAGTCAGACATTCTACTATAAATCAACTTGGGCATTTACTGCTAAGCTTTTAGATAGCTACATAAATACGTTTTAGTGTTGAGTAGGCATGGTTTTGGTCTAATGAGTAAAAGATAATGACGTCGGCAGTGACATCACTATGGCTGGACTTCGGGTTTAATAAAATAACATGGGACCTTTTCTTTGATGCAGAACTTACTCGGAAACATGCATTATGTACCTGTTGTCAACTTCTGTCTGCAATTGCATTAATAAAGGTTTTGAATGATTTAATTAAAGATAATATCATAGTCCTAGTTTCACCAATGAGCCAATGACTGACAAGGAACAAGGACAGGAACCCCAACATCGAGCATCTGGCCTTCCTTGACAAAAAAAGTATGAAAAATTTGCCAATCAGCATTGAGCTCAGCTGTGGATGTTCCTGGCACCAAAAAAAACTAAGTTGCATCTCGTTGTGTTGTCCTCTGGTTAAAAATTGTCAAATTTTCTAAATTAACCATGAATGGAGATAGGGATTTGGACTTGTGGTTTTACTTAATTCTCTGTACTGGCCAATGATTATAATGGTGATTCTGATCCAACCATTCCTTCATACATTGTTGTGCCCCTGGCCTGAGAGGATGAAAGTTCAATATAGCTAGATGTTGAAGGTTAATGTTAACTAGGCTAGCTAACGTTGCCCATGAATGGAAGTTAGGCTAGCGAGCAAGCATTTTAGACAGGTAGCCTAGTAGGAAAACCAAAAATAAGTGTGTACTGTATGACAGGGTGATCACGTTTAGACAACATGAAAAAGGAGGATGGCATTAGCAGATCTCTACAAATCGAACGCACACAGAAATCAGAACCATGGACAGCCACATCATATTCAGCTTATTTTGAATTGAGACAAAATCGTTTTTGGTATCTTTTAGATGTCACTGTATTAGGCTAAGCAGAGATGATATGTTGAAGCTCCTGTTTTCTTTGCGACTTGCGGTAACTCTGTGGTTCAAATCAATAACGTTAGTTGTTTGGTGGGCAGAAAATGTCGGAAACATTAACTTGCTTGACCATGCTGTAAGCCATAACTGTATGATACTCTACATGGAATATGCTTTGTGGACTTCACTGGTCAGAGGTTGCTATCCGGTTTTGTGATAAAACAAAGGTGTGGTTGAATTTGTTCTGCCACTGTGTCTCCTTGTCTCGGAATTAACAAGGTTTATTGAGCAAACAACGCAATTGTCACAACAGGTTGTAATTTGTGTGTGTGTGGGGGGGGGGGGGGGGGGCGGCTTGACTTCCCAGTGATTTTACACAACCACTGCTCAAATACTGTTTGCAAATATGGCCATCTGCTAGCTAGTTGCCTTCAGTTTGGCAGATGATTGCCGATACTGAGAATAGAACTACTATAGCTAGCTAACATTAGCTGATGGCTGACTAACGGAACATATCTTGGACAGTTGCCAAGCCGACACCAGTCACTATACTTACATATTTGCCTAAAATGACATTACATGTATAGAAATTACAATGGATGGACATAAAAATGTTTCATTTGTATTTTCTCTCACCATGGAGCGTAGAATTTCACTAGCATGGTCTCGTGCTCCGCTGCCAGGTAATCGAAATCTGCGTCCCCTAGCTCGAGCACATCACCCCGTGCGACTGCCGCTCCAGAAAATATGAGAACCGACAGCAAGAAAGGAGGGATGAGCGACAAAAAGGAAGCCATATTTCTAAATACTTCAAGTGAACAAAATCTTCAAATGAAATACAGAAACATAAAACGGCACCTATGCCGTAAAGACCCTCACAGTAACCTGCCGGCTCCTCTCCCAAAAAACGCGATAGAGTACACAAATGAGAGGTGGGATATAAACAGAATATGCCGGAAACTGACCTTGTCATTGGTCGAGGAGGACATACATTGATGCGATGTAAGTAGTACATTGGTCCACTTCAACGTCAATCATAGTACATCCCTAGCCTACCATACAGGACAGTAGCTAATCATCAAGGCATTTGCTTTCTTCAGAGAGGTAGGTGCCCGGGGTCTAATCCCAGATAATTTTGGGGAGAAATGCTACACTGGTGACTTTTGAGGGGGGGATACCGATCTCAAAACAGATGTATATGACATGGCCATGGAAATATCACGTTCAAATATCAAACATAATTATTTCACTATAAAATATAGAAAAATAAATATATATAGAAAACTGTGGTTAATAACATTGCACATGTTAGGCTTACACAAGCATATGCACATCCTACATTCCAAACACACAGCTTGTGATTACATGTTATGAATATGATTAGGACACATGAAAGGTAGGGTGTATACGAAGGGTCTGGGGCAACAGAAGATGAATAGCAGAGGGACTAGTGATTTTGGAGATGGGAAACGGGGAGAGTTCGCGCGATTCCACCCGGAGGGGCAGATCCCGGGTGAACAGCCATACCTTCTGCCCGAGACGATACTGGCGATCCGCTTGTCGTCAATACCTGGAGGTGGTCTTAAGGAGGGCCGACCAGGCTCTCCTCCAGTTACGACGACAGCGGTGGACAAACATCTGGGCAGAAGGTATGCCGACCTCTTCCTGCTTAGGGAAGAGCAGGGGCTGATACCCCAGGTATCAAAAGGAGTTAGGCCTGTGGCAGGGAAGGGTGTTGTGGGCGTATTCAACCCACACCAGCTGCTGGCTCCAGGTGATGGGGTTGGCGGAGACCAGGCAGCACAGAGTAGTCTCCAGATGCTGGTTGGTTCACTCCGACTGGCCGTTGGACTGGGGATGGAATCTGGAGGACAGGCTTGCCGACGACCCAATGAGGGTTCAGAACACCTTCCAGAACCGAGACAGGAACTGAGGGCCCCAATCAGAGACCATGTTGACCGGGAGTCCATGGATCAGGAAGACGTGATGTACCATGAGCTGGGCCGTCTCCTTGGCAGAGGGTAGTTTGGGGAGAGGAATGAAGTGGACGGCCTTGGAAAACGGATCCATCAGTCAGGATAGCGGTGTTGCCATCAGATGGGAGAAGACCCGTGACAAAGTCCAGGGATATGTGGGACCAGGGACGGCAGAGGCCTTGTTTTGTGCACACATCATGCAAGAGCCGACGAATGTGGAGACGTCAGGGACCATGGTGGGCCTCCAAAAGCGTTGACGCACAAAAGCCAGGGTCCGGCAGGAGCCCGGGTGGCAGGCCAGTATGGAGGACCGCGGAGTGAACCGTGTCAGGCATGAACATCCGATTATCTGGACGCCCCCCGGTGTGTTCAGCTGGGAACGCTGCGCTGGGAAGGATGGTCTCGGGCTCCGGGGTAATAGCCGTGGGGCTACAACAGCGAGACAGTGCATCCAGCTTGACATTCTTGGATCCCGGCCGATATGAGAGGGAGAAGTTGAACCGTGTGAACAGCAGGGCCCATCTAGCTTGCCTGGAGTTGAGGCGTTTGGCGGTGTGGAGATGCTCCAGATTTTTGTGGTGGGTCCATACGATGAACGGGTGTTCCCGCCCCTTCCAACCAGTGCCTCCATTCCTTCAACGCCATCTTCACTGTGTGAAGCTCACGATTTCCCACATCGTAGTTTTTCTCCGTGGCCTTGAGGCGATGGGAAAAGAAGGCACAGTGATGTAGCTTCAGGTCCAGGGCAGAACGCTGGGACAGGACCAACCCCACTCCTACATCAGACGCATCATCCTCCACCACGAACTGACGGGAAGGGTCAGGATGAACCAGGATGGGAGCAGTGGTGAAGCGGTGTTTGAGGTCCCGGGAACGCCCGGTCAGCAGCAGGGGGCCTCGTGAACGGAATCTTGGGAGAGGTGAATGCTGACAGGGGAAGCCAGCGTGCTGTAACCCCGGATGAAGCGGCGATAGTAGTTGGCGAATCCCAGAAAATGTTGCAACTGCAGCCTGGGCGAAGGCTGGGGCCAGTCCACCACCTCTCCCACTTTCCCGGGATCCATCTGGACACTCCCAACAGAGATGATGTACCCCAGAAAGGGGATGGTGGAGCGATGGAACTCGCTCTTCTCTGCCTTAACAAACAGCTAGTTCTCTAGGAGGCGTTGAAGAACCTGTCGGGCGTGGAGCACATGTTCTTGGGGGGCGCGGGGAGAAGATGAGGATGTCATCAATGTAAATGAAGACGAACCGGTTCAACATGTCACGGAGAACATCATTTACCAGAGCCTGGAACACAGCAGGGGCGTTGGTGAGGCCAAATGGCATGACCAAATACTCGTAGTGGCCGCTGGCCTTGTGGAAGGCGGTCTTCCACTCATCCCCCTCCTGTATCCGCACCAGGTGGTATGCGTTCCGTAGATCCAGCTTGGAAAACACAGTGGCCCCCTGGAGTGGCTCAAAGGCCGAGGAGATGAGTGGTAGCGGTTCTTCACCGTTATGCCATTGAGTCCCCGGTAGTTGATGCACGGGCGCAATGCTTTGTCCTTCTCCACAAAGAAGAATCCTGTGCCAGCAGGAGAGGACGAAGGACATATAAATCCTGCAACTAGGGAGTCCCCAATGTAGGTGTCCATAGCCTTGGTCTCCAGTCCCGACAGCGAGTACAGTCGTCCCCGGGGCGGAGTGGTGCTAGGGAGAAGGTCAATCCCACAGTCATATAGTCAGTGCAGTGGAAGCGAAGTGGCCTAGTCTTTGTTGAACACCTCCCAAAGGTCCTGGTACACCGCGGGAATGGCAGAGAGGTCTGGGGCACCTTCGGAGCCCCCAGAACGATGTCCCGGGGCAGGTTGCGCTGACTTCATACACTGGCCATGGCAGAATGGACTCCAGCCCATGATGGCACCAGTAGACCAGTTGGTGAGGGGATTGTGTCGCTGGAGCCAAGAGAACCCCAAAACCACAAATCTGAGGAGACTTGATGAGCAGGAATTTAATAGTCTTGCTGTTATTCCCTGACACCTGTAGGTTGATGGGAGTGGTAATATGAGTGACCCGGCCTATAGAGCGCCCGTCCAGCGCTCTAACATCCATGGGAGTGGAGAGGGGCTGTTCAGCTCGGAAGCCAGAGTTAATGAGGACCCAGAGAGATTTAGACTGGTTTCCCCACAGTAGAATGTGCCCAGCTCTACCTAGTTGCATACGCTCGGGAAGCGGTGAGTCAGCAGTCGTCGGCGACTCTCAGGGAAGTTCAGGAAGCCTTGGGTTCTCTCGGCAATGGGATCGTCTTGGACTTCCGGGATGACTTGGAGGCAAAGTGAAATCCCTGGACGTACAAGCAAAGTCGAATTTCCTCCTGGGGCTCCTGAGAAGGTAGAGTAACCAATGAGATGGCGCTGCTAGCAGCTGGGTTACAGAGGTGTTACCACCGTGGTAGGCTGCCTCCCAAACAACCCACGGAATTCCTCCAGCAAAATGTCCAATGCCCAGTCATGGCGTTCAGCCAACGTGAACAAAACGAATTGGCAACAGACAAACAGAGAACACAGGTATAAATAAACAGGGGATAATGGAGAAGATGGGCAACACCTGGAAGGGGTGGAGACAATCACAAAAGACAGGTGAAACAGATCAGGGTGTGACATTATCTTCATTTGTCATCCAAACTGGTTGCATTTCGGATGCAGTCTGGCTATTAGGTAATTTTCCATAACAAGGAACTGTATGTACCCGAGCTCCCCTCTGTATTCAAAAACGAAACTTCAGATTCCTGTTATGAGGCGTAGAGGCAGAGGAACAGACAGATGCAGCAGTGTTGGAGAAAACATCTGAAAAGTTTGTCTGAGGTTTGTGCTCTTTATACATATTTCATCTTCAGTAAGTTTTTAGAAAACTGTTATACGCTTTAAAGGCATTCATATAAAACATAACAGGGTATTACACTATAGCAGGGCTCTCCAACCCTGTTCCTGGAGAGCTACCCTCCTGTAGGTTTTCGCTCCAACCCCAGTTGTAACTGACCTGATTCAGTTTATCAACCAGCTAATTATTAAAATCAGGTGTGCTAGATTAGGGTTGGAGCGAAAATCTACAGGACAGTAAGTAGCTCTCCAGGAATAGAGTTGGAGAGCCCTGCACTATAGCATATCGGATGCAGTGACATGAAAAACACTGCTTTTATTGATTTTCAGAGTGGTGATCAAATTGTATGCATATAGAAAATTGTTTCACCACAGTAATTTATAAAAAAAATACAACAATACATTTTGTAATGAAATTCTTTTTTTTTCCCAATAGAGACACCTTTTCTGTGAAATGTCTGCTTGCCAATTCACAGTAACCAGTCAAACAGGTTCATGTGTGTTGTCTGTGTGTGTTGTGTGTTCACCAGGCTAACCCATCCTGAACTCCTAAATATAGCCACTGTCTCTGGGGGTGAGAGCCGGGGAACAACACAATGAATCTTCCTCAAGTCATCAGCTCTAAGATATTAATTGTTAGGTGGGTCGTTCTTGAATTGCGGTGGCATTTGTGTCACTTGCAACCATAAAAACCCCTAAAATTAAATAGTTAGACCTCATACATGTTTTTTTAATTTTATATTGTACGTGTCTTCTTTGGGAAGACACATTTCAGTTGAATACATTCAGCTGTACAACTGACTAGGTATCCCCCTTTCCCTTTATCAGTGATAAAACATCATGCAAGGTCTTTATACTGCAAAACTTTATTTTATAAGCAAATTGGGTTGTCCCAGTAGTGATGAGTTATCTTTGAACAAGCTTACATTCTATATCTGTGTAGAGAAACAGAAAGTCATCTTGTGAGATCAGGATGGTTCGTACAAGCTTGTGATGAGTAGAGTTGTAGTGACATGTTTTTGGGATTAAGAGATCTATTATTTTGAATGCTAGAAAGTTATTTCATGTATTGCATCGATCCATAGAAACAAACGTTATTAAAATACATATTTTTTTTACAAATATGTTTCCCTTAGTTTTATGTCATTAGTATTACCACCTTAAAATCACCAATTACTAAGATATACAAGGACTTTGAGCATTTCCTCCAATGACAAACTGATATCAGGGGAGGATTCTATATTAAATAAAATTATTAGTAGTTATTGTAGGCAGTTTTTCACACCTTGTTGATTGATGAGCGGGGACTTCCTCCTAGGATGTAAATATCACACCCATTTTCTTGAGTGGCTGGGGCATTACCACATGTTGTATGTAAACATCACACCCATTGTTCTGATTACAGTATCGAGGCTATAAGGAGGGGTCCTAATTTCTGTGTGCAGACATGTTGTGAAAGGTTTTGGTGGGGTGATTAAGGGGTTATTGTATTGGGGCCTATGTTGACATGGTGGGGGTTTATGTGATTGGTTAGTATTTTCTGAAGTATCTGTTCTATATCTGAGAGATACAGTAAGGTCAGGAAATTGTATTTCGTTTTTTTTAATCGCTTTGGTACCATTTTCACAAGTATGTGGTGAAATTTCACAACTCTTAGTACCAAACTCAATACAGATCATCAAAAAGGCTGTTTTTTTCAAAACGTTAAGCACATTTTCAATTGACTAATTACACACAAAATCAGTTACTTTTTCACCAAACCTAATCAGTGTTTAATCTAGAAATACCTTTCATATAAAGTAATTGCCTTTCACAATACAATGCTCACAATACTTATTCATATAATTCTCTTGTCATGTTTAAATACATTTGACCACCACTTAATCCAACTGCACTTAATGGTTAATTACTTAACCGTTTGGTAAACCTATAGATTTTAAACTAGTTTGTCTACTATATGGATATTGAGAACTACATAAATAAAATGTGTGTTTGTAAAGTATAAACATCTAAGTTCTAGGTATGATACATGATAACCGTTACTGCTAATTGATTTCACATAGTGGTCACCACAATTGGTCACCATATAAAAGGGTGTGTGTGAACACTTGCAATTTCTTTCAACATGGAGCAGGATAGACAGCAAGGGAGAGGAAGAAACCAAAGAGCTTGTGGACAAGGGGCCCGTCAGAGAGGTGGGCATGGGGCCCATCAAAGAGGCGGGCATCAGAGAGGGGGAGGCAGACGGCAGGGAACTGTTGTGTCTAATGAAGCCTAATGAAGTCCGCGCCATCATTGTTGACCATGTGCCGAGTGCTGTAGCACGTAAAAAAAAAAGTCCGTCCTTGGTTGCAACACTCACTACTGAGTTTCGAACTGCCTCTGGAAGCAACATCAGCACAATAACTTTTTGTCAGGAGCTTCATGAAATGTGTTTCCATGGCCGAGCAGCCGCACACAAGCCTAAGATCACCATGCGCAATGCCAAGCATCGGCTGGAGTGGCGTAAAGCTTGCCGCCATTGTACTCTGGAGCAGTGGAAACGCGTTCTCTGGGTGATGAATCATGCTTCAAATTCTGGCAGTCCGACTGACGAATCTGAGTTTGGCGGATGCCAGGAGAACACTACCTGCCGACTGCATAGTGGCAACTTTAAAGTTTGATGGAGGAGGAATAATGGTCTGGGGCTGTTTTTCATGGTTCTAGCTAGGCCCCTTAGTTCCAGTGAAGGGAAATTTTAACACTACAGCATACAGTTTGAGGAAGGCCCTTCCCTGTTTCAGCATGACATTGCGGCCATGCACAAAGCGAGGTGCATACAGAAATGGTTTGTTGAGGTCCGTGTGGAATAACTTGATGGTCCTGCACAGAGCCCTGACCTCAACTCGATCAAACACCTTTGGGATGAATTGGGACGCCTACTGCGAGCCAGGCCTAATCGCCCAACATGAGTGCCCGACTTCACTAATGCTGTTGTGGCTAAATGGAAGCAAGTCCCCGCAGAAATGTTCCAACATCTAGTGGAAAACCTTCCCAGAAGAGTGGAGGGGGGAACCAACTCCATATTAATAACCATGATTTTGGAATGACATGTTCAATGAGCAGGTGTCAACATAGTTTTGGTCATGTACTGTAGTGTATACTTCCATACATTTTTTCCAACTTATACCAGGGAACCTTCAGACGAGTCTTGTGAGGCCTGTGGGCATCCTAGAGCAAAACAACCGACATGTACATGTTATGCATGCTGTTTTCCTAAACTCTAGTTCTACATAATGTAGCTGAAAATGTATAAATGTTCATACATTAAAATAAAACATTTGTTTAAATAAAAATGTTCATAAATAACAATAAATACTGTATACCGCTGCATAGCTCATAATGTCAACAAAATCTGACACCTAAAACAGACAAACTTGTAACGGGCCTTGTTGCAGACATTGTTACAACGTCATTAAAACCTTTAAAAAGGAGTTCATGAAACCATCTAACCATGGATGAATCTATACATATTGATTACAGAAGACTAGTGCCACACATTGATTAACTATGCACTTTTTTTTTTTTTTTTTTTAATTTGTACCATTACGAGGCATTAGGAATGGTGTCCGTTCATATAGATTTTGTTGGATTTGTTGAATGTAAATAGGATAGGTCTACATTTTAAAAATGATACACTGGTTGTGTTGTAGTTTGATGCATGAGTGGTGCGGTCTAAAGATGTTGGTGATGTAGCTAGCTATTACAGCTCTAGTTTGTGAAAGTGAAGTGGTGTGTACATGAACTGTTTTGGACTTACACCATTCTACTTTAGTATTAGATTAAAATGCTTTTAAACAACTCTGATAACTAGAGGTCGACCGATTATGATTTTAAAGCCGATACCGATTATTGGAGGACCAAAAAAGGCCGATACCAATTACAATCGGCCGATTTAAAAAAATTTTTTTTATATATATATATATAAATAAAAAATAATGACAATTACAACAATACTGAATGAACAATGAACACTTATTTTAACTTAATAAAATACATCAATAAAATCAATTTAGTCTCAGATAAATAATGAAACATGTTCAATTTGGTTTAAATAATGCAAAAACAGTGTTGGAGAAGTAAAAGTGCAATATGTGCCATGTTAAAAAGCTAACGTTTAAGTTCCTTGCTCAGAACATGAGAACATATGAAAGCTGGTGGTTCCTTTTAACATGATTCTTCAATTATTCCCAGGTAAGGCTGGCCCTCGCTACATATTCGTCACCAGACCCACTGGCTCCAGGTCATCTATAGGTCTATGCTAGGTATAGCTCCGCCTTATCTCATCTCACTGGTCACGATAACAACACCCACCCATAGCACGCGCTCAAGCAGGTATATCTCACTGGTCATCCCCAAAGCCAACACCTCCTTTGGCCGCCTTTCCTTCCAGTTCTCTGCTGCCAGTGACTGGAACGAATTGCAAAAATCGTTGAAGCTGTAGACTTACATTTCCCTCTCTAACTTTACACATCAGCTGTCTGAGCAGCTAACCGATCGCTGCAGCTGTACATAGTCCATCTGTAAATAGCCTACCCAATCTACCTACCTCATCCCCATATTGTTTTTATTTACTTTGCTGCTCTTTTGCACACCATCTGCTCATCATCATCTGCTCATCTATCACTCCAGTGTTAATCTGCTAAATTGTAATTACTTTGCTACTATGGCCTATTTATTGCCTTACCTCCTCATGCCATTTGCACACACTGTATATAGATTTTTCTTTCTCTATTGTGTTATTGACTGTACGCTTGTTTATTCCATGTGTAACTCTGTTGTTTCTGTCGCACTACTTTGCTTTATCTTGGCCAGGTCACAGTTGTAAATGAGAACTTGTTCTCAACTAGCTTATCTGGTTAAAAAAAAAGTGAAATAAAAATAAAATAAATATGTTTTAGGTTGTAGTTATTATAGGACTATTTATCTCTATACCATTTGTATTTCATATACCTTTGACTATTGGATGTTCTAATAGATACTTTAGTATTGCCAGCCTAATCTCGGGAGTTGATATGCTTGAAGCACAGCGAAGAGCTGCTGGCAAATGCAGGAAAGTGTTGTTTGAATGAATGCTTACGAGCCTGCTGCTGCCTACGACCGCTCAGTCAGACTGCTCTATCAAATCATAGACTAAATTATAATATAATAACACAGAAATACGAGCCTTAGGTCATTAATATGGTCAAATCCGGAAACTATCATTTCGAAAACAAAACGTTTATTCTTTCAGTGAAATACAGAACCGTTCTGTATTTTATCTGGCATCCATAAGTCTAAATATTGCTGTTACATTGCACAACCTTCAATGTTATGTCATAATTATGTAAAATTCTGGCAAATTAGTTCGTAACGATCAGGCGGCCCAAACTGTTGCATATACCCTGACTCTGCGTGCAATGAACGCAAGAGAAGTGACACAATTTCCCTAGTTAATATTGCCTGCTAACATGAATTTCCTTTAACTAAATATGCAGGTTTAAAAATATATACTTCTGTGTATTGATTAAGAAAGGCATTGATGTTTATGGTTAGGTACAATCGTACAACGATTGTGCTTTTATCGCAAATGTGCCTTTGTTAAATCATCCCCCGTTTGGCGAAGTTTGCTGTCTTTTGTTAGGAAGAAATGGTCTTCACACAGTTTGCAATGAGCCAGGCGGCCCAAACTGCTGTATATACCCTGACTCTGTTGCACAGAACGCAAGAGAAGTGACACAATTTCCCTAGTTAAAAGAAACGCGTTAGCAGGCAATATTAATTAAATATGCAGGTTTAAAAATATCTACTTGTGTATTGATTCTAAGAAAGGCGTTGATGTTTAGGTACATTGGTGCAACGACAGTGCTTTTTCGTGAATGCGCTTGTTAAATCACCCGTTTGGCGAAGTAGGCTGTGATTCAATGATAAATTAACAGGCACCGCATCGATTATATGCAACGCAGGACAAGCTAGATAAACTAGTAATATCAACCATGTGTAGTTAACTAGTGATTATGTTATTAAGATTGATTGTTTTATAAGATAAGTTTAATGCTAGCTAGCACCTTACCTTGGCTTCTTGCTGCACTCGTATAACAGGTAGTCAGCCCGCAACGCAGTCTCCTCGTGGAGCGCAATGTAATCGGCCATAATCGGTGTCCAAAAATGCCGATTACCGATTGTTATGAAAACTTGAAAATCGGCCCTAATTAAATCGGTCATTCCGATTAATCGGTCGAACTCTACTGATAACATTAGAAAACATGTCTACAACTCACAAGTACTATTTTACAATCCCATTAACTCGAGAGACAAGTACAGTATCGGAACCAATTCTCAATATTCACCTGAGTGGGATTCAAAAAAAAGAGTAAACTTTTGACATGTACTTTACTTATGCTACTTTTATATAGTATTATTCAGTGTCAGTGTATGCAGCATTAGATACTGTGGTGATGTGTTGTATTGCTTACCTTTTCCACATGCGAATAGTCCTTAACACTCGTGGGAATTGGCCTATATGGATAGGGCTAAACTAAAATGTTTCTTATAGAAGAAATAGAAAATGCATAAGCATGGTCACAATTCAGATATAGCAGTGCCGTTGAAGAACAAGAGCATGCATACTTGTTATGTTGTTACCCTGCATCCCCAACCATCACACAATTCTTGTTTTTTTACACAATCCAAAAACGCTAACAAAGCTGAGCCTCAGCTACAATAACGTTGGGAGGTCAGAGATGAAGAAGTCGTTTGCTGCTGGACAGAGCTGTCCACTTTGGGAACTAGACTTCAGCTTCAATGATTTGGAGGAATCTGGAGCGTGGTTCCTCAATGGACTTCTGGGTCAACAATGTAGGCTAGAGAAACTAGCGTGAGTGGAAATGTTTGCTTATCATCATCATCATCATCCTGACTTCATATTTTCGGATTTTGCGACCACATTTCTCTGACTAGCGGTGAACGTAATGTATTTTGTTTGCTTTAAAACATGTAAATAAATTATCCTCAGTATCGCTCCCTCTTCCTAATAGATTGTCTGGCTGTAATCTGACACATGAATCCCTAGAAACTCTGGCCTCAGCTCTCCAGTCACCATCTGATTGAGCTGGACCTCAGCGACAACAACCTGGGTGACAGATTCAATTGCTGGGAAATGGCCTGAGAAGTCCACATTGCAAACTAGCCAACCTAGGGTAAGTGCCGTTACAGTTTATTCAACAATTCCGGTAGTAATATTGCCATTTGTGGAGTTTATCAATAGTATGGGTGAACTAGCAGTACATGTTTTGAATAAACATGCAACACCTCACTAATATTTATGCAAGGGTACCATTATACTAAATAAACTAATTACTACAGATTGGCTGGCTGTTACCTTTCATATGGATGTCGTGAAACCCTGGTATCAGCATTCATGCCTCAAAACGCATGCCTGAGAGAGCTAGACATCAGCTACAACAACCTTGGGGACTGTGGAGTGAAACTGCTCTGTGCTGGACTGACGAGTCCACTGTCATATAGAGATACTGCAGTGAGTATTATTGTGTACCATACAGACAAGGCACAATGTTCCATGAAGGCAAAAAAAATCCATTTAGAAACATTTTTGTAGTGTCAATTTTATAACAAGTAATTGTTGCCTCAGCTTGCAATGCCTCACTTTATAGCATTTCTGGGCCTGTGCAGGTATGATATAACCTTTATATTCTACCTCGTCTCTGTCTCTTAGTCTGACGGAGTATATGCTGTTCAGATTTGGCCACAGTTTTGTGTTCATCCAACTCAAAGCTGAAAGAATTGGAACTACGAGACAATAACCTGCAAAACTCATGAGTTGCACTTGTCTCTGCTGTGCTCAGAGACATACATTGTGAAGTACAGAGATTGGGGTAAAAGCAGCTTTGCGGTGTATCATTTTAGTAATGATAGATACTGATTAAGCAAAATGGCAGGGTGAAACTGTACTGCATTATTATTTTAAAGATGTACCCCAATTTTGTGATATCCAATTGGTAGGTACAGTCTTGTCCCATTGCTGCAACTCCCGTACGGGTCGATAGCTATGCGCCCTCCGAAACACGACCCTGCCAAGCCGCACTGCTTCTTAACCCGGAAGCCAGCCGCACCAATGTGTCGAAGGAAACACCATACAGCTGGCGACTGAAGTCAGCGTGCATGTGCCCAGCCCGCCACAAGGAGTCACTAGAGCGCGATGGGACAAGGACATCCCGGCCGGCTAAACTCCCCTCACCCAGAACTCCCCTAACCCGCAAATTGTGCATTTAAAACTCCCTGGACATACAAAAGAACCCCCCCGCCCCCCCTCGATGGATTTGCTGTAAAAAAAAAAATTTAGAATGCAAAGTCGCACCCTTCTCTTTTGTTTAATCCGCTTTCTGAGAATCTGACATTTCTCTAAAGGGAAATGTTTTTCAAGACATATCAGATGCTAGTAAGGGGACAAGTTCTTGATTTTTGTCTCTTTGTGATTCTACAGCCAGACAACCTGCAGAGGAAGGCTGTATTTATCTGGCTTCGGCTCTGAGATACAACCCTTCACACCTGAAAGAGCTGGACCTGAGTTACAATCACCCAGGCGACTCTGGAGTGAAGCGGCTCTCTGCTGTACTGGAAGATCCACACAGCATGCTGAAGAAACTCAGGTAAACTCAAAAGAAAGAACAAAACCTTGATACTGAAGAAAATCTTTTTACCATCTCAGGGTTTCTGCGCTTCTGTACCAAACTATATTGACTGAATCTGAATCACTGACTGGGCCTTCGATTTTCTCCACAGAGTGGATCACGGTGGGGAATGCAGGGCCGAGAAAATGTAAGTCTGTGCTAGATAGGAATTACAATTAAATGTGGGCTACAAGTAGTCAAACAAAACATTTTACACATGTTAACATTAACGTGAGAGAATTTGTACACTCTTGTATAAAGTAATACACTGGTTCAGTTGTGTTCCGTTTACCCAAACACAAAGCCTGACACTAGCCATTTTTCTTATTGCCCTCAAACTTGTCAGTAGATGCCGTTCTGCTCAGTCTGGACCCAAACAGAGCGCACCCACACCTGTCACTCTCAAAGGGGAACCGAGAGGTGACGCGAAACGTAGAGAACCAGCAACCTCTTGATCACCCAGATAGAATTCAGCAGTGTCACCAAGCTCTGGGCAAAGAGTATCTGACTTCACACTGTTACTAGCCACATATAAAATAATCAACAGGAAAGGCGAGGGCTTGGAAAGCATGATCAGGATGAATAACACGTCCTTTAGCTTGGTCTGTCATCGTGAAGGCTATCACTTCTGTCACAATGGGAGGATCATTAAATTAGCCACTCCACTTCCTCAAAAATAATTGGGGTGTGTCTGGACTGGCCGGCTGGCACTCTAGCCTTCTACAGTGTCGCCAGTGACAGTGACCCACCTGTATACATTCCACACCACGTTTACCGAGCCCCTCCATCCCGCGTTTGGAGTTTACATGGGCTCAAAGCTGACACTTTGCCAGTTAGACTAGAGAGTCAATCAGCATATATTCAGTGCATACAGAGTAGTACATTACATATGAGATGTGGTAGTAAAATGTGTGTCTACTGTAGTCCATCTGCTGCATTGCATTGTACTAATTGTGTATATAGAAGTTACTGCTGACCTCACAATCTATTGCATAGTGTTAGGTTCTAATTCTCAGAGTAAACTCGGACACTATGAAAGCTTAAACCAAGTTTATTCTTCCCAGAGAATCAATACAGCTTCATTAGACAACGACATTTCACACAAGCACTGATTTAGCCCTTTCTCCTATGCAGTCTTTTCCTACACATCTGAACAGCCAATGCATCTCTGTTGCTAAACAGAACCTTAGTGATATCTGTTCTTCATCTGACCTGACCTCTACCCCAAAGTGCTCACTCCCCAATTCAAGGCTGTCATGGTGATTGGTACCAGACTGTGTCTCTTCTCCTCTCATAGGAACCCTGATGGCTACCAATAACATATCCTGACAATGTAAACGTTATACATTACCCACTCTCCCTCAGTGACATGAATAAGTATATTTCATATTCTCAGAAGCCAACAAAATGGATAATAAAAACTACTGTATAGTATATGAATGTTAATGTAGCATATTTTTCAGTCAGTTCTGGAAACTACAACTTTGAACTTATTGTTTAAAATAGTCAAACACTGCTCTTGAACCACTCATAATAAGGCCTAGTTAATGGTTGGTGTCATAGTACAGCAATAAAACGATCACTGAACGCAAATAACAGTCTGGTTGTCAATGTATAAAACAATTATGTACACTTTATTCAAACAGTCATACTAGCAACCAGCAAAGCATCTAACTCTCCAGTATCAGTCAATCCACGTAATAATGAAAACACTACAGTTGGCAATCAATTGTCCATTTTGATCCCTTCTTCACATTTCAGCAGAGTTTAATTCAACATGACTGTGCTATTGTCTACACTGATTCTTACTGTGCAATGCGTCTCTTCATTGTGATTTGGAAGGCCCTCAGGAGCTCATCCAATGTTACTTGTAGCCGGACACAGCTCTAAGACCTCTTGTACACCTTATGCACTTTTCTACTTCATACATTCAAGAGGGATTGGATTTCACATTTTAGCACCTCATAACACTAGGAACCTCATGGCCTGAACATATTAACACATTTGGAACCCTTGTACTTCGTCTATGCATACCAGCACAGACACGTAGAGTCCTGGCCGTGTCTTAATAGCCCTGCATCTGTGCCATCAATGGGAGACTTACCCATATTTCTGCACCTTCAGTAGTGTTGAGTCAGAGAGGAAGCATAGTCAAGTCCCAAGCAAGTTTTTAGAGATTTGTCAAGCGCTCCTCCTTTTCTGTGGCTCAGATAAGAGCGTCTGCTAAATTACTTAAATGTAAATATGTAATATGTCTTGTCAATCCAGCTGACTAAGTGCTATTACGGTACTGTTCCACTGGTGTTGGGTCCTGCTCAGTCCGGGTCTGGCTCTCTGCTGCTGGTTGGCTCTGTGTCACTGACCTCCTCGTCGGAGTACACCCGCTCGGTGGAGGAGAGGAAAAGGCGCATGAGATCTTGGAAACGGACACAAACCTAGAGGGAACACATTTAGGAGAGTTACGGTAAAGGAAAACATTTTTTTTTAAAGAGTTAGATCCTCCAACATGAGGTATAGTTTCATAGACGGAGGTGGTGCCATAACTAAGCGGAAAAGGACCCATGTCTGATCTGACTATTACTCTGTTGCAGCCACTCTATATAAAGACGCCACGCTTCTCTCTCTCACCTCATTGGCTGTCTTGTTGCCAAGTTGGGCGGAGACGGCTTCAAAGGTTATTTTATTTGCTCCCTTCTGCTGACAGGCGGTCAAGATGGCACGGTCCGCCTCCCTGTTACAAACAACGAAAACAAAGCAAGATTGAACACAACAAATTTAAATTGTGAAATATCTATTTGGCAATATACCAGAATGATACAATACACTTTGCATCCCACTCCCTAAAGCGGTAATCAGAACTCGAAACAATAAAGCGTTTTCCATGCCACTGTTTCGGGAAAAAGCTGCAGGATGGGCCTGGAGAAATGTAACCACTCAAATTCATTGACAAAGGTATGGATGCAAGAACTGACAATCCATGAGAACATAGTAGTTGTAATGATGTTTTGAGGCTATACCGTGTTTATTTACATTTACTTTGTTTACAAACATTGGCATAAACACTTTAAATGAGCATACAACAGAAGGACAGTAGCTCTAACCTGGTCCAGAGGATGACTTTCTCTCCACTGGGTGTAAGTGAGATGTTTTTGGCACAGACTGAGGGCTCAGGGTGGGTGTAGCGATCCCCTTCTTTCTCCTTTACTTGTGTGGCTTTAGTGCCTTTGCATCTCTTAGGTTTATTTGCTGCTGATGACTTCTGGGAAGTGGAGTTTGTGTTGGTCACATCACCACGGCCTCTGTTCTCAGTCTGACACTGCAGCGAGGGCCGTAAGTGGAGCTCATTGAAAAACACCCAGAATTCCCCCTGCAGGTGGGTGTGACCTCGGAGAAGGTTGGCTATCTGGGACTTCACCTGAAAGATAAGAGACATTTAATGTTCTAATCTACCATCTCTCAAACCTGATAAATAAATGGACCCTCCTCCACTACGATATTTCACTCCTATCTGCTTTGCTAGATTTGATAATAATTATGTTATACTGCTGTTTTCCACGACAATTAGAACAGTCTGCTCATGTGAGAGTGAGATCAATGTAGCATTCCCTAGCACACCTCCTTGATGCCAGCAGGACTGAGAGTAGGGCCTCGAAGGACGCTCACTATCTTGCGGTAGTGGGAGGAGTTTTCCCCAAAGCTCAGCTCCAGTTGTCGCAGGAAGTGCCGGCTACGCTCAAACGCCTGCTGCTCTGAAAGCTACGGCGGGAGGAGAAGGAACATTAACACTGACCACTGCCACACACAAATAACAGTTCGTTTTGACGTAATCACAGCCAAACACAGGTAATGGACGAGCTTCAAAGTGTATATTGTCAAAGTGTATAGGAGGCCAAGCCAGCACATACCAGTCCACACTCCTGGGCTTGTTCGGGATGGAGGAAGGCAGCAAAGTCTCGGAGCAGCTCCGGCCACTCGTTCAGAACAGGTTTTAGCCTGGTAAAGAGTTCCACAGAGGTGTGCTCATCTCCGTCCTGCTCAAACTCATAGAGTACCTCCAGAAACTCCTCCACGCGCCCCGGCACCTCCTGCAGGGCATGACACACCTGGTCATAGAGAACAAGAGAGAGTTATATTTGCAGTAGGATATGCAGAGTTATATTTGCAGTAGGATTAAGGATTTCTTAAATCCTCTTAGGTGGTTAAATTCCCTATATAGGAGATTTGGGGCAGTTCTGGACCGGTTCCAACTGACATTTTGGTATACAAAGCGCTCTGAATGTCGTAGGGTCCCGTTCCTTATAGTGCCAGAAACCCCCATCTGTCTGCTCTGTGCTGCCCACTCTCTCAGCAGAGCGGACTTGAAGTGTCAGGTTTCAGACCCCACATTTGCATAGGGAGTGACACGTCACATCTTCGGGCCTATCCAGGCAAAGAATTGATTTGCTCTTCCTCTTGAGTGACTGATATTCTCAGACGGATTTAGAGCTTGCATACATGTACCAACTCATTTCATAGAGTTGAAACAAGACCGCGTTCTCTTGGTCACAGGTGGACGAAATGACTGTTTAAAAGCCGAAGTTGTAATGAATCTGCACACATTTGAAGGGCGTCTCTGCGCCACTCAGTGGACGTTTGGGAGAAATGTATCTGTCGTCAGTTATATGAAATTGTGACCAATAAATATGGTCATATTTATTTGACTATTAAAAAAGGCAAAATCTTATAGCAAGTTGTTTCTAATTTGCTATTATATTTAGAAAGCATGTTAGTCATTTCAAGCCCTATTGCCCCACTTTTGTTGAATGGGGGTAAATCCTGATTTTTTTCATAATATTTGAGTATGGGTCCTCAAAGTGACTACACCTCAGCAATTTATAAAACAACATGTACCAGAAAGGAGTTCCAGAGCTTTCCAAAACTACACAACAATAGTTATTGTTTATGACCATCTCAAGTTTGGGTATGTCTATTTAGGCAGAAATCTAAATTATGTTGATGATAGGGTGGTTATAACTGTAAATAGCGCAACAACGTATTGCATGTGATGCACTGCATCCAATCGCAAGCTGCCTTACTCCGATGTAGTTTCGGAATGAATGCCACCCAGTACAATTCAACTCATTGTTTTGGGACAACTTCCCCCAATTAGAGGGCTGTTCATCAGACAGAAAATGTAGCCCAAAGCCTTTGCAGCCTTTTAAGCACCTTGGGTGCGAGAAATGCGCTTTATAAATGAAACGAATCATTATCATTATTTACCCTGTTGAGATAATTCTGAGCGAAGGCTATTTCCTTCTTCTCCCTCAGGGGGTCGCTGTCGAGTAGGTCGTCATCGTCGTAGACGATCGGTGGGCTTTTGGATATCCCCTTGCTGCCGACTTCTCCAGTGTGACGCTGCTCGTGCCTTGAGCTAGGAGGGTTGGGGCTACTACTATGGCCTTCTGGGAAGGACAAATCAAATCCAGCAGGTGTGGTTAGATGGGAGAAGAGGAGGACTCCCTAATTCCAAATAGACCCCTAGGACTTTGTAGAAATCTGAAAGGATTTAATAGCATTGACATATTTCCTGAACCTATGTGCAGTGTTTCCCCTTTATGCATTTAGCAGCCAAATCGTGGCGTCCACTGCAAGAAATGTAATAAAGTTGTATTTATAATGTAGATATATAGATGTATGCCCCTGGAAGACACAAATCGGCCACCCCGCATAGGAAGAACCCACCCTTGCTAACTCTGCCACTGCTGCTAAAAAATAAAACAAGGGGGAAAAAAAAAAGAACTGTATCCATCCATGTTGTGGCGTTTAAAGATTGGTGGGACGCTAACCTGAGGGTGTGCCTGATCGTTCACCCTCTTCCAAGTCCTCTGACCTCCCCCCTGACGCCAGCCATGACAGTTTCTCCATCGTCTCCTACAAGGAAAGATAACACACAAACCCAAACTGAGACGTGTGACATGTAAATAACATGTATTCATATGTTCGTGTAATATCAACGTGTCGCATGACCTCACTCACCTGCAGCTCTGGCACGGACAACGTGGACTCCTCAGAAGCTGGTGACATCACTTCCTCTACCTCCTGATTTCTGTCTCCCCTTCCCTCTTCACCCTCCCACCCTCCGTCCCCCATGTCCGACGGGCCGGGCGATAGGTTCAGCGTTATCTCCTGACCCTCCTCTGACTCCTCAGCGGGGTCAACGCTCCCCGGGGGGCTGCCAGAGGACTCCGACAGGGCCAGGAGGGGCATATCAAAATCACCTCCATCCTCGTCCCTCTCATCCACCCCCTCTTCCTCCATTACAACTGTGACATAGTCGTACGGGGTCAGAGCCTGGTCCAGGCCAGGTGGTTCCGTGGAGGCTGAAGGCTGGGGCTTCCCCTCACTCTTCAGGCTGCTTTTAGGTTTCTTTGTCACCCGCCGCCGGCTCGTCCTGGAGGATTTTTTCTTGAATTGTTCGATAGGAGTCGTAATAGAGACCGAGGTTTGGGTTTCGGTAACAGTGGAGGCTGTTCTACTACTCATGTGGGGCAACAAAAGGAGGTTTGCTCCACTGTTGGGGGCCACAGTATTCAGGTTTGTTTGGGGAGGGTTCTTGTTGTTGGGTGGAGGAGCTGGCAGCAGCCTTGGCAGCCTGCGAAGGTTGGCGAATGTGCTGAACTTCCGAGCAACCAGGTCTTTGGCCAATGGAGCGAAATGTGACAACCGGGAGGCCAACACCCTGGCGGAAGGGGCAGGACAAAGGACAGTTGCGGGCACTGGGGCAGGCAAATTGAGGATGACGTGCAGGGGCTTCTGGGAAGGTTTGGGTTGAGACTTGAGGGGACGTTTCAGATGAGGCTTGGTGGGATGCTGAAGAGAAGGAGGTTTGAATGTTGCAGGCTGGATGGGCCGCAGTTTGTGGTGGGCCATGCACTGCTGAATCACAGCACCTGTCTGGGAATTATTTTCAGAGCATGTAGTTCCACTTCCCAGACTCTGGGTGGCGTTGTGCGATACAGCCAGGGACAGCGAGAGGTCACAGGGTGGTGGACGGTGCCAGCGCCTGAAGCCACAGCGCTGGAATGAAAGGCTGTCGGGGAGTTGGGGCGGGTAGCGAGTTCCAGGAGGGAAGCTGTAGTCCAAAGTTCTGGAGGAACTGAAGAGAAGAGTGACGAGTGGGGCTTTCTTTGATTGACAGGCCGACATGGCTTCTGTATCCGGCGAGCTGTTGAGTTCTCTGATTGCCTCGTAGATATAAGGCAAACTTCTCTGTAGGAACAGAACATTTATTTAAATCAATATGAACTATTTAGCTGGTTCCTGAAAGGTCATCCTTTATCCAAAATACATGTACATTTATCTTCACTGAAATAAAGAAACTTCCAGTCCAAAACAACCTTTATTGTTAGAATATCTGACAATAATCAGCATAGGCAATATGGTGGACTCTCTCCTAGGACAAATGGAAGGCTAGGTGGCCAACAATATACAGTGGCAAGAAAAAGTAAGTGAACCCTGGAATTACCTGGATTTCTGCATACATTTGTCATAACATTTGATCGGATCTTCATCTAAGTAACAACAATAGACACAGTCCGCTTAAGAGGTTAAACTAATAACACACAAATTATTGTATTTTTCTTGCCTATATTGAATACCTCATTTAAACATTCAAAGAGTAGGTCGGAAAACGTATGTGAACCCCTAGGCTAATTACTTCTTCAAAAGCTAATTGGAGTCGGGAGTCAGCTAACCTGAAGTCCAATCAGAGACAAGATTGGAGATGTTGATTAGAGCTGCCCTGCCCAATTATTAAAAATAAAAACACCTTTGAGTTTGCTATTCACAAAAAGCATTGCCTGATGTGAACCATGCCTCAAACAAAAGAGATATCAGAAGACCTAAGATTAAGAATTGTTGACTTGCATAAAGCTGGAAAGGGTTACAAAAGTATCTCTAAAAGCCTTGATGTTCATTAGTCCATCAGCACTGATGCTACTCTCCCTAGGAGTGGCCGTCCTGCAAAGATGACTGCAAGAGCACAGCGCAGAATGCTCAATGAGGTTAAGAAGAATCCTAGTGTTAGCTAAAGACTTACAGAAATCTTTAGAACATGCTAACATCTCTGTTGACGAGTCTTCGATACGCAAAACACTGAACAAGAATGGTGTTCATGGGAGGACACCACGGAAGAAGCCACTGCTGTCCAAAAAAAAAAAAAACATTGCTGCACATCTGAAGTTCGCAAAAGTGCACCTGCATGTTCCACAGCGCTACTGGCAAAATATTCTGTGGACAGATGAAAATACAGTTGAGTTGTTTGGAAGGAACACACAATGCTATGTGTGGAGAAAAAAAAGGCACAGCACAGCACACCAACATCAAAACCTCATCCCAACTGTAAAGTATGGTGGAGGGAGCATCATGGTTTGGGGCTAATTTGCTGCATCAGGGCCTGGACAGCTTGCTATCGTTGACGGAAAAATGATTTCAAGTTTATCAAGACATTTTGCAGGAGAATGTAAGGCCATCTGTCCGCGAATTGAATCTCAACGGAAGTTGGGTGATGCAACAGGACAACGACCCAAAACACAGAAGTAAATCAACAACAGAATGGCTTCAACAAAAGAAAATATGCCTTCTGGAGTGGCCCAGTCAGAGTCCTGACCTCAACCCGATTGAGATGCTGTGGCATGACCTCAAGAGAGCAGTTCACACCAGACATCTCAAGAATATTGCTGAACTGAAACAGTTTTGTAAAGAGGAATGGTCCAAAATTCCTCCTGACTGTTGTGCAGGTCTGATCCGTAACTACAGAAAACATTTGGTTGAGGTTATTGCTGCTAAAGGATGTTCAACCAGTTATTAAATCCAAGGGTTCACATACTTATTCCACCCTGCACTGTGAATGTTTACATGGTGTGTTCAATAAAGCCATGAAAATGAATAATTGTGTTATTAGTTTAAGCAGACAGTGTGTCTATTGTTGTGACTTAGATGATAAGATCACATTTTATGACCAATTTATGCAGAAATCCAGGTAATTCCAAAGGGTTCACATACTTTTTCTTGCCACTGTAGTTACTAACTATCATAGGTGTTGATTTAGGATTGGGATCAGGCAGTAGTATTCTAAATGTAGTTGGTACCCTCAGCCATCCGGGCATGGCTCTCTCCTCTCTCTCCACTGAAGGGCGCAGGTCACCCGGTTCCACTCGTTCACAGGCCACCGGCATGGGAAGGACCACTTTCTGGAGCTGGTAGGCCTTTTATTAAAAATAATAATAAATTGTTAAAGACGTGGGGAGAGGCGCTTTTTGAGGTTCATTCGTTCATATTGTTTATGGTGAACACTAATGTTAGTTGAGTATTAGTCAATGTTAGTGGATATGTGGACAAATCTAGAGCGTGGATCAATTCCTGTCCTGGAATATAGAACAGGTCCAAGTTAAGGAAACAACTAGAAACTAGTAATTTAGAACATGTGTGTGAACTATCCCAAACTATAAAACAGTCGCCCTAACACATTTACTTTAGTAATAGTGTATATAATTTGTAGATCCGGGTCCTACCTTGATGACGTTGTTGGGATGGGTGTGTTTACACTTCTCCATAATGTGGTCACGGAGCTGAGAGACCCTCTTGGCGCGGAGCAGGTAGTGACACAGCAGCTCCTTCGGCTGGAGGGTCTCCCCCAGGTTTCTCAGGCCCAGGACGATCAGGCTGGGAAAACAAGATGGCAGAGAGTAAAGGACTCAAGCTAAGGATTTAGTTCATTTGTCAGCAAGTTCTTAACACATAAAAAAAGCATGCAGAAATCAAATTAATTTTAGATTCCAAGTTTACGTACTACGGAAACAAAATGTGTTTAGGACAAGGTGTGCATTTAAAATAGCATACACAGTACACTGAATAAAAATACAACCGCAACATTTAAAAGTGTTGGTCCCATGTTTCATGAGCTGAAATAAAATATCCCAGAAAAAGCTAATTTGTCAAAAATGTTGTGCACAAATTTGTTTACATCCCTCTTATTGAACATTTCTCCTTTGCCAAGATAATCTATCCAGCTGACAGGTGTGGCATATCAAGAAGCTGATTAAACAGCATGTTCATTACACAGGTGCACCTTGTGCTGGGGACAATAAAAAGGCCACTAAAATGTGCATTTTTGTCACAACATGATGCCACATGTAAGAAGTTGAGGGAGTGTACAATTGGCTTGCTGACTGTAGAAATGTCTACCAGAGCTGTTGCAAGAGAATGTAATGTTCATTTCTCTACCATAAGCCGCCTCCAACGTCATTTTAGAGAATTTGAAAGTACGTTCAAACAGCCTCACAACCACAGACCACGTGTATGGCATGGTGTGGGCGAGCAGTTTGCTGATGTCAACCTTATGAACAGAGTGCCCCATGGTGGCGGTGGGATTATGGTATGGGCAGGCATAAACTACTAACAACAAACTGCATTTTATTAATGGAAATTTGAATGCCCATTGTCATGCCATTTATCCGCTGCCATGACCTCATGTTTCAGCATGATAATGCACAGCCCCATGTCGCAAGGATCTGTAAACTATTCCTAGAAGCTGAAAATGTCCCAGTTCTTCCATGGACTGCATACACACCAGACATGTCACACATTGAGCATGTTTGTGATGCTCTGGATTGACGTGTACGACAACATGTTCCAGTTCCCGACCAATATCTAGCAACTTCACACAGCCATTGAAGAGGGGTGGGACAACATTCCACAGGCGACAATCAACAGCCTGATCAACTCCATGTGAAGGAGATGTGTCACGCCAAATGAGGCAAATGGTGGTCACACCAGATACTGACTGGTTTTCTGATCCATGCCCCTACCTTTTTTTTTAAATGGTATCTTTGACCAACAGATGCATATCTGTATTCCAAGTCATGTGAAATCCATAGATTAGAGCCTAATGCATTTATTTCAATTGACTGATTTACTTATATTAAGTGTAACTCAGTAAAATATTTGAAATTGTTGCATGTTGCATTCATATTTTTGTCAAGTATAATATGGGTATTCTATGAGGAATCAGATACAATATGGGCATTAAAAGGAGGTTATAACGTTTGGGCATTATATTGGAATTCTAATAGGTCCTTCTTACCAGTCCTCTCCTGCGGTGAACATGCTGACTGAGCGAGCGGAGTGCAGGGCTGGGTCCAGGCTGACATGGGGCAGTAGCTCAGGGTACAGGAACACCGGCCGTGTGGCAAACAGCCATGCCAGCTGGGGTGGCATTGACGGGTGCTTCCGGACTGGCAAAGTGGTAACACACAACAAACCAGTTAGAGTGAGAGAGATGGATTAAACATGAATTAGGCCTACATCCTGAATGAGTCCAAACATTTTCAACTGAGACGGGTATGTTGTAATTCAATTTAGTAAATTAGAAGTCATCTTTACCTCATCAATTTGACTATCATCATGGCTCTCATGCATGCACACGCTTACCTCTCCTGCATGTTCGTGGCTCGTTAGGGGCTTCCTGGTAAGGGATTGGGGACAGTCTGAGCTCCTCCAGTAGTGACAGTGCCCCCTGTAGGTTACAGGCTCTGAACACACTGGTGAAGCCTGGCTCCACTGGGCCCTGGGTCAACTCCCCACGCTGTGCAAACATCTGTAGCTCCATCTGTGAGTGATAGAGAGAATGAATGGAGAGTTAGCGAGAAAGACAGAGATATGGCGGGAGTATCAGAGAGAGAGAGAACGAGAGTACATTTAGAAGTTGGTGCAGCTAAAGGCACTAGTGAAAGTGGGTTTGTCAGTATGTTTCTCTCTCACCAGGAACTGCTTGGTGGTGGCAGCTTCGCTCTGCAGTGCAGCCACCGGGCTGGTTAACATATGGACCTGGGTCAGGAGCTGGACGTGCTGCAGACGAAGAAAAAAATACAGTAATTACCGACCAAAAAAAACAAACAAAGGTTATCTTCATTGTGGATCCTTGACCAGGATTTCACTACCTAGGTTTTGATTTAGATGTTTGTTTTGACCAGGTTTAACTCATTGAGATAAAAGCTCAATAACAAAATATTGAGCACAAAGCAGGGGTCGGGTCAATTCCAATTTCATTTGAAATTCCAATTCAATTCTTGAATTCACTCATGGAGTGGAGAATTTGCATTGAATTCAATTTTAGATTAGAAATTAATTTGTAAAATAATTTCATCTTTGGAATTAAATAATTGTACATTTCCCAGATAATGGAATTAATGCACTTAGTATAAGAAATGTACTGCAGTATTTGTTTTTAATTAGTTAAACATGTATTCCTATATTTCCAGCTAGGCTGTCTGAACAGTGACATGTTCAGCCTGAGGGAATTTTATTTGAATTTGTGGAATTGTTGGGGATAATATTGAATTGGGAATAGAATTCTTAGAATTGACCCAACATTGGAATTGAGAGGAATTGAATTCTCGAATTCAAAGACTGACCTGGAATTTGAATTGAGTGAATTCACAGGGAGAGGGAATTGAATTAGAATTTGGGGAATTAATCCCAACCCTGACACAAAGCCAAGGACCCCAGACCTGCTGGACTTGCTGCTGCAGCTGGAGTCTCTGGTGGTGGGAGAGGGTGGGGGTGAATGGAGGCGGGGGCTCCCGGGGCTTGGTAATGAGGGCCCTGGGGACCAACAGGCCCTGGCTCTCCAGCAGGGCCCGGCGACGCCGGATGGCTTCCAGCTGCTGCTTCACCGTACGGTAGCGCCCTGCCGTCACCTCCGCCATGGGGTCCTCCAACCTAGGGATGAAAGGTCAAACTGGGTCAGCTATACATAGGTCAAATCAGAAGAGGTTGAAAGTTGTAACTGTGTGGGTGAGTAGACGGTATAAAGGTCGTGATTAGAGGTTGAAATCAATATACAGAATTCTGATAATGTTACTCACTATTTATTCCTCGTGTCACCATTTCTATTTTTGTACCTTTATCTCGGCATTGTTGAAAAAGGACCCGTAAGTAAGCCTTTCACTGTTAGTCTACAAATCTGTTGTTTACAAAGCATGTGACAATTAAAACTGTATTTGATAAATGAAATTATATACTTGGGAAGATGACAGTGTAACAAACATCAGAACAGTGTGCATATGAAGTGGATACACCTACGGGATATCTGGTGGGGTGTTGAATGTGGGTGTCCCCAGGGCAGGTGCCTCTTCCTCCCTCTCCTCCTCTTCCTCGTGTCCCTCCCCATCTTGCTCCTGAGCAGTCAGCTCATCCTGGAACTGGTGCACACACAGAGAGAGAAAGAAAGAAATGATACATAGACAACCACACAACACACCAAACACAGAGGGGTGAAGCAAGGACACATAGAAGGGGTGTTTGGAGGGAAAGAGAGGGGGGACAAAAAACAGACAAACACAACATAGATCCTCTCTTACTGTCTCAAACAACTCCTCCATCAACTGGTTCACTTCCTTTTCTGTGGGGAAAAAAGAAAAGAAAAATGGGAGATGAGGGTCAATGCCTGACAGTCACAGCCTAGATAAACTGACTCCATCTCGTCACCATGGTAACTCACTGGTGATGCGGACGGCTCGGTCGTTACGGTAATCCTCCACGTCGGGTTCGTCGATCTCCGCCAGGAAGTTATACTCCGGGTCGTCGTCATCATCATCGCCTTCCTCTAAAAAAAAAAAAAAAAAAAAATGTAAAAAAAGAAGAGAGAACATCGAGAAAGAGGATCAGAGTGCAAGAGTTAGTCAGTGAGAAGAGGCAACTCAATATTAGGAAGGTGTCCTTAATGTTCTGTACACTCAGTCAAGATCAGGGATGGGCAACTCCAGTCCTCAGGGGTCTGGTTGGTGTCACTTTTCCCTCAGCCCTATACCTAACACAACTAATTGCATTGTAAACTAAAGACCAGGGATAGTTGATTATTGGAGTCAGGTGTGTTAGCTGGGGCAAAAGTATGTCACCAATCAGGCCCAGGAGGACTGTTGCCCATCCCTGATATAGGTAGAATAGAATTGTCCTACTGCTTACACCTATCCAGTCCTTTCACATCTACACTAGCGGCCGAGGGTAGTTGCTAGGCGTGGATTTGGAATTGAGCAGCGCACACGCACCACCCCCTCACCATCGTTGTACATGTCAGAGGTCATGATGCCCTGCAGCCAGTGGGTCCACTCGGGGTCCTCGGGGGCGGAGTCACACCCGTACATGTCGGGCGTGATGTCAGGGGCACAGAGCTCTGCCTCCAACTGGCCCATGGGGACGTCCCGGAGGGGCCTCTTGGAGCGGGTACGACACGCCATCAGACCGTCCGCCAGGGGTGGCTGTGAGAGTGGTAGGGAGACAGCGAGGGTGAAGGAAGAGGAATAGGGGGAACAGAGAGGGAACGCTTGAGGTTAGCAGTGCAAAGTCATGTAAATCTCCAAGCATGTCTTTGGACAGGTAGTTCAGGTAGCGCCTCCGGTTTCACCACATTTCAAAATGTTTTCCCTGTTTCAAGCCTACTGAACAGGACCCGGAAAGCAGAAATCTCTATCGCATTCCATTCTAAATCTATGAGCATCGCATTGATATGTTGCGTCTACCAGGAGCCATTATCTGATGTGGGTGGTGGGCGATTCCACGCCAGGATAGGCCGAAAATATTTCAGGTTGTTCTGGCAATTCTCAAATAGAAACGTCATTGGAAGGAAAGATGTTTGACATTCTTTTTACCTTGGTATCAATTTATTTTTGAAAATCATGAGGAAGTGGCCATTTAAACACTTTTTAGACCTATGCATGGACCCTATGAACCATACATGGTACAGACATCTGGGTGTCATCATACTCCTTATAGTGTGCTCTAAAATATGGAGTATGTCTATATTCTGAAAAATATTTATGTTCAAAATAGTTTGTGTTGAATAAATGTTCAAAAGTACCTTTTTGATTTTGCTTATTTTTAGACATACTGTTTGTAACAATATACTCTAACATGTCATATTCCAGAGTGGGCTCTATGGTTCTTTCGAAGGGCTGAACCATTTTATACATAGAAATTGACAGGTCATTAACCAATTACAGCCCACTGCACATTGAGCAAATCACCAGATCCCTTTGAATCCATTTTCCCATTCACTGTGTTGGTGGTGCTCATAAAATTAAAATCAGAACTTCAAAATTATGCTAGAACAAGCCCACTCTGGAAATTTGATGTACTTGTAGAGTATATTGTTCCAACGAATATGTTTTAAATTTAACAGAATCAAAATGGTTACTTTTGAGATATTAATATTCAAATGTATGTGAAAAATTGTATTTCAGAATCTAGACATACTCCATATTGTAGAGCACACAAAGAGTATAATGACACCGATGTCATCTGTATCATGTACGGTTCACAGATTATAAGGTCTTACAGAAAGTATGTACAGTATAGGCCTAAAATAACCACTTTAATCATGATTTTCAAAAAAAAATGTTTTGTGATACAAATGTAAAAAACATTCCTCCCAATGAAGTTTCTATGTGAGAATTGCCAGAACAATCTGAGATATGGCCCTGGTACCTGGTAAGGCTCCAGGCAGACTGGGCCGATGGCCAGCTCCTCCTCCACGGCATGGAGCTTCTCCAGGAAGCTGAATTCTAGAGGGGCCCTGGTGGTATAGAATCCCTGTGGGCCAGAGGAGGAGGAGGGCTGGGGAGGAGGGGGAGGGCCCATGGGGACAACCTCTACCTTCAGGTGTCTGGACCTGCTGTGATTGACCTGGGAGGAGATGAGTTTCATGAGATATCAACATTGAAATGTATCTCACAAGAATATAACAATAACAAGAGCATATTATGCTATTTACAAAAGCCAATATTCTGTATATTATTAATTTCACATAAAAAAATAATGTTTTTACATATATGTTATTGCTTGAGGTAAAAATAGAAATATTTTAAATTGTATTGAAGTGTGTCACCTGCATGGGGCTGCAGCTCCTGTCGTCGTCCCACTCTGTGTGTATTTTCCTGTGGAAGCCTCCTCTGGTTCCCCTTGGAGACGAGGCCGTGCTCTCCATGTCACTTTCCTGAAATGTCTACAACACACAAAGTCCAATATAGTCATTTCAATATATAGATATAGAGAAACACGAAAAATTGTATATTTAAAGTATTGGCATATCCAATCAATGCATATATGACCACTTACAATCATATACTGTTGACATTCTAAAGTTGATAAAGCTGAACTACTTTGTTAACCACACAACTCAAAGCATGATGAACGCCTCCCAATGTATGAGAATTTTTTTTTTAAAAACATGTTCAGTCCACAAGCTAACAAAGCCCAATCCTATGAATCTCTTACATCTTCTGCTGTCTCGTCCTCCTCCTCTTCGTCAGGGCAGTACTCTTCATCAGAGGAGTCTTCCTCTGCTAATTGAATGTCCACAAACTGTGGAGCCTGAAAACGGAGAAAAAAAAGAAACAGACAAGCACTTCAGCCCTTTCTAGTTGGGAGCCATACTTTCCAGTCAGGTAATGAGTGTTTGATACTACTTCCATAGCAGTACGATGGTGGTACCTTCTCTTTATTGACCTTTTTGATGGGGGAGATGTTCCAAGTGGGAATGACCTGAAATAACACAAAGACTGAATTACAAGAGACTCAATAGCAAAACATAACAAATCTAAAATGTACACAAAAAAACGCACACACTAAAAGGCAGTGAACTCACCACTCCTTTTTCTACCACCTCCTTGAATTTGGAACGTGTCATCTTGGGCTCCTAAGAGGTAGATGAGAAAGATGTTGAATGAAAGTGCACACAGAGTGTCAATTCTCAACTGGAAAAATCATTTGGACATGGATATGCAATGGTTGACACTCACAAAGACAGGCATGGTCTCCGTCTCATTGATGGCAGCTTTCATCATGGCCACCACATGCTCATTGGTGATCACTTCCTGTGGTTCAAAAGGTAAAAAAGGTTTCAAACCAGGCTTACAATCAGCCTGTCTGTATTTGTCTGTCAGTCTATGTGTACTATATGTGAGGTTGTAGGCAAATTGCTATTGTAGGAAATTGACGCTTCCACAGTCCGCACTAGCTGTATAAGAAACATTGGCTAGGTTGCAGCTATTGGCCCCCCTCTGCACTCACGTGAATGATGTTGCGGACATTGGCGGTGGTCAGGTTATGTTGTCTGGACTTGTTCTCCAGCTCACGGTCCAGCTCCCTGTCAATCTCCACCTCGGGACCGGCCCCTTCCTGCTGTCTTTCTCCCAGCTCTCTGTCCGCAGCTCTCTTCTTCCTCTTTACCCCTCCCTTCTTCCTGTTGCCCTTGTATCCCCCGCCATGCCTTTCATCTGACAAAAAGAGAGAGAGAGAGTCAATCAGTCTTGAACTCCTACAGTATGCTTTACTCACGCCCCCTACCTGGGGCGGCAGGTAGGCTAGTGGTTAGAGCGTTGGGCAGTAACCGAAAGGTTGGTGGATCGAATCCCCGAGCTGTCATTCTGCCCCTGAACAAGGCAGTTAACCCACTGTTCCTAGGCCGTCATTGTAAATAAGAATTTGTTCTTAACTGACTTGCCTAGTTAAATAAAGGTAAAAAAAATAAAAGGAAAATAGTTAGCTGAGGGGGTCATTTTGTACACTGTTCCTAACCTTGTTCATGTTGTATACAAGATGTGAGTACCGTTTCAGGATCAGTTGCTAAGGGTGGCCAGTTAATAGATATAGGTTTTCCTCACCCATAGTGATGACCAGGTCAGTGTCTGTATCCTCTTCTGTCTGAGGGGGGCACTGTGCAGGGCTGCACTGGACAGCCTCCTCTTCATTCTCTACCTGACCTGGAGATCCTGCAAAGACAAGAGACTCACTTATTTACCTATATATCAATTGCTTAGGTAGGACACACAAAACAGATAAAACGTATCATGAAAGCTAAATGTGACGTGAGATCTACTCTCCTTTGCCCCCTACTCCTTTTCCTCTACTTACCCTCAGCAACAAGAAGGTCCGCGCTGGGAACCTGGCCAAGCAGGCTTTGACTCTTGAACCTGGGAGACCGTCTCCATGGTGACGATGTCCCATGGACCTCCAGGCCTCTCTCCTCCTTGGAAGTGGTGACAATGCCACTGGCCTCTGTTGTGAGTGGTGATGATGCATTGTGGGATGCTGGTTGTCTTATAGACTGTGGTTTCTCTGTTCTAATAGATTTGGCAGGGCCACCTGTGAGAGAGCTGGAGTTGCGTTTGCGGACCAGATTCATCATGTAGTACCACCTGTGAGATGAATTGAGAACAAGCATGATAAGAGTTTATGGTTGGGCATGTATTACTAGTCTAAAGTGTCTTCCTATCCTTGTGTCTTCTGGACCCTTTGATTGGCACTGGTCTGACAATATGTGGGGGAAGCCATATGGCAGAATAGCATATCCTTGCTAGTCAGTATAAGATAATTAGATTTTACCTGTCCAGTTGTCAGCTCAGATTGGATGAGGGAGAGGAATGAGATGCACACTATGTTTTGTACACATATAGGCTCTACTCCTACTAGTGTTAGCTAACACTCAAAGCTAAAATGTTAATACTTATCTGCTCAAGCTCCTTTTGTAAAGTACTTATGTTAACTATCAGATCTCGCTATGTAACATAGCTAGCTAGAGGTAGTATGTATGAAGACGTTTGCATATCATTAGCTTTAGTTGAAAGATGTAAGCTGTTACTGAGTGAGTGGTGTTGGCCATGGCATCGGTCAGTGGCATCAATCATCATCACGCTTGTTGTTGTGGTGTGACGGCTAGCAACCTAAGCTAGCTAGCTAAGTAGCTAACAAACTGCCTTCGCTAATAGCCTGGCAATTATTCTCAACAGGACAACACGTCAACAAACTAATTTTCCACATGGCGAATACTATGTTGAAATTAATTGGTGAATATGAATTTACAAAACAAAACATTATCCTACCCGCCACAACACTGCTAGCTCCATCAGCGGTAAACGATGAAACCGGCAACAAACGTTCTGTTTCCTTCCTTCCTTCCTTCCTTCCTTCCTTCTTCTTCTTCTTTGATAAGGTTTAACGGTGGTTGGCGTCCAATAAATGTTGCATTACCGCCACCTACTAGACGGCCCTTATATTTTGCTTGAAAAATAAATAACAAATACCCTACCATCTAACACTACACTCATAAAAAAATAACTTATTTAATAACCCCACTATTTAAATCTATTTAGTCCTCAGACCAACAACCTGTAACTCTTCTGATGTCAAGTCTAGCACACTCAAATACCTCTGCAGCTGCCACCACAACCTCAATTTTCTGCGACTTACGTTCCATCCCTGCAGTACAGTTGATAACCATTGCTATAAATGCTAAAAATCCAATCTTACATATATCACTTGTTGGCCTATATCTCTGTACTGGTACAAATGTAGTATTCCCTGTGGCTCAGTTGGTAGAGCATGGTGTTTGCAACGCTAGGATTGTGGGTTCGAGTCCCACGGGGGGGCATTACAACAATAAAAAATGAATGAAATGTATGCATTCACTACTACAAGTCGCTCTGGATAAGAGCGTCTGCTAATGACTAAAATGTAAAATGTATTCACACCACTCCTCACAGGATCCCTCCCCTTGACACAACTCAACCTGCCTCTCTCACACGGGACATTTCTGATCCTCAGGCCCATGGGCACCCTTACAATTAACACATACCACTACTTTCCCCAATGCCACACATTCCTTCTGCACACAAAATTATGTTTCCAGGTGTAACACAATAATCTTCTTCTTCTATGATATCACGACGGTCCGTAAACAATCGTTTAAGTGCATGCAGCCACCTACTGTGCTGGAATGTACGATCAATCATGATCTGTCCAATTCTGTATTTCCATGAAAATAAAATACATCCCTACTAACTTCTTCCCCTCCCCAAGCCCATTAAACTGTATCTATATCATACTGAAACACTCCATCCATAGGATTGTTCAGCATGTCAACAACCATTTCAACAGTAACATTGTTACCCCAATACCTCTTTTGCCGTCTCCACAACAACCTTCAACCTGGCATATCTGCTTTCCACAACCCGAGTCGTATTGATAACTTTACCAATAAAAGCTATGAAGTCAACTTTATTTATTATCAAAGTGTCATTTGACACCAATCATTCATAACAAGATTTCTGAACAGACCTCAAAACCACGCCAGGACCATAAGAAGCACCAACCCAGACAGTAGGTCTACCTAGTACAGGAGCAGTCATGGAAGCTTTATCAGTCTGACAGTAGGTCTACCTAGTACAGGAGCAGTCATGGAAGCTTCATCAGTCTGACAGTAGGTCTACCTAGTACAGGAGCAGTCATGGAAGCTTCATCAGTCTGACAGTAGGTCTACCTAGTACAGGAGCAGTCATGGAAGCTTCATCAGTCTGACAGTAGGTCTACCTAGTACAGGAGCAGTCATGGAAGCTTCATCAGTCTGACAGTAGGTCTACCTAGTACAGGAGCAGTCATGGAAGCTTCATCAGTCTGACAGTAGGTCTACCTCGTACAGGAGCAGTCATGGAAGCTTCATCAGTCTGACAGTAGGTCTACCTAGTACAGGAGCAGTCATGGAAGCTTCATCAGTCTGACAGTAGGTCTACCTAGTACAGGAGCAGTCATGGAAGCTCCATCAGTCTGACAGTAGGTCTACCTAGTACAGGAGCAGTCATGGAAGCTTCATCAGTCTGACAGTAGGTCTACCTAGTACAGGAGCAGTCATGGAAGCTTCATCAGTCTGACAGTAGGTCTACCTCGTACAGGAGCAGTCATGGAAGCTTCATCAGTCTGACAGTAGGTCTACCTAGTACAGGAGCAGTCATGGAAGCTTCATCAGTCTGACAGTAGGTCTACCTAGTACAGGAGCAGTCATGGAAGCTCCATCAGTCTGACAGTAGGTCTACCTAGTACAGGAGCAGTCATGGAAGCTTCATCAGTCTGACAGTAGGTCTACCTAGTACAGGAGCAGTCATGGAAGCTTCATCAGTCTGACAGTAGGTCTACCTAGTACAGGAGTAGTCATGGAAGCTCCATCATTCCACACTGTAGTTCCACAAATCTGTCTTACAGCCTCTGCATTTAATCATCATGACTAATTCTATATCTCTGAGCCTCTCTAGCTGCCCTCTGCACCTGCCATCCACCAAATACTGCACTATGCCCCACCCCCCCACAATTACAACACTTAACCTTCATTGCTCCATCATTCACCAGAATCATGTTCCCCTCCACACTTGGCACATGTTTTCCTTCCTTTACATTGAACTGCTACATCTCCCATTCTTTGGCATTTAAAACACTGCAGTGGGGATGGGACCAATTCTCTGACATTGAAACTAAGGAATCCTCTCTGTACTTTCCCAGGCATAACCTTCTCAAACCTCAACAGCACTGATAGGCTTTCACTTCTTTGATCTTCTTTCCTACTGATCAACCTTTTGGCCTCAATCACTCTTCCTCCCTTCACATGTTCTTTAATATCAACTGTGGACATAGATATTGGGACCCCAGTGATGACTCCCCTCCATCTAGCATAAACGCCAGGGACATGGCTTTTAATCTTCTTCCCATTAAGCTTTACCATTTTCACAATCTTCTATTGCTGAGCCTGGCTACCACAAAATATGAATAATATACCATTTCCAAGGAACCCAGCTAATTTGACTTCACCTCTTTCTCTATGGCATTAGTTATTCACATAGGGTGTAAATGAGGCCCTGTGGTCTCATCATTTCTATTGTGTTATTGACTGTATGTTTGTTTATCCCATGTGTAACTCTGTGTTGTTTGTGTCGCACTGCTTTGCTTTATCTTGGCCAGGTCACAGTTGTAAATGAGAACTTGTCCTCAACTGGCCTACCTGGTTAAATAAAGGTGAAATAAAAAAATAAAAAATAAAAAATAAAATGCTATCACCACTTTCCACTCCAACACATCATTTCTCTTGCTTCCTACCTTGGACCTCTTTATGCTTTCTTTAGAAGACGCTCCACTGCTTTCTGTATCATGATCTCTCTTCTTCCTGTCTTTCTACTACCGACCATTCCGATCCTTGACCCTCACGGGTGTAACTCTTCTTCTTCTTCTTCTTCTTCTTCTTCTTCATTGGAGTTTAATATGTTGGCATTCAATATGTTGCACTAAAGCCCCCAACTGAACTATAGTATAAATGGGGAAACGGGAAATATAAAATACCAATACATTTTTAATTACGCTACCAACTAACCCTACACTCATTAAAACCCACCCCCTTATTCCACTACTTTAACCCCATCTGATCCTACCCCAGGCTAAAGACCTGAGAGGACGGGACACTACCACCCCACACACCCTGTAACTTATGTATCTCGTACCCCCAAGTAGTTCTCCGCAGCTGCCACCACAACATCTATTTTCTGTGACTTACATTCCATCTCTGTGGTACAGTTGATAACCATTGCTATGAACGCTAAGAAGCCAACCTTACTGAAACATACAGTGCCTTCGGAAAGTATTCAAACCCCTTGACTTCTCCACATTTTGTTACGTTACATACTTTTTCTAAAATGGATTAAATAGAAAACATTCCTAAAAAATCCTCAAAAAAATGTATACAATATAAAAACAGAAATTCCTTATTTACACAAGTATTCAGGCACTTTGCTATAAGACTCGAAATTGAGCTCAGGTGAATCCTGTATTCATTGATCATCCTTGAGATGTTTCTACAACTTGATTGGAGTCCACCTGTGGTAAATTCAAATGATTGCACATGATTTGGAAAGGCACACACCTGTCTATATAAGGTCCCACAGTTGACAGTCCACTTCCAGAGCACTTAGGATCTCCGACCGGGGTGAAGGTTTACCTTCCAACAGGACAACGACCCTAAGCAAAGCCAAGACAACCCAGGAATGACTTCGAGACAAGTCTCTGAATGTCCTTGAGTGGCCCAGCCAGAGCCCGGACTTGAACCCGATTGAACATCTCTGGAGAGACCTGAAAATAGCAGTGCAGTGACGCTCCCTATTCAACTTGCAGAAGAATGCGAGAAACTCCCAAAATACAGGTGTGTCAAGCTTGTAGCGTCATATCCAAGAAGACTGCTGCAATTGCTGCCAAAAGGTACTTCAACAAAGTACTGAGTAAAGGGTCTGAATACTTGTGCAAATGTGATTTCAGTTTTGTATTTTTTATAAATTATCAAAAATGTTAAACCTGTTTTTGCTTTGCCATTCTAGGGTATTGTGTGTAGATTGATGAGGAAAAACCAAACAATTTAATACATTTTAGTGGCCATAACATGAAACTTCTGTCATCCCCCACAGTTGTTTTCTGTGGTCTTCCGGGCCTTTTGATGTTCCTGCGCTCACCAGTGTGTTCTTTCTTTTTCAGCCTAATGATGGCTTGCTTCACTGGCAGTGACAGCTCTTTGGACTTCAACTCTAGACCGTTTATCTGCTTACTTGCAAATGTACTAATGAGGGAATAACACACCTGGCCATGGAACAGCTGAGCAGCCAATTGTCCAATTACTTTTGGTCCCTTAAAAAGGGGGGTACCACATATAAAAGTGCTGTAATTCCCACACCGTTCACCCAATTTGGATGTAAATACCCTCAATATTCATATTCATAATTTAGTTTCAACTCCAATATGCTGTGGTAGACAGCTAACTTAATAATAATAACTTGGTCAATGTCCAAATATTTAATGGACCTGACTGTACGTATAAGTAAATCAGTAAATTTAAATAAATACATTAGTCCCTCATCTATGGATTTTACATGACTGGGAATACAGATATGCATCTGTTGGTCACAGATACCTTAAAAAAGGTAGGGGTGTGGATCAGAAACTGTCAGTATCTGCTGTGACCACCATTTGCCTCATGCAGCATGATATCTCCTTTGCATAGAGTTGATCAAGCTGTTGATTGTGGCCTGTGGAATGTTGTCCCACTCCTCCTCAATGTATGTACGAAGTTGCTGGATATTGGCGGGAACTGGAACACACTGTCGTACACGTCGATCCAGAGCATCCTAAACATGCTCAATGGGTGACATCTCTGGTGAGTATGCAGGCCATGGAAGAACTTGGAAACTTTACGCATCCAGGAATTGTGTACAGATCCTTGCGACATGGGGCCATGCATTATCATACTGAAACATGGTTTGATGGCGGTTGATAAATGGCGCAACAATGATCTCATCACGGTATCTCTGTGTATTCAAATTGCCATCGATAAAATGCAATTGTGTTTGTTGTCCATAGCTTAGGCCTGCCCATACCATAACCCCACCGCCACCATGGGGCACTCTGTTCACAACGTTGACGTCAGCAAATAGCTCGCCCACACAACACCATACACGTGGTCTGCCATCTGCCTGGTACAGTTGAAACCAGGATTCATCCGTCAAGAGCACACTCCTCCAGCGTGCCAGTGGCCATCGAAGGTGAGCATTCGCCCACTTATGTTAGTTACGACACCTTATGAGGACTGACAAGTATGCAGATGAGCTTCCCTGAGACGGTTTCTGACAGTTTGTGCAGAATTTCTTTGGTTGTGAAAATCCACAGTTAAATCAGCTGTCCGGGTGGCTTGTCTCAGATGATCCCGCAGGTGAAGAAGACGGATGTGGAGGTCCTGGGCTGGCGTGGTTACACATGGTCTGCGATTGTGAGTCCGGTTGGACGTACTGCCAAATTTTCTAAAAGAAAATTAAATTCTCTGGCAACAGCTCTGGTGGACATTCCTGCAGTCAGCATGCCAATTGCATGCTCCCTCAAAACTTGAGACATCTGTGGCATTGTGTTGAGTGACAAAACGGCACATTTTAGAGTGGCCTTTTATTATCCCCAGCACAATGACATGCTGTTTAATCAGCTTCTTGATATGCCACACATGTCAGGTGGATGTATTATCTTGGCAAACGAGAAATGCTCACTAACAGTGATGTAAACAAATTTGTGCACATTTGAGAGAAATAAGCTTTTTGTGCGTATGGATCTTTATTTCAGCTCATGACACATGGGACCAAAACTTTACATGTTGCGTTTATAAACTCAGCAAAAAAAGAAACGTCCCTTTTTCAGGACCCTGTCTTTCAAAGATAATTAGTAAAAATCCAAATAACGTCACAGATCTTAACTGTAAAGGGTTTAAACACTGTTTCCCATGCTTGATCAGTGAACCATGAACAATGAAAATGAACATGCACCTGTGGAACGGTCGTTAGGACACTAACAGCTTACAGACGGTAGGCAATTAAGGTCACAGTTATGAAAACTTAGGACACTGAAGAGGCCTTTCTACTGACTCTGAAAAACACCAAAAGAAAAATGCCCAGGATCCCTGCTCATCTGTGTGAACGTGCCTTAGGCATGCTGCAAGGAGGCATGAGGACTGCAGATATGGCCAGGGCAATAAATTGCAATGTCTGTACTGTGAGACGCCTCAGACAGCGCTACAGGGAGACAGGAAGGACATCTGATCGTTCTCGCAGTAGCAGACCACGTGTAACAACACCTGCACAGGATCGGTACATCCAAACATCACACCTGCGGGACAGGAACAGGATGGCAACATCAACTGCCCGAGTTACACCAGGAACGCACAATCCCTCCATCAGTGCTCAGACTGTCCGCAATAGGCTGAGAGAGGCTGGACTGAGGGCTTGTAGGCCTGTTGTAAGGCAGGTCCTCACCAGACATCACCGGCAACAACGTCGCATATGGGCACAAACCCACCGTTGCTGGACCAGACAGGACTGGCAAAAAGTGCTCTTCACTGACGAGTCGCGGTTTTGTCTCACCAGGGGTGATGGTCGGATTCGCGTTTATCGTCGAAGGAATGAGCATTACACCAAGGCCTGTACACTGGAGTGGGATGGATTTGGAGGTGGAGGGTCCGTCATGGTCTGGGGCGGTGTGTCACAGCATCATCGGACTGAGCTTGTTGTCATTGCAGGCAATTGCAACGCTGTGCGTTACAGGGAAGACATCCTCCTCCCTCATGTGGTACCCTTCCTGCAGGCTCATCCTGACATGACCCTCCAGCATGACAATGCCACCAGCCATACTGCTCGTTCTGTGCATGATTTCCTGCAAGACAAGAATGTCAGTGTTCTGCCATGGCCAGCGACGAGCCCGGATCTCAATCCCATTGAGCACACCTGGGACCTGTTGGATCGGAGGGTGAGGGCTAGGGCCATTCCCCCCATAAATGTCTGGGAACTTGCAGGTGCCCTGGTGGAAGAGTGGGGTAACATCTCACAGCAAGAACTGGCAAATCTGGTGCAGTCCATGAGGAGGAGATGCACTGCAGTACTTAATGCAGCTGGTGGCCACACCAGATACTGACTGTTACTTTTGATTTTGACCCCCCCCCCCTTTGTTCAGGGACACATTATTCAATTTCTGTTAGTCACATGTCTGTGGACCTTGTTCAGTTTATGTCTCAGTTGTTGAATCTTGTTATGTTCATACAAATATTTACACATGTTAAGTTCACTGAAAATAAACGCAGTTGACAGTGAGAGGACGTTTCTTTTTTTGCTGAGTTTATTTTACTGATAGTCACAGTAGTCCAAACTGCTACATGTAGTGTTCATTTTACACGTTCAGCTTCAGGAAGAAAGCAAAATAAAAGAAATGTGCCATATAAAGTACTGTATTTGATTAGGTATTTTAGACAGAGATATAAATGGACAGAGATCAGCATAAGGCACCAAGCAAAGATACTGTACCATGAAACAACACTCTAACTTGTTTTATGGGAACAGGCACACGTTGGTGTGATACAGTTGAAGTTTAAATACACTTAGGTTGGAGTCATTAAAACTTGTTTTTCAACCACTCCACAATTTTCTTGTTAACAAACAATAGTTTTGGCAAGTCGGTTAGGACATCTACTTTGTGCATGACACAAGTAATTTTTCCAACAATTGCTTACAGACAGATTATTTCACTTATAATTCACTGTATCACAATTCCAGTGGGTCAGAAGTTTACATACACTAAGTTGACTGTGCCTTTAAACAGCTTGGAAAATTCCAGAAAAAGCTTCTGATAGGCTAATTGACATTTGAGTCAATTGGAGGTGTACCTGTGGATGTATTTCAAGGCCTACCTTCAAACGTAGTGCCTCTTTGCTTGACATCATGGGAAAATCTAAATAAATCAGCCAAGACCTCAGACAAAAAAATTGGAGACCTCTGCAAGTCTGGTTCATCCTTGGGAGCAATTTCCAAACGCCTGAAGGTACCACGTTCATCTGTACAAACAATAGTACGCAAGTATAAACACCATGGGACCACGCAGCCGTCATAGTGCTCAGGAAGGAGACCCGTTCTGTCTCCTAGAGATGAACGTACTTTGGTGCGAAAAGTGCAAATCAATCCCAGAACAACAGCAAAGGACCTTGTGAAGATGCTGGAGGAAACAGGTGCAAAAGTATCTATATCCACAGTAAAACGAGTCATATATCGACATAACCTGAAGGGCTGCTTAGCAAGGAAGAAGCCACTGCTCCAAAACCACCATAAAAAAGCCAGACTACGGTTTGCAACTGCACATGGGGACAAAGATTGTACTTTTTGGAGAAATGTCCTCTGGTCTGATGAAACAAAAATAGAACTGTTTGGCCATAATGGCCATCGTTATGTTTGGAGGAAAAAAGGGGAGGCTTGCAGGCCGAAGAACACCATCCCAACCGGGAAGCACGGGGGTGGCCGCATCATGTTGTGGGGGTGCTTTGCTGCAGGAGGGACTGGTGCACTTCACAAAATAGATAGCACCATGAGGAAGGAAAATGATGTGGATATATTGAAGCAAAATCTCAAGACATCAGTCAGGAATTTAAAGCTTGGTCGCAAATGGGTCTTCCAAATGGACAATGACCCCAAGCATACTTCCAAAGTTGTGTCAAAATGGATTAAGGACAACAAAGTCAAGGTATTGGAGTGACCATCACAAAGCCCTGACCTCAATCCTATAGAAAATTTGTGGGCAGAACTGAAAAAGCGTGTGCAAGCAAGGAGGCCTACAAACCTGATTCAGTTACACCAGCTCTGTCAGGAGGAATGGGCCAAAATTCCCCGAACTTATTGTGGGAAGCCTGTGGAAGGCTACCCGAAATGTTTGAGCCAAGTTAAACCATTTTAAGGCAATGCTACCAAATGTTAATTGAGTGTATGTAAACTTCTGACCCACTGGGAATGTGATGAAAGAAATAAAAGCTGAAATAAATCACTCTCTCTACTATTATTCTGACACTTCACATTCTTAAAATGAAGTGGTGATCCTAACTGACCTACGACTGGGAATTTTTACTAGGATTACATTTCAGAAATTGTGAAAAACTGATTTTAAATGTATTTGGCTAAGGTGTATGTTAACTTCCGACATCAACTGTACTAGGGCCCCTTCACATGTTGGCAGGTGTGGCAAATAGGCAAGGAATTGTCTGGGTGATAATTTAAAGGTTACGGCTTGGCTGTAGCCTAGGGTTGCAGGGCTAGGAGTTGGCTGTATAGTTGCTGGGGCTAAACAATGTGATTGTTGGTAGTTGGAGCTACACAGCGTGGTTCTTGGGGCTAAACAGTGTGGTTGTTGGGGCTAAACAGTGTGGTAGTTGGGGCTAAACAGTGTGGTAGTTGGGGATAAATAGTGTGGTAGTTGGAGCTACACAGCGTGGTTGTTGGGGCTAAACAGTGTAGTTGTTGGGGCTAAACAGTGTAGTTGTTGGGGCTAAACAGTGTAGTTGTTGGGGCTAAACAGTGTGGTTGTTGGGGCTAAACAGTGTGGTAGTTGGGGCTAAACAGTGTGGTAGTTGGGGCTAAACAGTGTGGTAGTTGGGGCTAAACAGTGTGGTTGTTGGGGCTAAACAGTGTGGTAGTTGGGGCTAAACAGTGTGGTTGTTGGGGCTAAATAGTGGGGCATTTGGGGCTAAACAGTGTGGTAGTTGGGGATAAACAGTGTGGCATTTGGGGTAGTTGGGGCTAAACAGTGTGGTAGTTGGGGCTAAACAGTGTGGTAGTTGGGGCTAAACAGTGGGGTAGTTGGGGCTAAACAGTGTGGTAGTTGGGGATAAACAGTGTGGTAGTTGGGGATAAACAGTGTGGCATTTGGGGTAGTTGGGGATAAACAGTGTTGTAGTTGGGGCTAAACAGTGTGGTAGTCGGGGGTAAATTGTCACGTTCGTCGTATGGAGTAGACCAAAACGCAGCGGGAATATGTATGCTCATCTTTTTATTTATTAAAGAAACGAAACAAAACACTTGAACCAAAACAACGCCGAAAAACAGTCCCGTAAGGACAAATGACTATACGGAGAAACAACTAACCACAAATCCCAATGAACAAACACCCCTATTAAATAGGACCTTCAATTATGGGCAACGAGGAACAGCTGCCTCCAACTGAAGGTCAACATAATAAACTAAGCATAGAAATAGACTAACATAGAACATTGCCCCCCAAAAAACGAAACACACTAAACAAACACCCCCTGCCACGCCCTGACCAAACTATAATAACAAACAACCCCCTTTACTGGTCAGGACGTGACATAAATAGCGGGGTAGTTGGGGCTAAACAGTGTGGTAGTTGGGGATAAACAGTGTGGTTGTTGGGGCTAAACAGTGTGGTAGTTGGGGCTAAACAGTGTGGTAGTTGGGGATAAACAGTGTGGTTGTTGGGGCTAAACAGTGTGGTAGTTGGGGCTAAACAGTGTGGTAGTTGGGGCTAAACAGTGTGGTAGTTGGGGCTAAACAGTGTGGCTGTTGGGGCTAAACAGTGTGGTTGTTGGGGCTATACAGTGGGGTAGTTGGGGATAAACAGTGTGGTTGTTGGGGCTAAACAGTGTGGTAGTTGGGGCTAAACAGTGTGGTAGTTGGGGCTAAACAGTGTGGTAGTTGGGGATAAACAGTGTGGTTGTTGGGGCTAAACAGTGTGGTAGTTGGGGCTAAACAGTGTGGTAGTTGGGGCTAAACAGTGGGGTAGTTGGGGCTAAACAGTGTGGTTGTTGGGGCTATACAGTGGGGTAGTTGGGGCTAAACAGTGTGGTAGTTGGGGATAAACAGTGTGGTTGTTGGGGCTAAACAGTGTGGTAGTTGGGGCTAAACAGTGGGGTAGTTGGGGCTAAACAGTGTGGTTGTTGGGGCTAAATAGTGTGGTAGTTGGGGCTAAACAGTGTGGTAGTTGGGGATAAACAGTGTGGCATTTGGGGTAGTTGGGGCTAAATAGTGGGGTTGTTGGGACTAAACAGTGTGGTAGTTGGGGCTAAATAGTGTAGTAGTTGGGGCTAAATAGTGTGGTAGTTGGGGCTAAATAGTGTGGTAGTTGGGGCTAAATAGTGGGGTAGTTGGGGCTAAATAGTGGGGTTGTTGGGACTAAACAGTGTGGTAGTTGGGGCTAAATAGTGTGGTAGTTGGGGCTAAATAGTGGGGTAGTTGGGGCTAAATAGTGGGGAAGTTGGGGCTAAATAGTGGGGTTGTTGGGGCTAAATAGTGGGGTTGTTGGGGCTAAATAGTGGGGTTGTTGGGGCTAAACAGTGGGGTTGTTGGGGCTAAACAGTGTGGTAGTTGGGGATATATAGTGTGGTTGTTGGGGCTAAATAGTGGGGTAGTTGGGGATATATAGTGTGGTTGTTGGGGCTAAACAGTGTGGTAGTTGGGGATATATAGTGTGGTTGTTGGGGCTAAACAGTGTGGTAGTTGGGGCTAAACAGTGGGGTAGTTGGGGCTAAATAGTGTGGTTGTTGGGGCTAAATAGTGTGGTAGTTGGGGATAAACAGTGTGGCATTTGGGGTAGTTGGGGCTAAATAGTGGGGTTGTTGGGACTAAACAGTGTGGTTGTTGGGGCTAAATAGTGTGGTAGTTGGGGCTAAATAGTGGGGTAGTTGGGGCTAAATAGTGGGGTAGTTGGGGCTAAACAGTGGGGTAGTTGGGGCTAAATAGTGGGGAAGTTGGGTCTAAACAGTGTGGTAGTTCGGGCTAAATAGTGGGGTTGTTGTGGCTAAACAGTGTGGTTGTTGGGGCTAAACAGTGGGGTTGTTGGGGCTAAACAGTGTGGTAGTTGGGGATATATAGTGTGGTTGTTGGGGCTAAACAGTGTGGTAGTTGGGGATATATAGTGTGGTTGTTGTGGCTAAATAGTGGGGTAGTTGGGGCTAAATAGTGTGGTAGTTGGGGCTAAACAGTGTGGTAGTTGGGGGTATATAGTGGGGTAGTTGGGACTAAACAGTGTGGTAGTTGGGGATATATAGTGTGGTTGTTGGGGCTAAATAGTGGGGTAGTTGGGGCTAAACAGTGTGGTAGTTGGGGCTAAACAGTGTGGTAGTTGGGGGTATCACTATCACTGCTGATGATGAGAGGTTCCCTTTCTGGTAGGTGGAACGCTGAACCCTTCTCCCCACGTTGCCATGGCCACGCACCCCAACACACCCGGGTCATTGTCACAGCTACCGCAGCCACAGTCATAGCTACCAGGGCCCCAAGGACCAACGCCCCTAGCAACCAGGGCCACGCCTCCATCATCAGTTCCAGGTAAGGACTGAGAACCTCCGATATCCTCTGGTCTGGAGGGGAGGGGAGAGGAGAGGATGAGTCCTTTACAATCCTTCAGGCATTCACGATTAAAACATGCCAACAACACACACGTACCTGAGTCGAGCATGTAGGAGTATTCGTACCCCAGGTCTTTGCTGGAGGTGAAGTATTCTATGTTCCTGTGTAGAGGTATGAAGGGCACCATGTGGTACTGCCTGTTGTGACCGATGGGAGCATTGAACTCTGGGTATTGGGTCTGCTCTGGAGCATGTCTCCTCAACCACTGCTCATAGATACTAGAGAGAGAGAGAGACAATTAGATCCAACCAAATCATGAGAAAACAAAAAGATAATTACTTGACACATTGAAAAGAATGAACAAAAAAACTGAGCAAACTTGAACGCTATTTGGCCCTAAACAGAGTATACAGTGGCAGAATACCTGACCATTGTGACTGACCCAAACTTAAGGAAAGCTTTGACTATGTACAGACTCAGTGAGCATAGCCTTGCTATTGAGAAAGGCCGCCATAGCCTGTCTTCTATTGAGAGCCAGGTCTGCCTATGTGCACACTGCCCACAAAATGAGGTGGAAATTGAGCTGCACTTCTTAACCTCCTGTCAAATGTATGACCATATTAGACAAATATTTCCCTCAGATTACACAGATCCACAAAGAATTTGAAAACAAACCCAATTTTGATAAACTCCCATATCTACTGGGTGAAATACCAGTGTGCCATCACATCAGCAAGATTTGTGACCTGTTGCCAGAAGAAAAGGGCAAACAGTGAAGAACAAACACCATTGTAAATACAACCCATATTTATGTTTATTTATTTTCCCTTTTGTACTTTAACTATTTACACATCGTTACAACACTGTATATAGACATAAGAAGACATTTGCCAAGTTAACAGATTACCGACCATTTCCAATCTCACCGTACCTTCTCCACTATGCAATCTGGTTTCAGAGCTGGTCATTGGTGCACCTCAGCCACGCTCAAGGTCCTAAACAATATCATAATCACCATCGATAAAAGACATTACTGTGCAGCCGTATTCATCGACCTGGCTAAGGCTTTCGACTCTGTCAATCACAACATTCTTATTGGCAGACTCAACAGCCTTGGTTTCTCAAATGATTGCCTCGCTTGGTTCACCAACTACTTCTCCAATAGAGTTCAGTATGTCAAATCGGAGGGCCTGTTGTCCGGACCTCTGGCAGTCTCTATGGGTGTGCCACATGGTTCAATTCTCGGGCCGACTCTCTTCTCTGTATACATCAATGATGTCGCTCTTGGTGCTGGTGATTCTCTGATCCACCTCTACACAGACGACACCATTCTGTATACCTCTGGCCCTTCGTTGGACACTGTGTTAACTAACCTCCAGATGAGCTTCAATGCCATACAACTCTCCTTCCGTGGTATCCAACTGCTCTTAAATGCAAGTAAAACTAAATGCATGCTCTTCAACCGATCGCTACCCGCACCTGCCTGCCCGTCCAGCATCACTACTCTGGACGGTTCTGACTTAGAATATGTGGACAACTACAAATACCTAGGTGTTTGGTTCAGTTGGTAGAGCATGGTGTTTGCAACGCCAGGGTTGTGGGTTCGATTCCCACGGGGGGCCAGTACGAAAAAAAAAAAGAAAATGTATGAAATGTATGCATTCACTACTGTAAGTCGCTCTGGATAAGAGCGTCTGCTAAATGACTGTAAATGTAGACTGTAAACTCTCCTTCCAGACTCACATTAAACATCTCCAATCCAAAATTAAATCTAGAATCGGCTTCCTATTTCGCAACAAAGGATCCTTCACACATGCTGCTAAACATACCCTGGTAAAACTGACCATCCTACCGATCCTCGACTTCGGCGATGTCATTTACAAAATAGCCTCCAACACTCTACTCAACAAATTTGATGCAGTCTATCACAGTGCCATCCATTTTGTCACCAAAGCCCCATATACTACCCACCACTGCAACCTGTATGCTCTCGTTGGCTGACCCTCGCTTCATACTCGTCTCCAAACCCACTGGCTCCAGGTCATCTACAAGTCTCTGCTAGGTAAAGCCCCGCCTTATCTCATCTCACTGGTCACCATAGCAGCACCCACCCATAGCACGCGCTCCAGCAGGTATATCTCACTGGTCACCCCCAATGCCAATTCTTCCTTTGGCCGCCTCTCCTTCCAGTTCTCTGCTGCCAATGACTGGAACAAACTGCAAAAATCTCTGAAGCTTGAGACTCTTACCTCCATCACTAGCTTTAAGCACCAGTTGTCAGAGCTGTAAATAGCCCATCCAATCTACCTCATCCCCATACTGTATTTATTTATTTATTTATCTTGCTGCTTTGCACCCCAGTATCTCAACTTGCACATTCATCCTCTGCACATCCTACCATTCCAGTGTTTAATTGCTATATTGTAATTACTTTGCCACCATGGCCTATTTATTGCCTTACCTCCCTTATCCTACCTCATTTGCACACACTGTATATAGACTTTTCTACTGTATTATTGACTGTACTTTTGTTTATTCCATGTGTAACTGTGTTGTTGTGTGTCGCACTACTTTGCTTTATCTTGGCCAGGTCACAGTTGTAAATGAGAGCTTGTTCTCAACTAGCCTACCTGGTTAAATAAAGGTGAAATAAAAAAAATAAAACATTTGAAATGTCTTTATTCTTTTGGAACTTCTGTGAGTGTAATGTTTACTGTACATTTTTATTGTTTATTTCAGTTTTGTTTATCTACTTCACTTGCTTTGGCAATGTTAACATATGTTTCCCATGCCAATAAAGCACTTGAATTGAATTGAATTGAATTGAATTGAATTGAATTGAATTGAGAGAGAGAGAGGGTGTGTGTTGGGGGAAAGAAAAAAAGAGAGAGAAAGAGAGAGAAACAGGGTGAGGGTGTGTGTGTGCGTGCGTGCGTGTGTGTGTGTGTTTGTATGTCTGTGTTTGTGTGTGTGTGTGTGTGTATGTGTGTGCCAACCTGTCGACGTAGGCGTGGTGCAGTAGGAAAATAGGGTCATTAGCTGACCCCTGAACTGAAGACATGGAGCCATTCATGAAGATGTGAAGAGAGGCGTGCATCCCCATCACCCTACTGTTACCCAGGCCTGTCTGAGGGTTCCCAAAACCTATAGGTAAGGGGTAAAAGCTCAAAGGTTAGAGGTCATCCCCCTAAAACACACTGTTACCCAGGCCTGTTACAGAGCTGCCAAAACCTAGAGTTCAGGGATTAAAGGTCATCACCACACTGTTACCCAGGCCTGACAGGGCTGCCAGAACCTAGAGGTCAGGGGTCAGATAAGTGGTTAGATGTCATCCCCATCACCACACTGTTACCCAGGCCTGTCACAGAGCTGCCGACACCTAGAGGTTAGGGGTCAGAGGTCAGGGGTCAGAATACAACACAAGAGTTAGGGTTAGAACAACGCTCTCTAGAGTGTTCTAGAACTACTGACTTTCTAGAGGTCTAGAACTAATAACACACACACACACACCCCTACTTACCTTCCATTGTGTTTCTGAAGCTGAAGTTAGCGGAGCGGTCCATGGCTCCCGTGTCGTAGTCACGGAGACTGACAGTGAACTCCACCTCTGCTGCCGTTGGCAACCGCGGAACCAAGTTACGGTTGTGGTTGCCAGGGTTACGCAGCAATGGCCCCTCGTCGCTACCGTCACACAGCACCCCCCTCACGCTGTAGTCTTCCGCACGCGAACACATCACCTACACACATACACACACACGAAACTTTAGAATCAGGACGACTGCATACCACATGATTGTGTTAGCCTGCTGAGCTAAAGCCTAGGCTTAAGCATTAAAGTAACTGTCCAGTGAAAATCTCACTTTTAAAAGTTCATATTCTCTTAACTCCTACCCAAATAAAGTTGTTGACTCATCCTATACTCGCATCTGTGGCCAAAGCATAAATTGGAGAAAAACACTTCAAAAACCCCACGTCAAACTTGTTTCTCAAACAGATCTTTAAAAGAATGCTTGCTATTTCCTCATAGCGGATGACATTATCCTCCAGAGGAGGATGAGCTGGCCAATCAGGGGTCTACTTGCATGAATATTTTTTATAACCGGTATACGCCCACATTATTCTGTTGTTGGGGTACGTACGCCCACACCATTCCAACACAGAAAAGCTTATTTTTAACATACTTAATTACCAGTTCTTGGAAGGAAAACGATTGTCCTCAATTCTATAAACTGGTTGATTCGAGCCCTGAATGCTGATTGGCTGAAAGCCGTGGTATTGGCTGAAAGCCGTGGTATATCAGACCACAAAACATTTATTTTTACTGTTCTAATTACGTTGCTAACCAGTTTTTAATAGCAATAAGGCACCTCAGGGGTTAACGGTATATGGCCAATATACCACGGCTAAGGGCGTTGCGTCGTGCATAAGAACAGTCCTTAGGCCTTATTGCTTAATTATAGGTCATGCAGTACCAGTCATAAGTTTGGACACACCTACTCATTCCAGGCTTTTTCTTTATTTGTACTATTTTCTGCATTGTAGAAAAATAGTAAAGACATCAAAACTATGAAATAACACATATGGAATCATGTAGTAAACAGAAAAGTGACCAGTGTCATGAGGTAGTCATCTTGAATGCATTTCAATTAACAGGTGTGGCTTGTTAAAAGTTAATTTGTGGAATTTCTTTCCTTCTTAATGTGTGTGAGCCAATCAGTTGTGTTGTGAAAAGGTAGGGGTGGTATACAGAATATAGCCCTATTTGGTAAAAGACCAAGTCCATATTATGGCAAGAACAGTTCAAATAAGCAAAGAGAAACGACAGTCCATCATTACTTTAAGACATGAAGAACTTTGAAAGTTTCTTCAAGTGCAGTCACAAAAACCATCAAGCGCTATGATGAAACTGGCTCTCATGAGGACCGCCACAGGAAAGGAAGACCCAGAGTTACCTCTGCTTCAGAGGACAAGTTCATTAGCGTTAACTGCACATCAGCAATTGCAGCCCAAATAAATGCTTCACAGAGTTCAAGTAACAGACACATCTCAACATCAACTGTTCAGAGGAGTCTGCGTGAATCAGGCCTTCATTGTTGAATTGCTGCAAAGAAACCACTACTAAAGGACACCAATAATAAGAAGAGACTTGATTGATCCAAGAAACACGAACAATGGACATTAGAACAGTGGAAATATGTCCTTTGGTCTGATGAGTCCAAATTTTTGATTTTTGGTTCCAACCACTGTGTCTTTGTGAGACGCAGAGTAGGTGAACGGATGATCTCCGCATGTGTGGTTCCCACCGTGAAGCATGGAGGAGGAGGTGTGATGTTGTTGGGGTGCTTTGCTGGTGACACTGTCTGTGATTTATTTAGAATTCAAGGCACACTTAACCAGCATGGCTACCACATCATTCTGCAGCGATACGCCATCCCATCTGGTTTGCACTTAGTGGTACTATCATTTATTTTTCAACAGGATAATGACCCAAGACAACTCCAGGCTGTGTAAGGGCTATTTGACCAAGAAGGAGAGTGATGGCGTGCCTCCACAATCACCTAGCCTCCACAATCACCCGACCTCAACCCAATTGAGATGGTTTGGGATGAGTTGGACCGCAGAGTGAAGGAAAAGCAGCCAACAAGTGATCAGCATATGTGGGAACTCCTTCAAGACTGTTGGAAAAGCATTCCAGGTGAAGCTGGTTGAGAGAATGCCAAGCGTGTGCAAAGCTGTCATTTAGGCAAAAGATGGCTACTTTGAAGAATATAAAATATAAAATATATTTTTATTTGTTTTGGTTACTACATGATTTCATATGTGTTATTTCATAGTTGTGATGTCTTCACTATTATTTTACAATGTAGAAAATAGTAAAAATAAAGAAAAACCCTTGAATGAGTAGGTGTGTCCAAACTTTTGACCGGTTACTGTATTTCATAGAAATCTGGAAACACTGGACAGTTTCCTTAACTTGGGGAGTGAGCACAATTCAGATCTCAGGCACAGAACACACACACACACACAGTCTCGTACAACTAACCTTCTGGGGACATAAAATTCAGTCCCATTCAAAATCCTATTTTCCCTAATCCCTAACCTTAACTATAACCCTAACCGTAACCCTAAACTTAAACCCAAAACCTGACCTTTACCCTAACCCGAAACCTAAGCCTAGCTCCTAACCCTAAACCTAATTTTAACCCAAACACTAATTCTAACCTTAAACCTAAACCCCTTAGAAATAGCATTTGACCTTGTGGGAACTAACAAAATGTCCCCAGTTGGTCAAACTTTGTTCGTTCTGGGCCTCACAAGTATAGTTAAACACGTTCATACACACACGCACACACACACACACACACACACACACACTCATGCGCGAGTGTGTGTGTGTGTGTGTGTGTGTGTGTGTGTGTGTGTGTGTGTGTGTGTATGTGTGTGTGTGTGTGTGTGTGTGTGTGTGTGTGTGTGTGTGTGTGTGTGTGTGTGTGTGTGTGTGTGTGTGTGTGTGTGTGTGTGTGTGTGTGTTTGTTAATCACAGAACATGGCCTCTGGCAGAGACATGAGGTACTCAGACAGTCTCCTGATAACCACCCTCCTCTCCCCTTCCTCTCCTCTCTTCTCCCCAGTTTTCTCCTCTCTTTTCCTCATCTCCTCTCGTCTCCTTTCTTCTCCTCCTCTCCTCTGCGAACCTCTCCTCTCCCCATTCCTCTCCTCTTTTCTCCTCCTGTCCTCTCTTCTCCTCTCCCCAGTCCTCTCCTGTCCTCCTCTCCTCTCCCCAGTCATCTCCTCTCCTGTCCTGTCCTCCTCTCCTCTCCACAGTCCTCTCCTGTCCTGTCCTCCTCTCCTCTCCCCAGTCCTCTCCTGTCCTCCTCTCCTCTCCCCAGTCATCTCCTCTCCTGTCCTGTCCTCCTCTCCTCTCCACAGTCCTCTCCTGTCCTGTCCTCCTCTCCTCTCCCCAGTCCTCTCCTGTCCTCCACCTCTCCTCCCTCCTATCTAGGCTACAGGGGAGCTCAACAATGATAGTATATCATCACAGTATTCAAGTCATCACAGGAAAAGTAATAAAGAAGAGTTGAATTATTAAAATGTCTATTCACGTTTTGTGAGTTGAGAAGCATGTACTGTCTGGTTGATTACATCTCTATAGCGTAAGAGGGACTCTTCTCCTCCTCTCCTCTCCAGGCCTCCCTGTACCATCAATGAAAATACAACACTGTGGAGACTATTGTGAACTTCTAAGAATAATGCCAAGGTGACAGTGAGAGTGAGAGGAAGGGAGGAGAAAATAGGTAGGCAGGAGAGGTGAAGAGAAAAGAGACAAGAAGAGGATGAAAGGTGTCTCACCTTCCAAGAAGAGAACACTGAAGCCGGGCTGATGAGGTTGGGGTCTCGCGGGCTCCGGGCGCCCATCAGGTCGTCGGTGCAGACGTCACAGCCCTGCGCGTCCCGCCAGTCCCAGTACGGGATGGAGAACTCAAAGTCCCCGGTCAGCTTCCGAATATCACGCTCCCAGTGCAGCAGGTACGCACGGTGCCACGGCAGAAAGGCGGGAGCCCAGTGGGCGAAGTCCACATCTGTCCAGACATTCCCCGGTCCACCGAGAAGAGCATTCCTCGAGACATAGTAGTGCATCCACACAAACACGTCATAGGTCGAGACGTCAGAGAACAGTGGGGTGCTCCCGTTATTCATCTCCCGGTAGGTCCCGGTAGCTATGACGTAATCCTGGCTGACTGTGTGCTTGGCCAGGTTGAGGTAAGAGATTAGTTTCCGCCTTTCCGCCGCCGAAAGGTGAAACACGTTCCGCCTCACGGACTCTCTCCTCTCCCCGCAGTTAGTACCAAACAGCCCGAACTGGCACTCTCCGCAGTTGAACCCCATGTAGTTGGAGGCGCACTGGCAGGTCCGGTTATAAAACACCAGAGGCCACCTCTCTCTGTCGTCCAAGCCGGAGAACGGGTAATTCAGCCCGTTGGGTAGATCCGATACCTCCACGTCCCGGCAGAACCCTCTGCCAGAGCTGGCCCCGCATGCCGAGCCATCCCCATCCCAGACCGGGCAGCACTCCTTAGAGAGCAGGGCCTCCGTGGTGGCGCAGAGACGGGGAAACTGCTGCTGGGATAACCACACACACTGGAGGAAAAACACACCGTGGAGGAGCAAGAGCCGCATCGCAACACTTCACCACACACACCGACACAAACACAGCTGTCCAGGCCTGTCCTGTCACACACACACACCAGCCCGGTGACGTGTCTAGAGTCATTGAGAGAGGAGTTGGAAAGTAGAAGTGAGATAAGACGAAATCCATGTAGCTCCTCCAGTCAGATCAGAGACCCCGCGTCTCCGACTCGACTTCTCCTCCCTCCCCCACACTCCCCCCTCTCTGGACCGGTGGGGACATACCTCATGACCCCGGGGGTGAGCTTGTTTCATGGGCGGGTGGTTCCCTGAACACACACACACACCGAGGGTCTTTCTCACACATTCTGACGGACTAACAGAATCACCTCCAAACCACACACATACATACCAGTCTTTAAATCCCAGCAGTCTTTAAAATGACATTCAGGAGCAAAAGGATTTCAAAAGTTGTTTTTAATTCATCCTTTTTTTAAAATTGGAATTTAATATTGGAATGGAATATAACTAATAACATTAAATAACATTGGAATATAACATTTAATAACAATAACTGAACTAATTAATTCAGTGTAACATTGATGTGGCTACTCTATTATGCTCCGCTATTGCACAATTGTAATTTGTACATAGGTCACAAATAAAGCATATTACTACTTTACTCAAACATTTTCAAAAATATTCTCTCTGAACAAGTGGATTATTTATCTTAGGGCTTCCCTACTTGTATATTTAAAAAAATAATATATAGATGTAACTTAATCGGAATGTATCTACAACTTTCAATTTCAAAACATTTGATAAACTTATCACAAAATTGTTTCGTTGAAATATCTCCAAAAGTTGTGATGACACAGAGGACATTTTTTGTTGAGCAATAGTGGTGGCAGCCAGGGAACGTGTTGGAGAAATAATTTGGTGACATCTTGTAGTTTTAATGTGAATTACGGGGGGAGGGGCAGTTAACCCAGGGGGCTAGTTACCCCTACGACCCTAACTCTCAACGCCTGGGTAGCGCATCACAGGACCATCACGCTACTGGGTAGAGAGAAAGAGAGAGTCATTCGCTCTAGACAACACTAAATGCCTTTATTGTCCAAACCCTGTCTATGAAGTTGGTATAAGCTACATATATATATCAAATCCTGCACTCAGTAAAATGTGAAGATGAACGTTCATAACGGTTGAGTTCAGGGGCGTCATCGGTGGTGGAAAAAGAACCCAATTGTCGTACTTGAGTCAAAGTCAAGATACCTTAATAGAAAATGACTCAAGTAAAAGTGAAAGTCACCCAGTAAAATACTACTTGAGTAAAAGTCTAAAAGTATTTGTTTCTAAATATACTTAAGTATCAAAAGTAAATGTAATTGCTGAAATATATTTAATTATCAAAAGTAAAAGTATAAATCATTTCAAATTCCTTATATTTAGCAAAGCAGACGGCACCATTTTCTTGTTTTTTAAACGTATGGATAGTCAGGGATACACCAACACTCAGACATCATTTACTAATGATGGATTTGTATTTAGTGAGTCTGCCAGATCAGAAGCAGTACGGATGACCACGTGTTCTCTTGATAAGTGCTGCTACATTATTTTGTTTGTAGTGAAGTAAAAGTAAAAGTGGTCAAAAATATAAATAGTAAAGTAAAGTACAGATACCCCCAAAAATACTTAAGTAGTACTTTGAAGTATTTTTACTTAAGTACTTTACACCACTGGACGTCATGCACCCCAAAAATCTGTATGTGTTGCAGGATGGTGGTCCTCCGTCCAGAAGTTGGAGAATTTAGCATTTTTCAAACACCAGAAACAGCTTATTCCTGCAATCTACAGGCACACTCATTATTCTTAATTCTATTAACAAAATGTGTGTACTTTTTCTGCATATCTAAGCATTCCTCTTGAGATGTATCCTCCTGACTGGTGTTTCTTTTTTTAATTACATTAAAAATGCTTCTTTGCATCTCTGCTAAAATCTGGGTCAAATATTTAAAGGAATGACAGTCTTATTCAGTACATTTAGTTATTGCTTGCTTTTGTAAAGTCTACCAACCTTGGCAGCCGGCATGCCAGTTAAAAGATAGTTAGACAAGCTAGCTACTCTAACTTGATTGATAATGTGACATTCCTTCTTGGTAGCTAGTTATGGGGTTGGGAGATTGGGAACCTGTCCAGGGTAGCCAAAGCCAACTTCAACATTGCTAGGTGGCTAGTAGTAGGCCTTTTACAATTATTGTTATTTTATTTAAATAGTAAAATATATTTTTTAACAGGACAAATCTGAGGGGAGACGTGCTCCTTTGCCTCCTATGTGTATGATGCCTCTGGTTCCAGTTGACAGAAGGGACATTAAATCTCAGCAACTCTCAGGGTCTCATCCTGAGATGAAAGCCTTTTTATAGATGGCAATGGATGAAATAGACACCTTCTGGGATGCATACCTTCTATTTGACTCCCAGAGAAATTAATAGCCTTTTTAACAATAAAAAAAGAATCCCCCTGATTCAGCTCATACCGAGATTCGAACTCAGGGCCTCTGCCTCTGTAAGGGCTGTCATCGGAAGAAGACCAAGGTGCAGCAGAGGATGTGTTCATCATTAGAATTTTAATAGAACAACGTGAACACTATACAAAAACCAAGAAAACTTACAGCCAAAACAGTCCTGTCAGGTGCAAACACTAACAGAAACAATTACCCACAAAACCCAAAGGGTAAACATGCTCCTTATGTGTGACTCCCAATCAGCAACAACGAGCTTCAGCTGTGCCTGATTGGGAGCCACACACGGCCCAAAACAAAGAAATACAAAAACATAGAAAAGGGAACATAGAACGCCCACCCAATGTAACACCCTGGCCTAACCAAAATAAAGAACAAAAACCCCTCTCTATGGCCAGGGCGTTACAGCCTCGCAAACACACATGACTGCCCTCCTGAAGCATTCCAACCCGTCCTATTAAAAAAGCCCTTCTTTAATTGCGCGAGCGGCGACACTTCAGGCTGAGGAGTGAGGTTCACAGATCCCTATATGCTGCACTAATACACGTCTTCAAGATCTAGCAAGGTCACTCATCAAAAGAGCGTGTTTTGGTGACCCATGCTTATATGATGAGAACCTCGTTTGAGACCTGAAGACTTGTTGGTTTGACGTGTTCGTTTGTGTTTGACAGCAAGGGTAGTCATTATAAGGTTAACATGTGTCTGACTGGGTTAAGACTGTGTTAGCCTGTTGAGCTAAAACCTAGGCATTGGTCCTGGGACTTGGATGGGTCTCTTCAAGGAGGGTGCAAAGGGGGGTGAAGTTTAACACAGGTGGTTCGGTGACCACGCTTGTGTGATAAGGAACTTATCTGAGACCTGGAAAGTGGCATTGTCTGGCCCACGGAAGCCCTGGGTTAGAACCCCATCAGTCAAACTAACACGTCTTCAGGTCTCAGGCAAGGTTGCTCATCATGTGCACGGATCACCAAATCACCCGTGTTGCGTTCTCATTAAATGGGGTTCACAGATCCTTCTGCTTGTGTTTTCCACAGAAAGTGTTGTTGTTGTGTAGTAGGCCTGGTTTGGACCCAGTCAGTTATATTGGTGCTGAGATCTCTGAGTATACGAAATCAAATGGGGGTGAAATGTAACTGAGGTGGTTCATTGAACCATGCTCCTTTGATGAATAATCTTGCTGGACACTTAAATACTTGTGTTAGCTTGTGCACTCATCCCTATGGGCTTTCGCTAAGTGGGCTAACACAGTCTTGTGACATGAAGGAGACCTGTTTTGAAACCAGTCAGTCACAAGAGAAAGATTAAATAGGGAGTGGAAAGGCCATCCTTAGAAGGGCTATGGCAGGGCTATTCAACTATATTCTATGTGGGCCAAATTGTGGTTTTTGTGACACCCCTTTCTTGATTTTCTATTTTTAACTATTAACTATTAACCCATCCACCACCTTTTTACAGCTTTCTTTGTTACACATACATACATTTCACATACTACATCAATTGTACTTTCATATACAGCATTCACCTGACAAAGATACTGTATTATACACTGAACAAAAATATAAACTCAACATGTAAAGTGCAGGTCCCATGTTTCATGAGCTGAAACAAAAGATCACAGAAATGTTCCATGCGCACAAAATGCTTTTCTTTCAAATTTTGTGCACAAATTGGTTTTACATCTCTGATAGTGAGCATTTCCCCTTTGTTGATCAAACAGCATGATCATTCCACAGGTGCACCATGTAATGGGGACATTTGAGTTGTCACAAAACACAATGCCACAGATGTCTCAAGCTTTGAGGGAGTGTGCAATTGGCATGCTGACTGCAGGAATGTCCACCAGAGCAGTTGCCAGAGAATTTAATGTTAATTTCTCTACCATAAGCCGCCTCCAATGTTGTTTTTAGAGAATTTGGCAGTACTTCCAACTGGCCTCACAATCGCAGGCCACGTGTATGGCGTTGTGTGGGCTAGCGGTTTGCTGATGTCAACGTTGTGAACAGCGCATCGCATGGTGGCGGTGGGGTTCTGGTATGGGAAGGCATTAGCTACGGACAACAAACACAATTGCAGTTTATCGATGGCAATTTGAATGCACAAAAATACAGTGACAGATCTTGAGGCCCATTGTGAGGCCCTTTTTTTTAAGGTATCTGTGACCAACAGATGCATATCTGTATTCCCAGTCATGTGAAATCCATAGATTAGGGCCTAATGAATTTATTTCAATTGACAAATTTCCTCATATGAACTGTAACTGAGTAAAATCACAGAAATTGTTGCATGTTGCGTTTATATTTTGTTCATAATGTATACATACATACATACATACATACATACATACATACATACATACATACATACATACATACATACATACATACATACATACAGTTGAAGTCGGAAGTTTACATACACTTAGGTTGGAGTCATTAAAACTCGTTTTTCAACCGCTCCACAAATTTCTTGTTAACAAACAATCGTTGTGGCAAGTCGGTTAGGACATCTACTTTGTGCATGACACAAGTAATTTTTCAAAAAAAATGTACAGACAGATTATTTCACTTATAATTCACTGTATCACAATTCCAGTGGGTCAGAAGTTTACATACAGTAAGTTGACTGTGCCTTTAAACAGCTTGGAAAATTCCCGAAAATGATGTCATGGCTTTAGAAGCTTCTGATAGGCTAATTGACATAATTTGAGTATATTGGAGGTGTACCTGTGGATGTATTTCAAGGCCTACCTTCAAACTCAGTGCCTCTTTGCTTGACATCATGGGAAAATCAAAATAAATCAGCCAAGACCTCAGATTTCTTTAGACTTCCACAAGTCTGGTTCATCCTTGGGAGCAATTTCCAAATGCCTGAAGGTACCACGTTCATCTGTACAAACAATGGTACGCAGGTATAAACACCATGGGACCACGCAGCCGTCATACCGCTCAGGAAGGAGACGCGTTCTGTCTCCTAGAGATGAACGTACTTTGGTACGAAAAGTGAAAATCAATCCCAGAACAACAGCAAAGGACCTTGTGAAGATCCTGGAGGAAACAGGTACAAAAGTATCTATATCCATAGTAAAACAAGTCCTATATCGAAATAACCTGAAGGGCCGCTTAGCAAGGAAGAAGCCACTGCTCCAAAACCACCATAAAAAAGCCAGACCGGTTTGCAACTGCACATGGGGACAAAGATTGTACTTTTTGGAGAAATGTCCTCTGGTCTGATGAAACAAAAATAGAATTGTTTGGCCATAATGACCGTTGTTATGTTTGGAGGAAAAAGGGGGAGGCTTGCAAGCCGAAGAACACCATCCCAACCGGGAAGCACGGGGGTGGCAGCATCATGTTGTGGGGGTGCTTTGCTGCAGGAGGGACTGGTGCACTTCACAAAATAGATGGCATCATGAGGAACAAAAATTATGTGGATATATTGAAGCAACATCTCAAGACATCAGTCAGGGACTTAAAGCTTGGTCGCAAATGGGTCTTCCAAATGGCCTCCAAAGTTGTGTCAAAATGGATTAAGTACAACAAACTCAAGGTATTGGAGTGGCCTTCACAAAGCCCTGACCTCAATCCTATAGAAAATTTGTGGGCAGAACTGAAAAAGCATGTGCGAGCAAGGAGGCCTACAAACCTGATTCAGTTATACCAGCTCTGTCAGGAGGAATGGGCCAAAATTCACCCAACTTATTGTGGGAAGCTTGTGGAAGGCTACCCGAAACGTTTGACCCAAGTTAAACAATTTGAAGGCAATGCTACCAAATACTAATTGAGTGTATGTAAACTTATGACCCACTGGGAATGTGATGAAGAAATAAAAGCTGAAATAAATCACTCTCTACCATTATTCTGACATTTCACATTCTTAAAATGAAGTGGTGAGCCTAACTGACCTAAGACAGGGAATTTTAACTAGGATTAAATGTCAGGAATTGTGAAAAACTGAGTTTTGATGTATTTGGCTAAGGTGTATGTAAACTTCCGACTTCAACTGTACATATACAGTACCAGTCAAAAGTTTGGACACACCTACTCATTCATGTCATGTGTGCTCCGTCTCCGGCCTCTAGGTCACCATGCTGCTCGTTATTGCGCACACCTGTCACCATCCGTACGCGCACCTGCATCACCTCCCTGATTACCTTCCCTATATATATCCCTCCCTTTGGTTCCTTCCCCAGGCGTTATTGTTTCTGTTCCAGTGTCATGTCTGTGAGTTGTTTGTGTTTCTTGTTTTGTATTTAGTTGCGTTTATTTATTAAAAACTCACTCCCTGAACTCACTTCCTGAACTTGCTTCCAGACTCCCAGCGCACTCCTTACAATTCAAGGGTTTTTCTTTATTTTCTATTTTCTACATTGTAGAATAATAGTGAAGACATCAAAACCATGTGATAAAAAGTGATAAGCAAACAAAATATTTTTGATATTTGATATTATATTCTTCAAAGTAGCCAGCCTTTGCCTTGATGACAACTTTGCACACTCTTGGCATTCTCTCAACCAGCTTCATGAGGTTAATATATATATATATATATATATATACACACATATACATACATTCAACTTTAATATGGTATACATTATACTGTATGTAGTGTTTTCAATAATACCATTACCGATCATGAGCTCTTTAATCCCACCCCTCAGCCACTCTCAGCTCATCCCACCTATCACCATCCACCACCTGCTTTTGGTTTCCATGTGCCATGTATTTTTCAACTGTGCTGTGATGGTTTCACATACATTTTTAACTTTTCTATTCACATAGTACCCACAGATTGTGAGTTAAAGATGAAAACCTTAACCTACGAGTATTATTATATTGTTTATTAATTGACTATGATTTAACAAATCGCCCAACAGTGCTATTTGCAGGGTTCATTTTAAATGAATGTTGTGATTTTTTGTAATTCCTGAACCTGTGACCAGAAACAAGCTACATAAGGGCAAACCAGAATACATGATCTAATGATTCTGTCTCTTCGCAGCAAAATCTGCAGAGCTGAAATTGTTGTATACCTATACATATAACAATCTATTGCTGGCAAGAATTTTTAATAATCATTTATATTGAAAACAAAAATGGTTGAATCAAGGGTTGTTTTTTGTATCAGTTGAAATACCATGTGTCATTGAATCGGGCATTGAACATCTCTTCCTAGCTATTTTGCAACCTGCACGACGCAGCTCTCAACATTTTTGTTCTCAAGTGAAACTGGTATATCTTTCTATTTATGTCAATCTTTTTCAGCCAATTTTTCTCTTTAATATATGGCAAACAAACAAGTTCCCTTCCTTCTCCCTCTTCCACTTGCCTCTTCCATTTTTTGTGGTAATGTTGCAGTTGGTTGTAGCTTTGAATTGAACAAACGTTCCCGTATATTTTCGATAGCTGCATGTGTCATAACTCTACCATTCCTATTCATAATTCAATCTTTTTTTACATTTTTCCATAATTAATGTTTTTATTATTATCAATCAGTAGCCTATATTTGAGTTTAACCATAATATTTGTTGTAAAATTTGTTCTGGAGGACAAAATTGAAATTGTAACCAGGTTGTTTAAGAAAGGGCGATACATTGAACAAAGTTTTATTTTCAGATAATCGGATTTTAGAATTTTTAATCTGCATAAAGGCAAAAGGGAAATTTTAGAGCAAAAGATGAGCTTTTCTTAATCTACTGGAGAACCAGTTTGGGCTTAAGTATACCTTATGTATGAGTAAAACTTTTAGTGAGAGGTTTAATGCTTATTGAATCATTATTTGATCATGCCAGGTTGCAACGCCATCGAAGGTAACTGAAGCAAGCAATAATAACATATTTTTAAAAAACTGATAAAAGAACACCTTACATTTTGCATTGTATTAATGTATTGTATGTGACACGTGGTTGGGATACGACTGTGATATGTGGTTGTCTCGCCTGGCTATCCCATATCTTATGATGAATGTACTAGCTGTGGGTCGCTCTGGATGGGGGCGTCTGCTGAATGGCTAAATTGTAAGGTAAATGTGTTGCTATGTATATGTATATGATGTATTTTATTTGCTGTGTTGATTCCTGTTTGGACTCCAGGAAGGGTAGCCGCTGGGATCCCAATAAATACTAAATACTAAACGCTCCATACCTAGCCACCTAGATATAAAAATGTTCATGTGATGATGTGTGGCGTTCACCAGAAGATGGCGCTGAAGTCAAGTGTGAAACAGAGGCATACAAGTAGGCACGGCAAACATATTTTGGTGATTACTGGTATATAATAAAACATCTATCAATCACAGCACGTTTTTGGACTTGTTCAGCAGTTTTTACCTGATTAAGTACAATATCATTGGAAATGAACTTTGAATGTTCAAGTTATATTCCTAAAACTTAAGGTGAACAGGACATTTTGATAAATAGAGAGAAATAGTAATGCTGTCTTTCTGCAGGCACTAACTCCGGCATGGTTCGTTGCATGAAGCCTGTGGGGAAATTAATGCCGTTTTTGTAGATTTTCTTAGATACGTTTTGTTCTATTAGATCATCTTCATCAGCTAATGTCAATTTTTGTGATTTTTTTAAAGCATTTATGTAGTAACAAAAAGCACATAAAGATCATTTAGGATTCATAAAGGTCATGTTAAAGAACTGAAATTATCTCATGGAATAAACTATAAGATCCCCTAAGCCTTAATTAACAGGATGCACTTTCATGTTAGGTGTAGGACCTCATATTGAAGCTTATAGAGACCCCAACTGACTTTTAGTACAATTGTACAAATCCACTTTGGTTTTGTTACTAACATCATGAAACCTCTAATGGAATACATGTATTTGACTTGGTGAAAATCAGGTGTTTCGACCAAACTTGCTTACTACTTTTTCTATGTAGTTTCATCCTTCACAGACTCCATGAAATGATGAGCTCTTCCTAAATTTTTGATCAAAGATTAATTTTGTGTATGGATTCCTACAAACAAGGGTGGCTCAACTTACTCCACTCTCCCCTATCTGTTCCCCACTCACAAACTATTGCAACAATAACATCTATTTCTCACTCATTTAAACATTTAGAGAGTTTAAAAATGCTCTCAAACACAGTTTAATAAGGCGCTCTAGACTAGTGTCTGTGCAGCAGCCTGCGTATTTGACGTCCCTACATACAGACAGACTAGACGTTCTACTAATTAAAAACAAAAACAAATACTTTTAAGGGAGAAGTAGGTATTGGTCTGAAGCCGAAAAAAAGAAAGGAAATTCCCAGGAGCACCAAAATTCCCATTTCACCCATGCTCTACCAAGGTTTTCCAGCACACAGCTTTAACCTACAGCAGTACTTATGTTGGTCTATTGTACTTCAAACAATGTGTAGGCAGGTTGCTTAGAATTCAAACCTTCTCAAACAGCATACTTCATACTCTTAGAGGAGGTGCTCCCACAATACTGTGATTTGTTCTGCATATAAGTTAAAGTATTGGATTTTTCACACACCGCACTTAGACATGATCCCATTCCACTACCTTTTTGAACGTTTATTGCATCAAAATAAGCTTTGCTTTTATACTTACAAGACCATCAGGCTTGATTGAGTGAGCGGTTTAGTCTTATGGTAATGTGGTGCCTGCCTGTATTTCCTTAAACCTTTATTTTAGCAATACATGTAATATTTTGTTGGTCAGTAGGTGCCCAACATAACAACAGGTGGGGGTGTGTTGGACACAGCCACTCATATAGATATCGAGGTCTATCGAGCCTGTCTGCATTCCTGATTTCTGTAACTGTTAGCTTAACTGTGTAATATTGACACAAGCTCAGAACCACTTGTTTTGCAAACATGGTCCTGTTTTATCAATTGCTGTGCTGATCAATGGACAGTTCATTACCTCTGTCAAATGAATATGTAGTCTAATGTTATGTTTGTATTTATTTTTGCAGATGCTGACGCTAAAATAATACACATTAACATTTAGGCCTATATCTAAAAATACATACAGCCTAGTGATATGAGTCCAAAATGATTGACACCCTGGATAAAGATGAGCAATAATGACTGTATAAAATATATCATACTGAGCTATATTGTATGTAATTTTGGGGGGGAATTATGTTATTTTATACTAATACTGCTCAGATCAAGAGATTTTGTTTATCAAGTAATACTTTTTTTCTCAAAAAGGTAGGGGTCAAAATGATTAACATCTGCAAAGATCATACCCCCAAGACATGCCAACCTCTCACCATTACCAATCAGAGGAGAGGTTCGCATGTCTCGGGGGTATGATCTTTGACCCTCTGTGACTTTCTCACTCATTATTCACTATTCATTCAGGATTATCTGTCAGCCAGAGAGAGAAAGGCCCCTCTCCAATCCCACTGAGCCCCAACGTAGGAAACATGCTGTCTTGGTCCCCAGTTGGGAATAGACTGCTTAACACAGAGCCTTCCCTTGCCTGTCTGTGTGTCCTAACAGCGCTCCTCACAGGCAGCAGTAGAGGACAGTGAGAGGATCTTTACTGATCTGATCTGCTCCATTGAGAAAAGGCCCTCTCCCATCCAGAGCGAAGCTGAATCAAGCCCAGGAGAAATCTGACAGGCCTTCTGGGCTTGCCTATTTGTCATAAATGCAGCTACATGCATAGACAAGTCTCTCTGATTGTCTCTCAGATTGCTTTATTGACATGAAATACAAATTTGTAGATATTGCCAACGCAGTAGGATAATGAAATTCAGTCGTAATAATAATAGTAAATATTTACATTTTAGTCATTTAGCAGACGCTCTTATCCAGAGCTTTATTGGCATGGGAATGATGTTTACATTCCCAAAGCAAGTTAAAGAAACAATAAACAAGTGAGAAGACAGAAAACAATATCAACAAAAAACTATTCGAAACTCCTCTCTCTCTCTCTCTTCAGACTAACCTGCTATCGTTGTCTGTCCTCATCAGTACTTTGAGAGAGAAACTAGAGGACCTCCTTAAAGAATGGACTACGATCTCCAGCACAGGCGGGTTAAATAATACATGTAAGAATATCAACTTTAGACCACAGGTCCCAGTTACAGACATGACTTTATACATGTGTATTATAATAGGATGATACAACTCCTCCTCTCTCTGTTGTATTTGTGTCTGTAGTTAATATAGTGGATGTTCTTCTGCCTACAGAGCCCAAGACCAGAGAACAGTTATTAAAATGTCTCTTCATTCTCCTGTAACTAACAGTATCTTTTACTGTATCTCAGTATCTTACAAACCCTAATATTGCATCAGACAGAAATAGCAGTAGTCAAATACTGGGTTGCTGTCTGCCTCCTGCTATTTCTCCCATTTGATCTCTGCTATAGTCAAAGACGTGGTTGATACAGTATCTGACTGAAGGTATTGGTTTAACTCCCCTCGTTCCACAGCATATGAAAACCGCTCTCTGATGACAGAAAGGTGCACGCTGTTACCGGGAGGTAGAGAAGAGCGGGCCGGGTGTATACAGCAGTCTCCTATGAAGGCATTAGAAAAACAGGTGGTAATGACTCAGTAATAGTATGCAATGACACGTCCTGGAGTTTCCACTGTCATCAAGGTGGTAGTTTCAGACACTCTACTGTTGAGATGAAAGTATCAGGCCCTCGGTCCTCCAGAGTAGGGCCTGATCACATGGCAGGTTCTCTGTTCTCCTACAGAATCTCTGACACAATGCCTCTCGTCCAGAGGCCAGACAACATTCACTAAGCCCCTCTATCCTGGGTTTTGGACATATAAAGATAGAGTAGAGCTGTGTAAATTGTGATTGACGTTGCCTTACTAGAGATATGCTTCATTATGTTCTTTAACCCTGTGCCATTATTACACTTTGTGATTTAAGATGTTATTTTTAGTATATCATATAAACGGGTGGGTGCAATCCTGAATGCTAATTGGTTATACGCGCATTCCCACCGGTGTACAGTATATCCCACAAGTATCCACCAGTATGATGTTAAAATGTCTATTTACTCTGTTCCATCTGACTGCGTAATCCACTGTCTCATCAACCCAGGCAGGGAAGTTATAAACTTGATCTCCACTATAAAAAGCATCTACACATTCTCACATTTCTTTAAGACTAACATTTAGTTTTCAACAGCAGAGATCTGTATAAACCTCGCTGTCTGTCTCCAACATTTGCCACATTGTTTCAATATTCAAATTCGATCTCCAGCTGTCCCATAGTAATGATAGTGTTGGGGTTGGGAGTTGGGACGAGAGAGAGGCAGGCAGCATTTCTCAGTCTCGACTTCGTCTCGGGCCTAACAACACCCGTGCCAATATATCCTCCAAACACCGGCTTCTTGGGCATTATCACTTAAGTAAATGTTTCAATCTTGTACATTCACATTCCTCTCAATGTGTGCTTTGATGTACGTAAGGAATAACAATTTGATAGAAACTTGTAAATAAGAATGTGTTCTTCTTACTTGACTTGCCTGATATGAATTACTTGACTGAAAAATATGGATTTCAATAAATGAAGTCTCAATTTCAGTTATCAGTGGATACACATGTATTTTTTTACCTAGTTATCCTTGGATTTGTATCTGTTAAAGCAGAGGTCACCAACCTTTGAGTCACTTTCGCAGTCCAAAAAAACATATTGGCTAAATGCCAGGTCTGCCAATGTTGTTATTCTCAGACAATATCATATTTCAAAACTCTACCTTTGATAACGAAATAGATCAGTTGGTGCAGCACTTGCGAACTGAGCATAAATTGACTGGACTGATGGTACCTGCATCAGTCACCGTGCTTTCAAAACAACTCTGGATTTGATTTCCCCCCTCGAGTTCCCAGTTGTGAAGTCGGAAGTCTAAGATTAGGTTAAACAGATATCAGGTAAGACAAAAGTCTGAGATTAGGTTAAACAGATATCAGGTAAGACAAAAGTCTGAGACGCACTGAAGTCGGAAGTCTGAGATTTCCCCAGTTGTTTTGAACATGGCATTAGTCTCAGAGGGAGAGAGAGCAGCAGAGGGTCCGCCTTTCACGGTCCTTGCTCTCTCCTTCCTTTCCTCCGGTGAGACTGACCAGAGAGATGGGACAGTCGAGTCCCCACCGCATCTGCCACATGCACAAATTCATGTTGCTACTATGACCAGAGAAAGCAAAATATTACTCAAAATGAAAATAGACACAAGGAGCTGCTAAGAAGAATAAAAACCCATAGCTGTCGATACACTTGGCTACTCATTCATTGCGGCGGCAGCAGCTCTTTGCTGTACTCTTCGACAGTCTCTCTCTGTTCTGGGTAGTGTTATAACAATTGACGCTGTGCTTCAGCGTGTGAAAACACAACCATAAGCCCGAATCGACATGCAACATTCAAACTCTAATGTCCAGATAATAGTCAAACACATGACATATGACTATGTTTCCACCACATGGTTCTTTTTTTTTATTAATATCATAATCATTTAACATAGTTATGATCTTTTTTATGAAAATAGTTCAGTAGAAAGACATTTCCATTAAAAAGTTCAGCGACTACATCTGGCTCCTCCGTTCATAGTCTTTATTTCTGACCTCGCATACAGTCCAACCATCTGGGGTTAAAATGATCCAATGAGAGCGTGTGTCCATGGTCTCGCTTCTTGCCAATCAGAAATGAAGGGTGAACAGGGACAGGCATGTTTATCAACCAATCGTTGAGTTTTTCAGATGTGGGGCGGAACATTTTTCTCTATGGGGGTGGGATTGGGACAAAGGTGACCATTTCTCCTCCTCTCCTCCCTCAAAACGGTAGGAATCACCTAAAGCTTTCACGTGCCTCTGTTAAAATTGCCTGGACTGGATGGTCTTGCTGGTTGGTCGGTCATCATGGTCATGGCTTATAAAATGCTTTGTCTGATGTCTCTAAGTGCAGTGTGATAGGCGGACAACTAAGTGACAATAGAGCAACACATTTACCCCCCCAAACATCCAGTCTAGTCATGTAATCCTTTCCTCAAGGATATAGATGTACTTCTGTCAGTCTGTGCCACAGCGACTGGCATTTCCCCTTGGAATGCTCCCCCTGACCAATCCAGCCAGACCAACTGACACAAAGCAGCCAATGACCAGTGAGAGGTGAGGTCGAGCGTCTCCATGGCTCCGGCCAGTAGCATCAGAGTCCACGCGGAGGAGTCCCGGACCCCTCTTGTTGAGTGTCTCTGGGGGCGGGGTTTCCTCAGTGGTTTGGAGAAGCTGGTTGGCTGATGGTCCTTTCTTCAGGGATGTCACTATGACAGGTGGGAGCGGGTTGGTTGTGGGGCTGTCAGTCGCTGTCCGAGGCCACCGCAGATGAGCCTTTCCTCTTCCTCTTGGGGGCTTTGGGTTTGGAGTCCTCTTCCTCCTGGAGTAGGGGTGGAAATAAAAAGGAGGTTGGAGGAACAAGTGGAGGCAGAAATAGCTTCTGAAACCAGGAACGCTTAAAATAAAACAAATTATAGTGACACAGCTGAGGGAGGCACAAAATAGTTCCTGATTAACAGCGTGGCTTCTGTTAATTAGCAATTAACAAAACCTAAATCTAATCCTGGTTCTGGAGTGTACAAGGGTATGGGGCTTTGTAAGGCTCATCTTAACGCAGCTTCTAAAACAGGATATAAGAAGGAAGTTGCCGTAGGAAGACCTACCGAGGCACTGCTAGACGCGCTCTCTTCCTCGTTGCTCACAGGGGTGGCCGCTCCCTTACGTGACCGCGGGGAGGAGGCGGGGGCCTTGCGCCGTGACTTGGGAGGCTTGGAGGAGGGCTCTTCGTACTCCTCGGCCAATGAAAAGAGGTCGCTGAATCTGAGAGGTGGAGACAGAAAGGAGGGACACATTTACAATCCTGTCACACTGTTAAACCACTAGAAGACATGCCTGGTAACTGTGTAATAAAAATACAGAGTATCTTAGTGTAGTCATAGTAGCTTGAAATGATCCCCTGAGGACAGTGAGAGTCTGGGGTCTCACCTCATCTTGTGGGCCTCGTCGCAGCTGGCCTGGACATGCTGCAGTGCCTGCAGGATGGGCGTCTGTGTGAAGACTGGGGACCCACAGACAGAGTAGGGTCAGAGTTCACTGGGTTAGAGGCATGTTTGGGGGACACTGAGGTAGGTGTATAATGCGGTGTTAGTTTGCTGCTATTGCAGGACAGATGTGTGCGTTTTAGAATAGTAAAACAGTGTGTGTGAGACTCACAGCTGTTCTTGGTGTTGCTGAGGTTCAGCCTCAGGTTGTCCATGTGCTCCAGGATCTGTTCCAGGGTCAGCTGGGCCAGTTTACTGCTGGAGCTGCGCAGACTGGGAGACACACACAGACAATAACCGTCTTTCCTTATACTCTCGTTACCAGGCTTTAACCTATCAGTCACCAACACAGTGTGCGGGCTTTTGTTCAAGCCCAGCATTTAAACGACCGATTCAACTAATAATCAAGACCATGGGTGATCAGGCAGGCTATCTGCAGTGCAGTGAAAACCAACAAAAGCTCAAAATCAATGAACAGGACCTGAAGCCTTTAAACCCACGTGTGTCTCTTCAGTTACACATTTCCGGACTTTCACACCAATCAATGGTTTTTCTTACCCCGAGAGATACGGAAAGCACTGTGAAGTAAACAATGCATGGAATGCGAGTATGAAAACTTGGGACTTAAAATCGTTGGAAACAGAATGAAAAATCTTTAGCCAGAACTAAGTCGAACACAGATCTTCTGGACTGATATTGTTGTGCTATAAGTTGAATTGAAGTATGTGTGTGAGCTATGCGTTTATGAAGCGTGAACCAATTGGATGCCGACATTCGCAATATCCAAACAGTGGATTGATGTAACAAGTCATCAAACACCTTCTCTGGAGGTAAAGAAAACTATTAAGATTAAGGTAAAAACTCCATCTCCTTAAAAAGTGAAAGCGGTGGACTCGTAGTCACCTCTGGCGTTTGCGTGGCATGTTGTTGTTCTTGATGAGCAGGGCCTTGATGTGTTCCCCCAGGACGTCGTCGTGCTTGGCCGCCCAGTGGCGCAGGATACTGGTGGTGAACTGGTCCTCCGGGTGGCAGGGCCGACTCAGCACCATCTTCACCATCTCACCACTGGGTCTAAAGGGGGAAGGAGCACCACAGGGATCAGTACCGATGCCACTGTATTCATTTGCAGAGATACAGTATGTACCTGTAAATATAGCTTACTTTTCCCTGCGTAGTTGCAACAGCAAACAGGAGAGTGCTTCTGGGTGTTCTGGACAGGAAGAGGTACAACATAAGAATATTATGCCAGTGGTAATATCAGGAAAGAACAGTGTAGAACCATTAACTCATTTTAGTGAAGGTCAATAGCATACCCAGGCAAATATTCACATTTTGTCATTGATAAGTGGCTAATTTAGAAGCTGTATAGTTAACATGCTATACATGGATGTCAGAACACAGGTTCTCCACTTCCCAGCGCTGTGTGTTTTGACTGACAACCGTTACAAACTTGAGTACAAAAGATTGGTCCCCCCCGCCACAAATGGGCTACTTTTGCACATGTGTTGTCTGAGGGAAATGCACCTGTGAGTCCAAATGGGCACTTCACATTTTCCTATTTTAAAACTAATGTAATTTACAGTATCAACGTTTACAATCGCTATGTTTGACCCACAGGATGACATGTGTTATACCCTGGGTTGTCCTGAACAGAATGAGCCACGGAACATGCACTTGAATGCACTCACGACTTAATTCTATGCGCACCAGAATTACACACTGTTTTAATTACACTCTGCCTTTTGAACCCAACACTGTAAGACCATATTTTATAACTTAGATCGCCACGTTGGCAATAGAATAGGCTTTCAAATGATACCCACCCGACCCAGATCGCAGCTAATAATGGAACATTTTTGGATTGCATAAACAGTAATTATGTGATGGTAGGGATGTGTACCAAACAAAAAAAGCGACAATGGCACTATTGAAGGGGTCAACAGTCTTCCCGATTTAGCTGATAGCGGAGAGCAGTGTCTATCTAGGCCATTGTGTGTGTCTCACCTTTGTACTTGAGGTGCTGCAGGATGGGGATAATGGTCTCCAGTGGAATGCTGTGGGCCAGGAAGAGCTGCCAGGCACTGTACTGCTCAAACGTCTCCCATTCCAGAGACTGGACTGTAGGGCAGAGACAATATTTCATACAGAGAGACAAGCACACAGTTCATACACATGCACTATGAATCTGTTTTTCTCAGTTTGTCTGTGTGTTAGTGTCAGTGTGTGTGTGTGTCTGACGTTATATGTGACTCACTGAGGATATTGAGGACAGAGTCCTTGCGGAACATCACCAGATTGCCAATCATCACGTGACACATCAGCTCCTGAAGCTGAAAGAGAAAAAAATAAGAGTTGGGGAGGTGAAATGGGAGGGTTGAAGGAGACAAATACTAGTGTATATTGTTGTGTGAGTGTGGTTAAATTACCTGTGTTGAATCGATGACTGCTACAATCATGTTGAGTAGCTCTCCACTGCGCAATGTCTCATCTGGGAACTACAGAGAGGAGGGAGATATTAACAGTGTAACAGTGCCTTCAGTACTCACACCCCTTGACCTTTTCCACATTTTGTTGTGTTACAAAGTAGGATTAAAATGGATGTCATTTTTTGTCAACAATCTACATCAAAGTGGAATTGTTTTTTTTACAATGTTAGGATTTAATGGAAAATAAAACACTAATATATCTTGATTAGATAAGTATTCAACCCCAAGTCAATACATGTTACAATCACCTTTGGCAATGATTACAAGTCTCTAAGAGCTTTGCACACCTGGATTGTTCAATATTTTTACACCTGAACTTATTTAGACTTGCCATAACAAAAGGGTTGAATACTTATTGACTCAAGACATTTCAGCTTTTCATTTGTAAACATTTCTAAAACTATGAATCCATTTTGACATTATGGGGTATTGTGTGTAGATCAGTGACACAACATCTCCATTTAAATTCAATCTAACACAACAAAATGTGGGAAAAGTCAAGGGGTGTGAATACTTTCTCAAGGCACTGTAGATGCTGTCTGTGTGTGTGTGTATTTACACCTCGGCGTAGACGGTGTCTGTGTGTGTGTTTACACCTCGGCGTAGACGGTGTCTGTGTGTGTGTTTACACCTCGGCGTAGACGACGGAGTTTGTGTGTGTGTACCTCGGCGTAGACGACGGAGTTTGTGTGTGTGTACCTCGGCGTAGACGACGTTTGTGTGTACCTCGGCGTAGACGACGTTTGTGTGTACCTCGGCGTAGACGACGTTTGTGTGTACCTCGGTGTAGATGGATGGTGTGAGATAGCAAAGCAGCCTGATATCGTCCTCCTGGCAGGCCTTCATGTCCATCATGAGACAGGTGTGCAGGTCTCCCAGCGCCGTGGCCTGTGCAAACGACTCGTACAGACTCATCTTCCCCATCGCTGCTTTACTGTGGTGGGAGATGATGTTACAACAACGTTAGAACTAGGTTACAGCTATACTGCAACAATGGTACAACAACATTAGATCAAGTGATGTTAAACCAACAGAGCAGTTTGAGGGAAAAAATGTGTCCAGGCTCATGTCTCCAATGACTGCTTTATCAATGTAGAAAGAACGTTACCAGCAGCATTAGAGAAACTAAAACAGTGGACTGTTGTAAGAAAGGAGACAATTATTTCTAGCGGACACCAAAATGTCTAACCCACTACTCCCTCAGCCTCCCTGAAACCAAGGGCTCCCATTCCTTTCTAAGGCTAATACTAAGCAGTGTGGTGGCCCCGGCCCCTTCACCTGGCCTTGAGGTAGTAAAGCAGGTGATAGCCGATCTTGGGCTGTTTCTGGTAGAGCTCCGCCAGCATCTCCAGCAGCACTGAGAAGCCACTGTTGTCCTCCTGCATCTGACACAGGTTCCTGAACACCAGGCACACAGGCTTACACACAGACTCCTCCAGCGACCTGGGAAGACACAACAAAGTGAATATTCTACAGACTTCGTCTTTTTTCGCATCCCGTCTTACCCCCTAACCAGGCCACGTGGACGCCATCAGAAGGCGCACATTAACTTACTCTTCTGTGATGTCGTCAGGCAGTACGTCTCCTCTGAAGTGGCCCTTGAAGAGCTCAGCCAGACAGGAGGCCAGAGTGGACATCTGCTCTGAGTCAAAGTCCTCCTGAGAGAGAAAGCAAGCCAGACGAGGGAGGAGAGACAGAAAGGGGACATCAATAAACCACAGAGAATTCTCATTTCCCCCACAAGATATACGATTACCCAAATAAATATCTGTATTTAACCAATGTTTTTCAGACTATATATATATTTTTTTTTTGCTGACTCACCTCCAGGATCAGGTCCACTATCTCCTGCATGACTTCACAATGTGCCTCTGTGTCACTGTTGGAGGGAGAGATGGGGAAAGGAATCAATTATTGAAGAGCCCATTTCGAAAAAGATTTCCACTGCTGCAATCAGCAATGTTGTTGCAATCAGCAATGAGAACAATTGACAGCAATGGGAGTGAATGGGTGAGTGATGGGGGGAGGGGGGGGGCTGAGAGATGAAGTATGAAAGTGGCTCTCCAAATCAAAGGAAGCAAAATGGCCGAAAGCACCCAACCTACTTGTGAGCTAGGCAGAGGAGCGGAGCTAATGGCATTACAGTCAACATCGCTCCAATCCATACAGATCTACACGTTACCACTGTGAATGGGTAAAACAGGGATCTCCGACTTTTGTCACGTTCACTGATATTGGCTTTGGCAATGTCTTATACCAATACGGCTAATTTAATTGAATTTGTTGAGTGTGTTGGTTAGACAAATAATGTCACGATGTGAGAGTATTGTCATTTCACATCCACTCTACTGACCTTCCTTTCTGTAACTGCAACACCTTCTCCTTCATCGTGTCGTCCAACTGGTCCACGTAGGGAGTGATGTCAGCGGGCTCCTCAATAATGGCCTCTTTGATTGGGTGGAATCTGAACTCCCGCTTTTTATTGCCTGTAATAACCCAAATGAGAGGTCAGCCAATGACTTGATGTGGATGAGTACGAAGCAGAGTGAGAGTGAGGCATAATATGGTTCCAGTCTTTTGAATTGGATCATGAGTTCCTAAATTGTTTTCACATGCCAGTTTCTGATTTGGCTTCATCTAAGCTAAAATCAGTGTTACGGCATTAAGGTTCATCTATGTCAAAAGAGGGCTTCATCTATAGAAGGCAAAACAAATCTAACGCGGTGATAATCTGAGTTGAGATGATGCTAGTGATAGGCCTGGTCCTAGATCTGTTTGTGTTGTCTATCCAACTCCTATGGTCATTGTCACCCATAGGAGTTGACAAGGACAGACAGATTTGGGAGCAAGCTAGATAATGCTCATTTGGTGTAAAATACAGCAGAATATTTTGTACCCATTTAAGTGTTGAGTCTGGTGTAGTTCAATGTTAACATGGTTCTAACATTATCTAGTATCTGTGTTGAGTGGAGTAATAAAATGTGTCCTTTCTTACCCTCACCCTTGTTGTTAACCTCCTCCTCATCGTCGCTGAAGGCAGCCTCCGTGTTGTCGTAGCAACCATCCTCCTTGTCAAGCAGAACATGATTGTCCATCTCCAAGGAAACAGACTCCTCCATTTTCACTGAGGAGCAAAAAGTGATCAGACGACATTGTAAAGTAGAGGCAAGCAAACACAGAAGGTTCTCAAATAAAGGCAACACTGGAATAATAGCTTAGCTAGATATACCCTTCCAAAAATGCAAACACATTTCAAACACTTGCATATTATTTTCCTGGTTAACCTAATTCAAAGTACTTCAAAATCGAAATGATTTAATCATCCAATATTTAGCGGGTCAACTTAAGTTAACTGTTAGTTGCACCTCAATGCAATTCAATAAAGTCCTATTGAATTAAACATGCTTTACTTTCATGCTCTACTTTAGGGTTCCTTGTCTAGATGGAACATTCAGCAGACACGTTTAGCCAAAGCCACTTCCAGTTGACACATAACAGCCTCTGCTCTTGGACTAGGGCTTCCCTGGTTTCCCTACCGTTACTCGAAATAGGCTAGTTTCAACTCCACAAACTATACCATGAAGCATGATTCAAAAAGGTTGCTCTTCAAGGACCACCAACAGTGTTCATTCATTCATTCATGTTAACAAATAAAAGTTGAATTACTTTCATTTGCACCTTCATCCCTTCCCTCGGTAGGGGGTGAGGGGGAACTGCAGAACTCTGCGAAGCGTTCCCTCAGCATGGAGCGCAGCTCCCGATCCAGTTTGGGGTTGTCAAACAGAGGAGCTAGATGACTGAGGGAGGAAAATACAGACAGATTAGGGGGTTAAAATCAGGGCGATGAAGATTCACTGACATAACATGTAATAAAATAACAAAATCACTGACGAAACCAAAACCCCTTGATCAAAAATGTAAAATCTGCAGAGGTTCAATTTAAATATATGTTCATTTGTTTATTTTTTTTTTTATGTACAACTGTGTCCAAGGTGAAATATATCCCATGATGGCTGGCGGTGGTGGGTGCATGAACGTGTGTGTGTGAGAGAGAGAGACTCACGCCAGCACTCTTTTCTCCATGATGAAGGTGAGAGAGTTGAAGACACCCTGCCGCACCTGCCCCTCCAGAGGGGGGAAAAAGTGAGGTATGATCTGTGAGGGAGAAAGAGGAAAATGGGGGGAGAAAAGAGAGCCAAATCAATGGAAGGTAAGCGGGAGTCAAGCGGGAGTCAAAAGACAAGATGAGTCAAACATCTGCGAGAACGACAAAATACCACACAACTAACAACTTCTCTAAAGCATGGCACAACGAACACAAATGAAAGTTATCATTAATCTTCCCCACTGCTGTAAATGTACCACTCGCTTCCCAAGTCAGAAAGAACGGGTGAACACGGCAGGAAATGTCAAAACATCTCTTCGCTCTCTAATGCTTCGCTAACACACTGAGCATGAAGCACATGTCAATAAAGTCTATTCAACTTTGAATAGCTAAAAAAGTGGTACACTCGCCACAGTTAAGTAATCTGAATCAGCTCAGTTGTGTAATGTGTGCATCCACTCACCCGACACATGAAGTCCAGGAGAGTGGCAGTGATGGCTGGATGAGGCTTCATGGAGTGGTGCATCACTAAGATGGCCGGCTCTGAAAGAGGGACGGGCAAGAGAGAACGGATGGGTAAACCATGAAAAGAGAAAGAGACAAAAGTGCATACTGTGGCGGATAGAGAAGGTGATCGCAGAAATGCGTCCATCTTGTAAGCTCTGTTCCAGTTTACTCGTTATTCTAATATACCACTAACCCAACACCCACATTTCCCCCCTACTTCTATACATTTAGTTGAGCACATTGGTCCCTTACTCTACACATGAAGAGATACAGGTAGTGTTTTCTGTTCCTCCGTCTTACCTATGTTCATGATGCTGTCCTTCTCTGGGCTGAAGAAGAGCCAGTCGTAGAACAGGGCAAGCTTGGCGTTCGAGGCCGCCACGTTAGACTAAAGACGCAAGTAATAAAACATTTAAATATTTCAATGTAATTACTATTATCTGTATGGGTAAAATCCAGGTAAATAGTCGTAAATACGAGGTAAAGTCAAATTCAAAAAGCTTTATTGTTTACTAGATTAACATTAGACAGAAAATAATATTGGGCATACTATAAAATAAAGCATTACCCATCTTTGCATTAAAGTGCCTTAAAGGTATAACCAATCTTTGCCCTGCCCCTTACCGTGCAGGTGGTGAGCAGCCAGCCAATGATAGCCCAGCGGGGCAGGATGTCAGAGCTCAGCACCTCATTGGATGGGTGCACCACGCCGCAGATGTAGCGAATCAGGTCACAGCGCAGCGACTGGCTCTCTGCCGTGGACAGGTACTGTCTCTGGAACCAGTCCTGGTAGCGCTTCTGCTGGCCAAAACGCACCTACAGGGAGAGAGGGAGAGGATCGGCATAAAGGAATGTGAATGTGCATGTACTTTGTGTGTGTACTGTCCTGATAAGTGTTGTAGTGTGTGTGTGTACCGTCCTGAGATGTGTTATAGCGTGTATACTGTCCTGAGAAGTGTTGCAGTGTGTGTGTTTACCCTGGAGGTCATGAAGAGCAGTTTGGTCTCCATGTCTGGTGTGAGGCGACAAGCCAGGAACTTGCGGGATGTGCGAGCGGTCAGGAGCTGCAGCAAACCTATGGAACCAGAGAGAGAGAGTTAGAACTGAACCACGGGTCTCTCTCACACACACACACACACACACACACACACACACACACACACACAGACCCACCCCTGCTTAACGACACTCTCTTACCCTTACCAGTGAACTGAGGGCTGAGGGCCTGAGGGTTGTGGAGCAGGTCTTTCCACAGTAGCTCCATCTCTGGGATCCGGGCCACGATCTGCAGCAGACGCACCAGGTCTCTCCCAATGATAAAACACTCCATAAACTAGACAGGGATGAGGGGAGGAGAGAGAAAGAGAGGAATATGTCATTACTCATTCAATTATTGAATTGCGGTGTGGAAATTCCCCATTGTCAAACCTAGAGACAGTATAATACGCTTGTCTGTGTTCTTGGGCATATACGATACAAATCTTCTTTTTCATCTGTCCTCAAGACTCCAGACGCATCTTCGCTCCAAATCTACTCCTCCCTCATTCCCTTACTCACTGTATCGGTCATCTCCTTACCTAACTTATGCCATTACATCACTCCCTTCTTCATTCCTCTCCTCCCTCACCTTCTCTCGGAGCAGGCCGATACATAAGTCAACCTCCTTCTGTCTGAGGACCAGCAGTGCCGGGGTGCCGTGGTCCACGATGAGGCGCAGGTAGGTGTACACGGACATGGCTATCAGCATGCCACTCTTCAGCACCCACTCCCTGAGAGACGACGAAGAGACAAGAGACGATTGTAGTTCGTGTAGAGAGACTGTTGTGCGCTAAACCAAAAGAGTCCAAAAGTGTGAGTGTGTTATAAGCCTCGAAGTAAAACTAAGTAAAACTCCCAAAGTACTAATCTGAGGAAGAAAGGAGTTGGAGCACTCAACAGAAATCACTTATTTTGGCAGTTTTTATTGGTAAGCCCTTCTCATGTATTGTGAGCCTACTTCAAAGCATGACATATTTAAATAATAATAATAATAATTGTGTGATATGTTTTTTGCCTTATGAACCAGTTTGACTTTTATTGCATGACAATAATGGTGTGAAAGAGTGTTTCCTGTTGATCGCTCTCCAACACACCTTTGATCCAGCAGTATGTCCAGCACATTCTCAGCCAGCCACAGGTTCTTACTGGTGATGTCTCCTCCTGGACACAGGAAAAAAAAGCCAGAGATGCTCAATCAAGCAAACCAACACAGAGACTAGAGACAAAAGGCGAGGAAGCCATTTTGTCTTGACACAATTTAGACGCGAGAGGAACGGTGAAACAAGACGCTACTCAAAACAGTGAAACCAACAGTACACACGGTGAATGGACTGACCTGCGATCTGCTTCATAAGGGTCATGAGGACGCCGTCCGCTCCGATCACGCCACTCTTCACCAGCTCCCTCACCAACCAAACCAACTGAAGGGAGAGAGAGAAGGGCAGGATCATTAGTCAATCACTTACTCATTAGAAAACCTCCACATGTGTATTGTGACAATAAAGCTAACTGTATTGGAAACGGTTTCTGCCTTTTCTACACAGAGAAACTGTTGACCTGTGTGCGGCACACGTCCTGCAGCTTGAGGAACTTCTCCATGAGGATCTGGTTGATCTTGATCAGGATCACGTTCATGCCGTCCCTATTCACCAGGGTGAGGTCTCTGTAGCACTGTGGAGAGTAGAGTCAAATATAGTAGATTACAAACTGGGTGGGTCGAGCCCTGAATGCTGATTGGCTGATAGCCGTGGTATATCAGACCGTATACCAGGGGTATGACAAAACATTTATTTTTACTGCTCTAAATACGTTGGTAACCAGTTTATAATAGCAATAAGGCACCTTGGAGGTTTGTGATATATAGCCATATACCACACCTCCTCAGGCCTTATTGCTTAAGTAGAATATAGTAAAGTAGAGAATATGTAAGTCTTTATTATGACATACTGTACAGTGTCCATACAATTTAGTGTGATTATTAACAGGTTTGTGCCTCAATAGGGCCTACTGCATAACTAGTGTAATGTGGATTCAATTAAACTGACCACCCAGACAAGCATGTTCAGGTGACAAGGATTTAGAGAGGCCACAGGAATATTATAGAAGTTGACCATTCTTTTTATTTTATGGACAGTGAAAGTCAGAATACAGAGGGGAGATAGATACAGAGGAAGAGAGACAAGAAGGGGTGAGAAAATTCATACCCAAAGCGCCAGGGGTATATGTGCTCCGGAGTCTGTAGGGCTAACCACTACACCAGACTCGGGCACATTATTTCAAGAATGGTGAAAGTATTCTTATTGATATCCCCAAGTCGTAATTCATAAAAGGCCCAGACTGTCCCGTTCTATAGTACCTTATGGTGGAAATGTTGACGTGTCATCATAAGGTATACTGAAAATACACAGTCTGAAGGTGTGTGTGTTTATAATACCGGTGTTAGGGGGTTGAGGAAATGAGATGTGTATCAAGTGTGTGTGATACTGGTGGTCACACACAGTGGTTTTGGAGGCTGCAGTGTGTGTCGTTATAGTGTTGTGTGTGTAATAAATACACACACAAAGCCACATTTATGGCTCTCTCTGTTCGCATGAGAGCCATAAATGCAAAATGTGTCAACATTGACGAGAACAGTGAAGCTTCAGACTATAGCATGAACGTTTGTGAAGTGTTTGCAGCGTATGTGATGTACAGATTGGGTTGTGGGGTATGTAAAGTGCATAATTCCATTCATATCATGGAGCCTAAAATATTTGAGGTATTAGGGTTGGAATTGCATGCTGGGCATAAGTGTTGATAACAGCACACTATTTTTAGTGCACTCACAATAATCACTATGTAAGCTAATTCAAACGTGAGGTGGGCATAAATATTGGTGTATGTATAGTGAATGCAATCAATGGTGCCATGATCATGAGGGCTTTCCGACCATCTTGGTTTGACCCGGAGTCTCCCAGAATTGGCTTTTGACTGCCGACGAACAATAAAGCTATTCCAGGGTGTTTTGAAAATGCAATAACAAAGTTACAGACTGAATTGGCAACCCCAATGATCATATGAAATGATAATGTGTATAATAATGATGTGAAGTATGATAATGCTGATAAGGATAACGTTGTAACAATGCCTTACCCTCTGTGCCTGTGGAGGCTCGGTGAGCAGCAGAGCGAAGAGTCCCAGACACACCTCCTCGTGCTGCTGGGGGCCCTTACACACCTGGAGGATGAGGAGAATATGACAATGTACCATGCCATTTAACCTACCCATGATACGGCTGTAGCCATCACTATAAATCGGTCAGGTTGGCATTTATTGTCATGAATCTGGCCCTGGGGGGAGTTTTGCAGAGTGGCCACTATCTGACACAGCTACAAAGTCATCAAATCTGATTTCAAAACTAACCTTAAAAATCACACTGCTAACCTTAATGCCTAACCCCTAACCTTACATAAGACCATATAGACATTTTCACTTTGCAGCTGGCCGAAAGGGGACCACGTGCTCTCCCAGAAGCTTGGCTGGTGCGTAAAAACTGTGAATTCAGACAAACAAAAGGTGTAATCTGTCCTCACTCAAAAAGATGTCGGATAAAGCTGAATTCGTTAAAAAAAAAAGTTCACTGCATCAGGGATAGTGTACACAGAGGTTTCGGCATCGCAGCCTTCTTCAGTGTGTAGGTACCAACTAGCGGAAATTGCTCAGTTCTGCCTCCAGGTCAAGATTCCTGACAATAAACATCAACCTGTTTATCATTGTGTTGACATTGGAAGTTTTAGCCATATCAGGGATTCACGTCACTTGAACCTATTCAATTCAACATAAAGACCTAGCCTACCAGTAGCATACAGTACATAATCCTACACTTCTCAATATGCTTATGAAGCATATGTACTACATCCTTTAACTACTCACATTTACAAATGGCATTGCAAAAATGTTTACGAGAAAGGATCAATTACTAGGCCTGCTCTGATTAGTCTGACCATAGTCACATTCTATTAGATTCAATGCAATCCTATGCTATACATCTAATGTAATGTAGATCACAAGGCTCAATACAAACATGCAAGTAGCCACACCTCAACTGCACATTCTAGCATGCAGTGTCCAATCCCATGGTGATGGACTATTAGTGAGAGGGCGAGGGACTCACATTGGCTGTGATGGCATCGTTGGCCTCACGCTCTGACAGGCCATTTGTCAATGAAGTGACGATCCCCACACACCTCTCCAAACGCTGATGAACAAAAGCAAAAAATGATGTTAACCACAAAAACAGATAGACACACACACCAACATAGATAGGCCAAATCATTCACAATTCACATAATGTGGGCATACAGACAGTCAACAACAAAAAAACACAAAAAGGCCACAGAGCAACACAGCAGGCTCACACCCATGGGAGAAAAAAAAAGTCTGAGAAATCACACACACACAAAAACAGCAGACAAACAACAGAATGTGTTGACGCCTCTGTCAATTGAGCTAGTTACATACTGTATGAAAATGTCTAAGCCATCTGGTGTGGAGGTTAGGCCATAGATTTTTTAAGGGAAGAACCACTACAATGGTAGTGTCAGAAAAGGTACTGTATTGACATGTGTATGATGACCTTTGCGCATGTGCATGGGCTCGTGTCTCATCCATATATTTACATAAATAGCATACTAAATGCTACGGTAAATTCTGCTGGATTCCCCATCGTTTAAACCCACGTCAACAAAGCACAAATGCGTGCTGCAAACCTACACATGTTAGACTAGCAAATGCATTTCAGAATTAGGAACTAGCCTTGCTGAATGATAGCTAGCAACATGCAGGCGAGGCTATTCTAGAAAATGGTTCCGTGTCTTTGTATTCGTGAATGTTTTTTTTACGTGCTGTATGGTTGAACAGCTGTTTGTATGATATAGCAACGCTTGTTAATAATATGTTATACAGTAAACCTACCTCCTCCAGCTCATCTTTTGCGTCCAGGGTCGTGGACACCAATAGGCGACCCTGCGGTTTCCCCTTTGCCGGTGAAGGCTCCATCACCTCCCGCCTCGCTTCGTCTGGCCCCAGAGGACTTGAGGGGTTAGACACTGGGGTTCGGGGAAAATTCTAAATGATTTTCTTGTATCAATGGAGCGCCTCTAACACTAGACAGTTGTTTAGACTCTTTTACGCGCTCTTCGTCGGACACCGTGTGTTTTTTTTTACTTGGTTTGACCACCTTTCACTCTCACTCCATTGCTTTCGACTGTGTCCGAATAAAACAAACTAACTTCCGGAGGGCATGGTGGCCTAGCGGAAGTATTCCTTCACAGAGCTAGCAGAAGGGAGGAGCAGTAGTCACTTTTTTAGCCAATCATTGATCTAGTTATTTTGAATTACATAAAGGTTTACCAATGAACGCAGAGGTTAACCGGCAAATGAGTAGCGATGTAACTTGAACAGAAATAGAGTCGAATATTGACATCAACACAGTTGTGTCACTTTGTAAGGACAGAACAGAAAAGTCGGATTTTTAGTTATTGAAATGTGTGCATTGAAAAACAATCTGGATAATTGTTCTTCCTTATCATGCTAAATTAAAAAAAATAGCATTCAGACCAATTACCTTCGAATTAATACATTTTACAGTTCATAAAGCAAAACGTTGGAAACGTGGTTGATATTAGGTATAACTGCCTATGGTATATAGCCTACTCCAAGGTAAATATGCTGTTATGGGTGACAAGAAAAGTTTGTGGCCAACTGCTAGCTATATATTTATACCACTTGATGGCGCAACAACCCATGTCAACGAACAAGCGGGTGACTGAACGATGAGTTTTTTTGTGGCATCCACACCCATCAAAGTTGCCCATCCCTGATCTACATGGAAACTAGCTACCCCATTCATAGGCTCTAAATGCTTTAGTGTCAATAGTATCTTCTGACCGGGGAGTTTTGTTAAGAGCCCCGACGCTTGATGTAAACATTAACACGTATCTTTGATATCAGCGAAAAATCTTTTTTTATAAAACAAAAGGTTAAATTACTACACACCACAGTAGGTTGGTGGTACCTTAATTGGGGAGAACGGGCTCGTGGTAATGACTGGAGCGGAATCAATGGAATGGTATCAAATACATCAAACACATGGTTTCCAGGAGTTCACAAGTCAGTCTTGGGCGAAGCTAATCGCTGAAAACTGTGGGGAGAAGGCAGAATGCCACCTAGAGTTTTTGAGAGCTACAGGGAAACCAAACCAGCCGCTGAAATGGTAGATAAATGACCACAGCAGCTTAACTTAAGGATCTCTACAGATCGGTGTCCCACCCTCGGGACGGTTGAGCTAATATGCGCTAATGTGATTAGCATGGCGTTGTAAGTAACAAGAACATTTCCCAGGACATAGACATATCTGATATTGGCAGAAAGCTTACATTCTTGTTAATCTAACTCCACTGTCCAATTTACAGTAGCTATTACAGTGAAAGAATACCATGCTATTGTTTGAGGAGAGTGCACATTTATGATCTTGAAAAGTTATTAATAAACCAATTAGGCACATTTGGACAGTCTTGATACAACATTTTAAACAGAAATGCAATGGTTAATTTGATCAGTCTAAAACTTTGCACATACACTGCTGCCATCTGGTGGCCAAAATATAAATTGCGCCTCGGCTGGAATAATACATTAAGGCCTTTCTCTTGCATTTCAAAGATGATGGTACAAAAGTTAAAAACATTTTCTTCTTTGTATTAGATTTACCAGATCTAATGTGTTATATTCTCCTACATTCATTTCGCATTTCCACAAACTTCAAAGTGTTTCCTTTCAAATGGTATCAAGAATATGCATATCCTTGCTTCAATGCCTGAGCTACAGGCAGTTAGATGTGGGTATGTCATTTTAGGCGAAAATTGAAAAAAAGGGGCGGATCCTGAAGAGGTTTTAAGAAGAGACAAATGAAGGGGTAGGGATGAAATAGAAGAACCCTAAGAAGAGTGGATGTCAAGATCCAACAGTTATGTGCCTTTCTGAACCTCTGGGAATTTGCAGACAAAATCATGAGCATAAACGACTTGTGTTTGGTTGTTGATCTTCACTGACTGGATAAACCAAGCACTGTTACAGTCACAGGTGAAAGGGTTATCTTGCATTTTCAGGAAATTTAAGGCAGGAAGATAACATATCACTGTCTCAATCTCTGTAACCTCCTAATATATACTGATCAAAAATATGAATGTAACATGCAACAATTTCAAAGATTTTACTGAGTTCATATAAGGAAATCAGTCAATTGAAATAAATTCCTCAGGCCCTAATCTATGGATTTCACATGACTGGGAATACAGATATGCATCTGTTGGTCACAGATACCTTACAAAATAGGTAGGGGCGTGGATCAGAAAACCTGTCAGTATCTGGTTTGACCACAATTTGCCTCATGCAGCGCGACACATCTCCTTCACATAGCGGTGATCAGGCTGTTGATTGTGGCCTGTGGAATGTTGTTCCACTCTTCTTCAATGGCTGTGCGAAGTTGCTGGGTGGCCTAGTTATAGTCTTTACTTAAATAGTCTTGAAAATCTATGACAAGACTTGAAAATGGCCGAAGCAAGGATATGCATATTACTTGACAGAGCTTGAAGAATTTTATAAAGAATAATGGGCAAATGTTATAAAATCCAGGTGTGCAAAGCTCTTAGACTTACCCAGAAAGACTCACAGCTGTGATTGCTGCCGAAGGTGATTCTAACATGTATTGATTGATTCAGGGGGTTGAATAAAAAAAATGTAATGTATTTTTCTTCCACTTTGACATTAGATAGTATTTTGTGTAGATCGTTGACAAAAAAATTACAATTAAATCAATTTTAACTAAATGTGGAAAAAGTCAAGGGTTGTGAGTTCTTTCTGAAGGCACTTTACATTTTTGTGAATTAGATTTTTTTCCTCCAATTTAAATCTTAGCCCCCTTTTTTCAATTTTTGTCTAAAATGACATACCCAAATCTAACTGCCTGTAGCTGTTATGAGGTCTGTGTGTAGCTTGTGTAGAGGAGTCAGGCGCAGGACAGCAGATATGAGTAAATAAACGTAATTTACTCAAAAATAGGTAAATACAATACAATAAAGCAAGCCCACATAACGGACCGTATAACACACAAGCAATCACTCACAAAAAACATGGGGGAACAGAGGGTTAAATAATAAGTAATAAGTAATTGGGGAAGTGAAACCAGGTGTGTAAAACAAAAACAAAACAGATGGAAAATGAAGTGGATCGGTGATGGCTAGAAAGCCGGTGATGTTGACCGCCGAACACCGCCCGAACAAGGAGAGGGACAAACTTCGGCGGAAGTTAACAGTAGCTCAGGCCCCGAAGCAAGGATATGCATATTCTTGGTACCGTTTGAAAGGAAACACTCACGTTTGTGGAAATGTGAATTGAATGTAGGAGAATATAACAGAATAGATCTGGTAGAAGAAAATACAAAGGAAAAAAAAAAACTTTTTTTTCTACCACCATCTTTGAAATGCAACAGAAAGGTCCCAAATCTAGCGATCAATCTGGTTGTAATTCCGATGGTATCCACAAGCAGGCAGCAGTGTATTTGCAAAGTTTCAGACAGATAAACTATGAGCAAGCTACATGACATTTAGTGTGAAGTCACCCAGGAACATTTGGGCAAATCGTGAAGGAGACATTTACCTGCAAGAACATCATCAAATCTGTAAACTTGGACTTTAGCTTTTCCAGTATTAGTAGCCATATTGTAAGTTGAACATTTGCAAAACACCCAGTTTTCATAACTCTCCATATTCTTGTAATTTTTGTCCAAAAGGAAAAGGCTTGCTGTCGCACAAGGTTAGCAGCAACATTTTGCGACACATACGCATACTCCCGTAAAGCCCAGCTCATTGGCTATCTAGTTAGCTTTGTTTGACCACGATTGGTGCTTATTTGACAAAGTTACAGTCAATCAAGTGAAGACCGCCCGCGTCATCGGCGCGCCATGAAGGCGTCGCTCTCTTGTTTGGTGTTGCTCTCTCAGATTTGGTGTCCTATAGGATATACTACACTCCTAATGATAGTGAAGTCTGGTTACATTTTGGGATCTCTGAGGAATAAATACAAACGTGATTTGACTGGTTGAAACAACATTTAGGCTTAGATTTTCGCAGATTCCTTTTTTTGCAAATTGAACGAGTGATATATGGACCTTTTTTAGGATATGAAAAAGGATTTTCTCTAACAAAACGACACTTCAGTTATCTCTGGGACCCTTTTGTAACGCCTGTCGTAGAGAGGGGACCAAAGCGCAGCGTGGTGATTGCTCATGATGAATATTTATTTTAACTCAGAACACTAAAGAAAAATAACAAAGAGAAAACGATAGCGTACAGTTCTGTCAGGTACATAAACAGAAGACAACTACCCACAAACACAGGTGGAAAAAAACACTACTTAAGTATGATCTCCAATTAGAGACACCGAGGACCAGCTGCCTCTAATTGGAGATCATCCCAAAAACAACATAGAAATAGAAAACTAGAACCTAAACATAGATATACAAAACATAGAAAAACACAAAACACCCCCTGTCACGCCCTGACCTACTCTATCATAGAAAATAACATCTTACTATGGTCAGGACGTGACAGTACCCCCCCCCCCCCCAAAGGTGCAGACTCCGAATGCCACTAAAAACAAAAGGGAGGGTTGGGTGGGTAACTGCTGTTTATGGCGGCTCTAGTGCAGTCCACATAACCTTATCCTCCAGCGGATCCTCCAGCAGAGGAGGCGGCTCCAGTTCGGGGCGTAAACCCTGCTCCACCAGCTGATCCCTCTGCTTTAGTACCACCGGACCGTGGATCGTTGTCGGAGGAACCGGACTGTAGATCATCGCTGGAGGTTCCCGGCTGCAGGCTCCGCGCCGGGGAGCGTCGCTGCAGGCTCCGCGCCGGGGATCGTCGCTGCAGGCTCCGCGCCGGGGATCGTCACTGCAGGCTCCGCGCCGGGGATCGTCGCTGCAGGCTCCGCGCCGGGGATCGTCCCTGGAGGCGCCGCGCCATGGATCGTCCCTGGAGGCTCCGCGCCATGGATCGTCCCTGGAGGCTTCGGGCCATAGATCATCACTGGAGGCTTCTTTCGTGGAGCTGGAACAGGTCTCACCGGACTGAGGAGACTTACTGACACCCTGATACGTGGAGCAGGCACAGGACGTATTGGGCTGTGGAGGCGCACTGGAGGGAGAGTGCGAGGAGCAGGCACATGCTCACCATGATAAGCACGGGGAGTTGGCTCAGGTCTCACCCCTGACTCCGCCAATCTACCCGTGTGCCCCCCCAAAAAATGTTTTTGGGGCTGCCTCTCGTGCTTCCCCGGCAGGCTTCTGTATCTGTCCAATACTTGCCCCCAAGTCCAGTCTATCCTCTCTCGCAACTTTTCCAGAGACCAGGAATCCATCTCCTCCCGGGCACGCTGTTTGATCCAGTCGTGGTGGGTAGTTCTGTAACGGCTGTCGTAGAGAGGGGACCAAAGTGCAGCGTGGTGATTGCTCATGATGAATATTTATTTTAACTCAGAACACTAAAGAAAAATAACAAAGAGAAAACGAAAGCGTACAGTTCTGTCAGGTACATAAACTAAACAGAAAACAACTACCCACAAACACAGGTGGAAAAAACCCCCTACTTAAGTATGATCTCCAATGAGAGACAATGAGGACCAGCTGCCTTTAATTGGAGATCATCCCCCAAAAAACATAGAAATAGAAAACTAGAACCTAATTAGATATACAAAACATAGAAAAAACACAAAACACCCCCTGTCACGCCCTGACCTACTCTACCATAGATAATAACATCTTACTATGGTCAGGACGTGACACCTTTGGATGATAAATCAGAGCAATATTTCAGAAGTTAAGTACACATTTCACCTTCAGAGGTGAATTCATCAAACCTATCGCGGTGAAAAAAGTGTTTTGTTAGCTCTCCTCAAACAATAGCATGGCATTTTTTCGCAGTAATAGCTACTGTAAATTAAAAGTGCAGTTATATTAACACGAATTTAAGCTTTCAGCCGATATAAGACACTTATATGTACCGACATTTGTTTCTCTAAAATCTGCGATCGTGACACATGGCGCTGCATGATTTACAACTGTCCCGTTGACGGGACGCCTATTTAACTAGGCAAGTCAGTTAAGAACAAATTATTGTTAAAAATGACGGCCTGTACAAAGGAAGAATATGTTCGGACCAGATAGTCTGTATTGAGCTTCTTCTTTATTCCTCAATGAGGCACTAGCTCATTTGTTCTGATTGCATGTTTGTGTTTTTTTATCTAAGCCTCTGTCTATGCTACAATGTTGTCTCTGTTACAATTGATATGACTTTAACCCCATGCCATCGCTAGACCGACGTTTCTTCTCGTTATGCCCTGGCTGCTGTGTCAACCACAGCCCTCGGTCTGGCCATGACTGCCAACTGTTCCAGCCTCTGTCAGAGTTCCCAGTTGGATGGGACCTTCATTGGATTGGACGCTTAAGACCACATCAGGCCTGCTTCCATCGGATTCCTAAATAGATGCAGGGACTGGTCTTTTGACATGGACAAATGACTTACCTTAAGGGTGACAAAATCTGAACATTCAGCTCACTTGCCAGAAAAAATAGACTCCTCATTTGGTTCCTTTTCCTTTCATGTTTCATCCTTAAATCTGTGGGAAGTATCTGCCTTGTCAGCATATTATTTAAGTGCTGTGTGACAAATATCTTTTTTCAAATTGCTACACAGTACAAATAAAAGCAGTCAAAGTGATGTCTTTGAGCAGTTTTTTTTACTGTGTTGTTTGTACGTGTTGTTTGTACTTACTTGTAGTTACTCTATATCCCCATTATTTCAAGTTTATATACTGTAAAGATGGACATTTGTAACCTGTAGATTAGACTACAAGTATGTGGATTGTTGTGCCCCACTGTGATACAAAATGCATGGACTGCCCCACTTGTAAGGTCTAATAAATAACTAAACATGGGAAATTAATCTGCCAAAATGACATAAAGCACAATAACACATTGCTATTAACTCAGAAGATTTTAGTTGTCAACTGATTTTATAAAGACATTTAACTGACTAGAAACAAGACAGGCAATGTAACTGAACATTTCTTTCTCGCCCCAAAAACAATGTCAATGTCATATTTTAAAGCACACCAAACAATACATGGTAACACACAGTAATTCAAAGACCAACCCTCTCCTCTAAAATACAAAGCAACCAAAACAACACAATACATTTTACTGCATCAGAGACCCATTTACCGAACCCATGGGAGCATATTCATAGTGGACATATACCGTATGCAGACGGACCTGACTTGGAATCGTCTTAATGATGTACATTTCTGATCTGATCGAGGAAAAAATAACATTACCACATAAGACATTTTTCATGACAAGAAAACAATGGGAAAGACATCATATTTTGGATGTTATCTGGTCAGATTAAATACATATTTACATATTTTTCTGGTTGCTAAAAATACGTTAACTTCTGCATAAACTTTCACAAGGCCAGTACGCAACCTGACCATGACCTCATAAAATAGATTATACTGACATCATTGAAACCAGTTTTGCACGCTGGGTCACCTGTCAGATCAAGCCTGACATTAGGTGAGTTACTACTGATCAATAACTTGTCTCCCTGACATTACACAGCGCTGTTAGCATTTACCACGTCTCATTACTAATCCTGATCAATTCAGGAGTATCGGCTTTAGCTTAGGCCTTAGGTGATCAATTCAATCATGGAAAATTAAATGATCAAAACATTTAGACTTAAGTTGGAAAGGGGAAAATCTCACTGATGATAAGTTTAAGGTTTAGGTTCAACTGAGGTTTAGGTTCAACATTCAACTGAGAGCACATTCACATGGTCCATAGCGCTGGTTGGCTAATGGGTGCCTACTGCCTGTCAGTGATGCTCCACTTCTAAGCTGAGTATCTAGGTGGTGCAGTTGTTCCCTTTCAACTGAGCAGAACCACCCAAAAATACCAGAGAACAAAAGGCAAAAGAGTACAGTTTGTTGTAACATGTTTGCAAATCACAAGCAAAAGAAGTATCCTCAGAGAATCAATTCTGAGATTTTTAAATATACTGAACAAAAATATCAACGCAACATGCAACAATTTCAAAGATTTTACTGAGTTACAGTTCATATAAGGAAATCAGTAAATTAAAATGAATTCATTAGGCCCTAATCTATGGATTTCACATGACTGTAAATACAGATATGCATCTGTTGGTCCCAGGTACCTTCAAAAAAAGGTAGGGGCGTGGATCAGAAAACCTGTCAGTATCTGGTGTGACCACCATTTGCCTCATGCAGCGCGACACGTCTCTTTCACATAGAGTTGATCTGGTTGTTGATTCTGGCCTGTGGAATGTTGTCCCACTCCTCTTCAATGGCTGTGCGAAGTTGCTGTATATTGGCGAGTACTGGAACATGCTGTCGTAAACGTTGATGCAGAACATCCCAAACATGCTCAATGGGTGACATGTTTGGTGAGTATGAAGGCCATGGAAGAACTGGGACATTTTCAGCTTACAGGAATTGTGTACAGATCTTTGCGACATGGGGCCGTGCATTATCATGCTGAAAAATGAGATGACAGAGGTGGATGAATGGCACGACAATGGGCCTCAGGATCTCGGCACGGTATCTCTGTGCATTCAAATTGACGTCGATAAAATGCAATTGTGTTCGTTGTCCATAGCCTATGCCTGCCCATACTACAACCCCACTGCCACCATGGGGCACTCTGTTCACACGTTGACAACAGCAAACCGCTCGCCCACATGATGCCATATGCATGGTCTGCTGTTGTGAGGCCGGTTGGACACACTGCCAAATTCTCTAAAAAGATTTTGGAGGTGGCTTATGGTAGAGAAATTAACAATAAATTCTCTGGCAACAGCTCTGGTGGAAATTCCTGCAGTCAGCATGCCAATTGCACGCTCCCTCAAAACTTTAAACATCTGTGGCATTGTGTTGTGTGACTAAACTGCACATTTTAGAGTGACGTTTTATTGCCCCCAGCACAAGGTGCACCTCTGTAATGATCATGTTGTTTAATCAGCTTCATGACATGCCACACCTGTCAGGTGGGTAGATTATCTTGGCAAAGGAGAAATACTCACTAACAGGGATGTAAAGAAATGTGTGCACAAAATGAGAGAAATAATAATTTTGTGTATATGGAAAAAGTTGTGGATCTTTTCTTTTGTACCCTTGAGTGTGAAATATAAGTTATTATGACATCATCTTGTAAGTAAAGGAAAAATGACAATTAGAAAATATGAACCTCAAAATGAGTCTGTAATATAAGAACTGAATGTGAGAGGGCTAGCTGGTTATAAGTAACCATCTGTCTATAAGTGACCATCTGTCTTATGTAACATATCATACTAAATGGAGTGTCTTGGATTTACGTATAGAATAAATCGAAATGCTCTGAGAACAGGTTGCGACAATATTAATTCACCCAGAAGTTGTCATTTATGGCCAAATCTAATTCTCCATTCTTCGTTGTCATCACAGTTTATCTTGAGCAGACTAAAGCAATGAATTGTTTTTTTTTAACAAAAAGATTTTGAACAGTCCTGTTGAATGCATATGTCCTGTTGAATGCTAATTCACAACTTAACAGCCATAAGTGTCCATTTGAGACATTTCACCAATGTCAATCAGATAGCCTACATTGGCATGGTGGTGATTACCTCCACTACTTCCTCCTAAAGCACATAGCCAAGCAGGCTGTAGAGCACACATTGTGGACTGGTATTATTATGGATAACTGAGCTGTACACCATGAATCAGGTTTGAGGAGTTGAGGTAACTTTGGTCAACTCTGAGATAAGTGGTCAACTCGGGATAAGTGGTGACACGAATATGGCTCTAGCCAGTAACATTTCTATGGCAACGAATCCTTCAGAAGTAACCTGCTCCCGGGCAGGCTAACTCAGGGCTTGTCCCACTTATATTGAATGAAGTGTTTTGAGCCGAGGACCAGTCAAATTCTTGTGTTAAAAATAGTAATAACACATTTAGTAATGACACATTGGAAACTTCCCGTGCAGTAAAACTTTCGTATGACTTAATACTATTTTTGTATCGTTAGGAGTGGGGAATCATGGGACTTGTGCATTGATAAGCACAACAAACAAAAAAAATGATATGTGTAAAAAAGAATTTAAAAAAGTCTATTTCACACCATAGCCTGCTGAATTTGCAGGTAAATTGATTTCGGAAAAAATGTAAATGTGGCACTGACTCGCCCACGGTTTGCTGTTTCAGCATTGTCTCAATGAAGAGTTCGGCATTTGACTAGCCATGCGCGACATGAACGCGCAGTTCATGAAGTTAGGTCATTTCAGAAAAGCCTGAGTACATCTAGCTACATTCGTAGTATACCCCTCTGGTCTTCAATTGATTAATGTTCAATTGATATAGATATAGAACAAACTGATATTGTGATACAGAACAAACACCACCGTGAAACAAATAGAATAACACCTGTGAAGGCTTCACATAACACTAAGGCCTCTACATGTTAGAGAACACCAAGTCAGTCACAAAGTGAAATAACCACAAAATAACACATTGGACTACTCTCGTCACGATAAACAACAGGTCCAACAAGATTGTCCAAAATGTTCGTTCTTGAAAACGACAGTTACAACTCTTGAACACTGGGTGGAGATGTTCGCAAATGCCCATCGTCCATGCCAATCGGAGGAGGTGGGGCCTCACCATTCGGCACACGGCGGTTTAACAGTCATAGCTTTCCTTTGGTTGGAGAGGCACATGTCTAAAGCTGTCCATGGAAGGTCAACGTTGATTGACTTACTATGGTGGATAAGCTATCTAGAGAGAGCTTTTCCACCTAAAGGAACCAAGGAATGCCCTTGAAGAGCAGTGAGACTGAGTCGATGAGACTATCATTCTGGAGGGGGTTGTCAGGAGTACTTGTTTGTTGCTTATTTCTATTTCCCTCCATTCCTATGTGTATCTGTATGCATGTCTGTTCCTTTTACCTCAGTCCTCCCTTGCCTTACCTCTCTTTTCTACGGCATCTTTCCAATAGTGTCTATGCCTAACTCTCTCTCTCGCTCTCTCTCTCTCTATTAAGCCATGTTGTTCATGCTCTCCCCCAGTAGCCAGTAGGTCTTCATCCTCCCTTTGCCCTTCATCTCCACGTCTCCCCTCAGCTCCAGCTGGAAACAATTGAAGTCGTCCAGCACCACGCGCGTGGCCTCCGACACGTGGATCTTCAGGGCTGAGGGACGATAACATGACAGAAATGTGGTCATTTAAACCAGAGAAGGAATAGTGTTTGTCCTGATAGGTCATGAGATAGTAGATAAAAGAGGTTGGTCACTCTCACCCTCCCCATTGGACTCCATGCGAGAGGCTGTATTGACTGTATCTCCAAACAAACAGAACCGAGGCATCTTCAGTCCTACAACGCCGGCACATACAGGGCCTGGAGAGAACACGCAGACAACCTATTTCAACATTCCACAGACTCCAATGATTCCACAGTGTCGGAAAAGCTCAATGAAGTGCATTTGTCCGAAAACAAATACAGTACTGCTTGAACTCTACAATCGTGCCCCCAGCGCCGCTCACCACTGTGGATGCCGCTGCGCAGACGGAGCTGCTGGGCAGGTCGGTGGCGGATCCTGAAGGAGTGTACGGCCTCCAGCAGGGCCAGGGACATACGGGCGATCTCTCGGCCGTGCAGCTTGCCGTTCCTCACCGGCAGCCCAGACACCACCATGTACGCATCACCTATCGTTTCCACCTGAGGGCGACACAGAGAGAGCGAGACGGTCACATGGTCACTAGGGGTTCTTAAAAGGGAAACTTCACAATTTCTCAACTTCGTGTTCATCATCTCCAGCACCACCTCAACATCAACATATGTGAAAATTGGGCGTTTCTATGTTTTGTAGTAAAAAAAGATAAAGGAAGATATAAGTGTTTCCAATGACATCATCGGTGTGCATCGTGTGAGTATTGTCTACTAATTGGTTTATGATGTCATTGGAAACATCTTAATTTACCTTTTTTACTACAAAACATAGAAAAGCGCCATTTTCACATATGTTGATGTTGGGGTGGTGCTGGAGATGATGAATATGAAGTTGAAATTATTCGAAATGTCCCTTTAAATATGTCCCTAACCCAGTGGTGGGTAAGTGTAGTACAGGAGGACCGCAGTGTGTCCAGGTCTTTGTGACATTCTAGCGCCAACACACCTGATTCAACTAATCCTCAAGCACTTGATTAGCTGAATCAGTTGTTATTAATGCTGAACTGGAATAAAAGCTTGTACACCCTGTGGCCATGTGTGAATAACACGGTTCAGACTCTGACTTCACCTTGTAAACATCGAAGTTGTCGATGATGGCATCGAAACACGTGTAGAGGTCATTCAATAGGGTCACCACCTATGGGAAAACATGAAGATTATTAGCTCCTGCATGAAATAGGTTTCCTTTCAGTAGAATAACAGTTCATTAATTTGCCGAGCAATATAAGGCATTTTCAATACAGTCAACTTCTGAAAGTGCACATTGAACACAAGTATGCTTAAATGGAGTGCAGTTCATCAGTCCCAACTCAAACATATTATTTTCATTTGCTCTGAAAATCGGCATACTCCACTTCTCATTCATGACAGCCCAAAGCCACATGACAGCCCAAAGCCATACAGTAGACTGTATTGGCAAACTGCTGTAGACTACGTTCATTCTGGACTGACCTGCATGGGCGTGCTCTCTGCTGAGATGGAGGTTAAACTGCTGTAGACTACGTTCATTCTGGACTGACCTGCATGGGCGTGCTCTCTGCTGAGATGGAGGTTAAACTGCTGTAGACTACGTTCATTCTGGACTGACCTGCATGGGCGTGCTCTCTGCTGAGATGGAGGTTAAACTGCTGTAGACTACGTTCATTCTGGACTGACCTGCATGGGCGTGCTCTCTGCTGAGATGGAGGTAAAGCTGCTGTTGACTACGTTCATTCTGGACTGACCTGCATGGGCGTGCTCTCTGCTGAGATGGAGGTAAAGCTGCTGTTGACTACGTTCATTCTGGACTGACCTGCATGGGCGTGCTCTCTGCTGAGATGGAGGTTAAACTGCTGTAGACTACGTTCATTCTGGACTGACCTGCATGGGCGTGCTCTCTGCTGAGATGGAGGTTAAACTGCTGTTGACTACGTTCATTCTGGACTGACCTGCATGGGCGTGCTTTCTGCTGAGATGGAGGTTAACCTGCTGTAGACTACGTTCATTCTGGACTGACCTGCATGGGCGTGCTTTCTGCTGAGATGGCGGTAAAGCCCACGATGTCACTGAAGTAGATGGTGACTGAGTCAAAGGCCTCAGCCTGCACCGTCTCCCCTCTCTTCAGCTGCTCCGCTACAGAGCTATGTAAGACACAGTGTTAAACAGAGTGAGTAGGCTGTGTGTGTGTGTGTGTGTGTGTGTGTGTGTGTGTGTGTGTGTGTGTGTGTGTGTGTGTGTGTGTGTGTGATTCAGTCCTCTGCAGACTGGAGCCTCTGAGTATTTCTGTGTGAGGGTGTGTTTGTGTCATTTTTTTGTCACAACTCAGTGGATACACTGCATTCAAAATCATTGAGGACAACACAAAAAAGCTGAACTACATATTTCCATTGTGATCCTCTTAATACACTCACTGTGGAAGTATCTGGTAGAGCAGTGCCTCGGCCTTGCGTTTCTCTTCATGGTAAGCCTGTGTTCTTTCCTCCACCAGTTCTTCCAGGTTATTGGCGTACTGCTCCATACGAGACAACAGGTTGTCCAGGATATTAGACCCATAGCCTCTGCGGAGGGAATGATGGAGAGAGGGACGGAGGAGCGGAGTAAAGAACAGGTAAAACATTGGAGGGAGGTTTGGAAGATAGTGGTCGGAGCAGTGCAAACCTGTTGTTGTGAGTACATGAAGTCACTGGGGATAATAAATACATGCTCGCGTGTGGAGTGTTATTTTGAATGCAGAGGAAGGAAGATCTCTAAAGTGAGTGAATGGGTATAAGTGCGTGTCTGTAGATCAGGAACCATATAAAGTGCATGGCGTCCAGGGAGGTTTAAGCAGTGTGTACAGAAATAGAGTACCTGTTGTGTTTGCGCAGCAGCAGCTTGATGTGGTGGAACTCGGGCCTCTCGTTCACGTCCTCGCTCCAGCAGCGCTGCATGAGCTGGCCCACCTCTTCACTGTGGCTCTGGGGGCAGAGGGAGGGCCGCAGGTAGGGCCACTGGCCCAGGGCCACGCGCTCTACAATCTCTGGTAGAGAGAAAGAGGGAGGGAGGAAGAAAGGGGGGATGTGCGAATTCATATAACCATTTTGTATTATTGTACTAAGGCACACATCAATTTCAGAGAGAGAACGAGAGAAAGAGAAGCAGAGAGAGAGAGAGAGAGAGAGGGAGAGGTGGAGCTCAAGGGAGCTTCATTTACAAAAGCTACACAGCCCTTGGACAGGCAAGCCTCTTTTCCTTTCGCATAACAAGAACGACACGTTAAAATATTCCCAAGGTGACAGCAAAACCAGCCTCTTCTCATGGTCAATAGTTTCAGAGACATAACTCTGTCATCTAATCTCGCCATTTCCTTCCTTTCTTCCCTCTCTCTCTCTGTTTCCTTTCTTGCCTTCCCTGTAGCTCAGTTGGTAGAGCATGGTGTTTGCAACGCCAGGGTTGTGGGTTCGCTTCCCACGGGGGGCCAGCACAGAATTTTTTTTTTTAATGAAATTAAATTAAATGTATGCATTCACTACTGTAAGTCGCTCTGGATAAGAGCGTCTGCTAAATGACTAAAATGTAAAAATGTTTTCTGTTCCGAACAAGGCGGCACTTGAAATGCAGCGCCATCCCAATAGACTTGAATATGGAAGATGAAAGGCAATGCAGAATGAGGTTGAAGGAAATGATGTGTTCTGTAAAATTCGTCAATACTCAATACTGTATCTGGGTCACCTCCCATGTTTACTCTCCATATCAGCTCTTCTTCATTACAACAATATTTCCATCAGTGTCCTGAACTCATTGTCCATCCCCCCTCTCTCTTCTCATTTAATTTATTTTCCTCTTATTAGAACTTCTGTCTCGTCTCTCACACATAAATTATATGACCCACCCACCTCTTCAATTCAATTATGTATATAACTGGCGTAAGTGTGCTAGCTTAGCATATAGCGTTGCCTCCCTGAACCAGGGTCCTCTACCTCAGTGGGTCCCAATCTAGGGGGCGCGCCCACCCCATAGGGGGCGGCAACATTTTGTGTGAGTGCACGGGACCTTCCTTTTTTAAATAATTTAAAAAAATACACAATTAACGATTGTTTATACCGATCTAAAATGATGCATACACCTGCAAGGCTAGAAACAAGTGGTAAAATGCCAGAGGAAGATGCGACTCTGATGCACACGGGAATATCTTTGGTTTGTCTCTAAGACATTTATATGAAGCTGAGCTACGACCTTCTAAAGTCGAGTAGTCAAAGAAATTGGAATTTGCTTAGGGCGTTATCTTATACAATGTGTCACTGTCGCTATCAATTGATCTAATCATTTTCTGTAAAAGAGAATATGCATAATTAAATTAAGGGTTCATATAAATGATCATAAAACATATTCGGTAGCAGAAAAACATTTGGGGAAATTGGGTCTAGACTTTATTTCCTTAAACATGATCATAATTATAATAATAATAATAATTATCATTAAATAGCCTACCTAAAAGATGAGTCTTGTTAAACTACAAAGGAATTGCAGGAAATTAGCTTCAAACAAAACATTTCCTACGTCCCTCAAATTAAACAAAACCAAGCTGGCGGTGTATTTAAAATAGGCAATCTCAATAATGAAAATGTTGATGACAATGAAAATGACAATGAAAATGTGAAACAGGGGCCCTGGGGGAAAAGGTTGGGAACCCCTGCTCTACCTCACCAACACATGTGACCGTCCACTTGACAACGTACCAACCAATTGAGCTATAGAAAAAGGTACAGTATTTCAATGTGCTTTCATAAGAGCCTGCCTAGGCATTTCTTTATTTTTTAAATTTTTTATTTCACCTTTATTTAACCAGGTAGGCTAGTTGAGAACAAGTTATCATTTACAACTGCGACCTGGCCAAGATAAAGCAAAGCAGTTCGACACATTCAACAACACAAAGTTACACATGGAATAAACAAACATACAGTCAATAATGCAGTAGAAAAAGTCTATATACAGTGTGTGCAAATGAGGTAAGGCAATAAATAGGCCACAGCGGTGAAGTAATTACAATATAGCAATTAAACACTGGAGTGCAGAAGATGAATGTGCAAGTAGAGATACTGGGGTGCAAAGGAGCAAAATAAATAAATACAGTATGGGGATGAGGTAGTTGGATGGGCTATTTACAGATGGGCTATGTACAGGTGCAGTAATGTGAGCGCTGCTCTGACAGCTGGTGCTTAAAGTTAGTGAGGGAGATATGAGTCTCCAGCTTCAGTGATTTTTGCAGTTAATTCCAGTCATTGGCAGCAGAGAACTGGAAGGAAAGGCGGCCAAAGGAGGAATTGGCTTTGGGGGTGACCAGTGAAATATACCTGCTGGAGTGCGTGCTACAGGTGGGTGCTGCTATGGTGACCAGTGAGCTGAGATAAGGCGGGGCTTTACCTAGCAATGACTTGTAGATGACCTGGAGCCAGTGGGTTTGGCGACGAGTATGAAGCGAGGGCCAGCCAACGAGAGCATACAGGTCGCAGTGGTAGGTAGTATATGGGGCTTTGGTGACAAAACGGATGGCACTGTGATAGACTGCATCCAATTTGCTGAGTAGAGTCTTGGAGGCTATTTGTAAATGACATCGCCGAAGTCGAGGATCGGTAGGATAGTCAGTTTTACAAGGGTATGTTTGGCAGCATGAGTGAAGGATGCTTTATTGTGAAATAGGAAGCAGATTCTACATTTCATTTTGGATTGGAGATGCTTAATGTGAGTCTGGAAGGAGAGTTTACAGTCTAAGCAGACACCTAGCGATTTGTAGTTGTCCACATATTCTAAGTCAGAACCGTCCAGAGTAGTGATGCTGGACGGGCAGGCAGGTGCGGGTAGCGATCGGTTGAAGAGCATGCATTTAGTTTTACTTGCATTTAAGAGCAGTTGGAGGCCACGGAAGGAGAGTTGTATGGCATTGAAGCTCATCTGGAGGTTAGTTAACACAGTGTCCAACGAAGGGCCAGAGGTATACAGATGGTGTCGTCTGTGTAGAGGTGGATCAAAGAATCACCAGCAGCGAGAGCGACATCATTTATGTATACAGAGAAGAGAGTCGGCCCGAGAATTGAACCCTGTGGCACCCCCATAGAGACTGCCAGAGGTCTGGACCACAGGCCCTCCGATTTGACACACTGAACTCTATCAGAGAAGTAGTTGGTGAACCAGGCAAGGCAGTCATTTGAGAAACCAAGGATGTTGAGTCTGCCGATAAGAATACAGAGTCGAAAGCCTTGGCCAGGTCGACGAATACGGCTGCACAGTATTGTCTCTTATCGATGGCGGTTATGATACCGTTTAGGACCTTGAGTGTGGCTGAGGTGCACCCATGACCAGCTCTGAAACCAGATTGCATAACGGAGAAGGTACGGTGGGATTCGAAATGGTCGGTAACCTGTTTGTTGACTTGGCTTTCGAAGACCTTAGAAAGGCAGGGTAGGATAGATATAGGTCTGTAGTAGTTTGGGTCTAGAGTGTCTCCCCCTTTGAAGAGTGGGATGACCGCGGCAGCTTTCCAATCTTTGGGAATCTCAGACGATACAAAAGAGAGGTTGAATAGGCTAGTAATAGGGGTTGCAACAATTTCAGCAGATCATTTTAGAAAGAGAGGGCCCAGATTGTCTAGCCCGGCTGATTTGTAGGGATCCAGATTTTGCAGCTCTTTCAGAACATCATCTATCTGGATTTGGTTGAAGGAGAAATGGGGGAGGCTTGGGCGAGTTGCTGTGGGGGGTGCAGGGCTGTTGACCGGGGTAGAGGTAGCCAGGTGGATAGCATGGCCAGTCGTAGAAAAATGCTTATTGAAATTCTCAATTATAGTGGATTTATCGGTGGTGAGAGTGTTTTCTAGCCTCAGAGCAGTGGGCAGCTGGGAGGAGGTGCTCTTATTCTCCATGGACTTTACAGTGTCCCCTTTTTTGAGTTTGTGCTACAGGTTGCACATTTCTGTTTGAAAAAGCTAGCCTTAGCTTTCCTAACTGCCTGTGTATATTGGTTCCTAACTTCCCTGAAAAGTTACATATCACGGGGGCTATTCGATGCTAATGCAGTGCGCCACAGGATGTTTTTGTGCTGGTCAAGGGCAGTCAGGTCTGGAGTGAACCAAGGGCTATATCTGTTCCTGGTTCCAATTTTTTTGAATGGGGCATGCTTTTTTAAGATGGTGAGGAAGGCACTTTTAAAGAATAACCAGGCATCCTCTACTGACAGGATGAGGTCAATATCCTTCCAGGTCGATTAGAAAGGTCTGCTCGCTGAAGTGTTTTAGGGAGCGTTTGACAGTGATGAGGGGTGGTCGTTTGACCGCAGACTCATTACGGATGCAGGCAATGAGGCAGTGATCGCTGAGATCTTGGTTGAAGACAGCAGAGGTGTATTTGGAGGGTAAATTGGTTAGGATGATATCTATGAGGGTGCCCGTGTTTACGGATTTGGGGTTGAACCTGGTAGATTCATCGATAATTTGTGTGAGATTGAGGGCATCAGTTTAGATTGTAGGATGGCCGGGGTGTTAAGCATGTCCCAGTTTAGGTCACGTAGCAGCACGAGCTCTGAAGATAGATGGGGGGGCAATCAATTCACATATGGTGTCCAGGGCACAGCTGGGGGCTGAGGGTGGTCTATAGCAAGTGGCAACGGTGAGGAACTTGTTTGTGGAAAAGTGGATTTTTAAAAGTAGAAGCTCAAATTGTTTGGGTACAGACCTGGATAGTAAGACAGAACTCTGCAGGCTATCTCTGCAGTAGATTGCAACTCCGCCCCCTTTGGCAGTCGGAAAATGTTATAGTTAGGGATGGAAATTTCTGGGTTTTTGGTGGTCTTCCTAAGCCAGGATTCAGACACGGCTAGGACATCTGGGTTGGCAGAGTGTGGTAAAGCAGTGAATAAAACAAACTTAGGGAGGAGGCTTCTAATGTTAACATGCATGAAACCAAGGCTTTTACGGTTACAGAAGTCAACAAATGAGAGCACCTGGGAAATAGGAGTGGAGCTAGGCACTGCAGGGCCTGGATTAACCTCTACATCACCAGAGGAACAGAGGGGGAGTAGGATAAGGGTACGGCTAAAGGCTATAAGAACAGGTCATCTAGTACGTTCGGAACAGAGAGTAAAAGGAGCAGGTTTCTGGGCGCGATAGAATAGATTCAAGGCATAATGTACAGAACAGACAAAGGTATGGTAGGTTGTGAATGCAGTGCAGGTAAACCTAAGCATTGAGTGATGATGAGAGAGATATTGTCTCTAGAAACATAATTTAAACCAGGTGATGTCACCGCATGTGTGGGAGGTGGAACTAAAGGGTTAGCTAAGGCATATTGAGCAGGGCTAGAGGCTCTACAGTGAAATAAGACAAAAATCACTAACCAGAACAGCAATGGACAAGGCATATTGACATTAGGGAGATGCATGCGTAGCCGAGTGATCATAGAGGTCCAGTGAGTAGTTAAGCTGGCTTGAAACACGGCGATTCAGACAGCTAGCGGTCCGGGGCTAGCAAGCTAGCAGAAGGGCCTTAGAGGGACGTTGCGACGTTAGAAGTCTGTTGTAGCCTCCTCGTGCGGAGCCTCCTCGTGTGGTTACATAAGTAGACCAGTCGTGATGGATTAGTATGGTTCCATGTAGTAAAGGGGCAAGTTTAATTTGCAAAAGAGGTATAGTGGCCGAAGAAATTGGCTGATGGATCTCTTCAGCTAACAGTCCAATATGCTCTAGACAGCTAGCGGGCTGCGTCGGTACTCCAGTAGCATGTGCTCCAGTAGCATGTGCTTTTGATCCTACATACTTAGGGGAATGTCAAGATTCATGTTGTGTGTGTGTGTGTGTGTGTGTGTGTGTGTGTGTGTGTGTGTGTGTGTGTGTGTGTGTGTGTGTGTGTGTGTGTGTGTGTGTGTGTGTGAAAGATGTATGGTGGCAGAGAGTCAGCACCTTAGAGATGTCACAGACCCAAGGCTGACAGGACTGGAATGTAAATAGGGAAGATGGAAGGAGAAGACTGATAAAAAAAACACCTGAGGGGGGAGAGAGAGAGAGACAGATAGAAAGAGAGAGGGAAGGAGAGAGAAAGACAGAAATTAAGAAAGAAAGATAGAAAGAAAGAGGAAAGCGACAGAAAGAAATAGAGTACCCTATGAATTACTATATTTAGCATTTAAAAAGGAAGTATTCATAGCCGAGGGAAGTAGGGGTGCTGAGGGTGCTGCAGCACCCCTGAAAAATCTGAATAAAATAAATACATGTACAAAATAAAATAAATAAAACACTTGAAAACATTTTTTTGTGGCACAAAAGTATGCCTACTCCTGTATTAGTGGACCGATATAACCGTCTGTCGCGCTGGCACATTATTAGTATACCAGTAATTATAGAAAGGAGGAAGGAGAAACAAACGCACACACTTCTCAGAATTTAATTGGATTCATTGCATCTTGGAGAAGACAAATAACAAATGACAAAATGTGTAAAAAAAAATTCAATCAAGGTCTTGTACATTTTCCCTGTTCAAAATGCCTGTCCTTGTCTTTTCAAAATTATTTGTCTTCTACACAGAAGGTTATATAGTCCAGGTCTCGCTTGAAAAATAGTTTTTATCTCAATGTGACTAACCTGGATAAATAAAAGGTCATATTTTGTTTTTACAATATTGTGCAATGAAATGCTTTGTCTTTCCCAAAAATAATCCAAATAAAAGATGCCAACCTCATCCATTTTTTTTATTTTCATTGTTCCAAGTGCCCATCCATATTTGTCTGTACTTTCGTCTTTAACCCTAACCGTATTTACCTTGATATATATTCTTATATAATTGCAGTGCCTTCAGAAAGTATTCATACCCCTTGACTTATTCCACATTTAGTTGTGTTACAGCCTGAAATCAAAATGGATTAAATAGATTATTTCTCTCTCCCCCATCTACAAAAATACTCCATAATGTTTCTAGAAATGTTTGCACATTTATTGAAAATGAAATACAGAAATAACTCATTTACATAAGTAAATGTCAATACTTTGTAGAAGCACCTTTGGCAGTGATTACAGCTGTGAGTATTTCTGGGTAAGTCTCTAAGAGCTTTCCACACCTGGACTGTGCAACATTTGCCCATTATTGTTTTCAAAATTCTTCAAGCTCTGTCAAATTGGTTGTTGGTCATTGTTAGACAACCATTTTCAGGCATTGCCATAGATTTTCAAGCAGATTTAAGTCAAAACTGTAACTCGGCCACCCAGGAACATTCACTGTCTTCTTGGTTAGCAACTCCAGTGTAGATTTGGCCTTCTGTTTTAGGTTATTGTCCTGCTGAAAGGTGAATTAATCTCCTAGTATCTGGTAGAAAGCAGACTGAAGCAGGTTTTCCTATAGGGTTTTGCCTGTGCTTAGCTCCATTTTGTTTCTTTTTATCCTGAAAAACTCACCTGTCATTAACAATTACAAGCATACCCATAACATGATGCAACCACCACTATGCTTGAAAATATGGAGAGTGGTACTCAGTAATGTGTTGGATTGGATTTGCCCGGAACATAACACTTTGTATTTAGGACAAAAAGTTAATAGCTTTGCCACATTTTTGGCAGTTATACTTTAGTGTCTTGTTGCAAACAAGCTTCCTTCTTTTCACCTCGTCAATTAGGTTAGAATTGTGGAGTAACTACACTGTTGTATGTTGTTGAACCGAACCATCCTCAGTGTTCTCCTATCGCAGCTATTAAACTCTGTAACTATTTTAAAGTCACCACTGGCCTCATGGTGAAATCCCTGAGTGGTTTCCTTCCTCTCGGGCAACTGAGTTAGGAAGGACGCTTGTATATTTTAGTGACAGTGTTTTGATACACCATCTAAAGTGTAATTAATAACTTCACAATGCACAATTCACGTGTGCTTTTTTTCTTCTTTACCTATCTACCAATAGGTGCCCTTCTTTGCGAGGCATTGGGAAACCTTCCTGGTCTTTGTGGTTGAATCTGTGTTTGAAATTCACTGCTCGACTGAGGGACCTTACAGATAATGGTGTGGGGTACAGAGATGAAGTAGTCATTCAAAAATTATGTTAAACACTATTATTGCACACAGAGTGAGTCCATACAACTTATTACATGACTTGTTAAGAAAATGTTTACTCCTGAACTTATTTAGGCTAACTTATTGACTCTAGATATTTCAGATTTTCATTTTTAAATAATTGATAAACATTTTGAAAAACATAATTCCACTTTGGCATTATGGAGTACTGTGTGTAAGCCAGTGACAAAAAACATCTCAATTGAATCAATTTTAAATTCAGGCTGCAATACAAGAAAATGTGGAAAAAGTCAAGGGGTGTAAATACTTTCTGAAGGCACTGTACATGCCTGTACTTGCCTGAAGAACACGCACAGACACACAAATATTTTTAGGAGACTTTAAAGTTTTGCATGGGTCCCCAGATCCTCAAAAAGTTATATAGATGCACCCTCGAGAGCATCCTGACCGGTTGCATCACCGCCTTGTTTGGCAACTGCTCGGCATCTGACCGTATGGCGCTACAGAGGGTAGTGCGTATGGCCCAGTACATCACTGGGACCAAGCTTCCTGACATTCAGGACCTGTATACTAGGCGGTGTCAGAGGAAGGCCCAAAAAGTTGTCAAAGACTCCAGTCACCCAAGTCATAGACAGTTCTCTCTGCTACCGCACGGTAAGCAGTACCGGAGCGCAAAGTCTAGGACCAAAAGGCTCCTTAACAGCTTCTACCCCCAAGCCATTAGACTGCTGAACAATTCATCAAATGACCACCTGGACTTTACATTTACCCCCCCTTTATTTTTACACTGCTGCTACTCGCTGTTTATTATTTATGCATAGGCACTTTACAAATTACCTCAACTAACCTATACCTGCATATAGCCTCTTTATTGTTATGTAATTTTATTGTGTTACTTTTTGATGTCATTTTTTTTACTTTAGTTTATTTGGTAAATATTTTCTTAACTCTATTTCTTAAACTGCATTGTTGGTTAAGGGCTTGTAAGTAAGCATTTCACGGTAAGGTCTACACCTGTTGTATTCGGCGCATGTGACAAATAACATTTAATTTGATTTGACACACACACCTTTGGGGCTGAGGGTGTCCCCCTCGATGTGGAAGACCCCTCGGAGCAGGGCCAGCTCCTGCAGGATGATGCCGAAGCTGTAGATGTCCCCTTTCTGAGTGCCACATGGTGGGGGACACTCTGCCCTCAGCAGCTCTGGAGCTGCCCACAATTTTCCTGTAAAGGGGGATTGGAGAGAAAGAAAGAGGGAGGTAGAAGGGGAAAGAGGGAGAAAGAAGAGGTGGATACAGTTTCCTTATTTTTTTTAAATTGAATCTTTGTTTTAACAGGGAAGACATCTTGAGACCTTGGTCTCTTTTTCAAATCCGCCTTGTATAACACAACTTAAATGCACAAAATATATATTTACACATTTAACGCGACATAAGAATAAAAGGCTGTATTATGAGTTTTCTTTAGCCAAAGACGTACTTAGAGAGAGAGAGAGAAAGAGTGAGAGAGAGTTTTAATACCCACCTTTTCAATCAGCAACTAATCAAGACTTTTTCAGCCAGGTGATTTGACTTTTGCGCCACATCAATGACATGTATTTCAATGGAGCCAGCAAGGGCTTTCTCTCAGGAAGGGACATTGTTACAGAACATTTAGAAAGAAATCTGTTGTGTAAAACAAACAGCCAATTTTATCAGAAAATGGGGCATGCTTTGTTTTTGAATAACAAAAACAATGGCAGGGATTGAGCCACTAAATCACTTGGTTTGAGTTATTTAGAGAGTGTGTGTGTGTGTTTTCTCATGGGTTTTGAATCTGTGTGTCTTTGTCTACATGTGCTTCTGCAGCTCAGGTAACTCACGGGCATAGTAGGCGTGTGTGTCCTCCATATTGGACTTCTCGCGGAAGCTGGCCAGCCCATAGTCAGTGATCTTCAGAACAAAGCGACTGTCCACCACACAGTTAGAGGACTTCAGGTTACCATGGGAGACGATGACGCTGTTGTGAAGGAAGGCCATTCCCTAGAATCAAAGACGGTGTGATTCGCAAGGTACGCAACCAGTGGACGACCCTGTGTAAAATGTTTCCCGCACAGTTCCATGCAGAGGGGCGGGAACTGTCAAACATGCTTTTAGCCAACAAAATTGCATTTGCTGAACAATCTACAGTATGCATTGCAAGTCAACAACCAACAATTCTGTACCCTCCCATTAACTTCCATTGAAGATAGGCATAGCTTCCTTTGCATAGTACGGAGGTAGCCTTCTCACGACAGCGATCTCTGCGAGAATGTACATTGAGGGGCATTAAATCGAGGCTAACTCAAGTAAAAGGCGTGAGCTCTTCATTCATCATTCTAACCAGGACACCAGGAGGTGTCAGACACCATCCGTGTACCCTTCATTATAAGCATCGCACATGCCTGGCCGCATGCATCTACAAAGCTTGGACAATCCCAACTCCTGCTGTGGGGCAATACACATGACGGGTTGGTTGGATCTGGTGTAATCCCAAACATCTTGTTGAAAATATATGATACAAATCTGCGTAAGAGCATGAAATAAAGAGAGAGGTAACATGCTTGGCATAACTTTTTGCATTGACAATAAAAAAAACCTGAAGAAGTATGATAGAATAAATATTATTTGAATATTTTCTACCTCTCCCCTAGCACAAAGTTAGCCCCCCATACTGTGAAAATAACATTAAGTATCTGTTTACTGGTTTTGGGCTTTCAGCACATACAGTACATATATGCTCGTGACCCCGTTGGTTGAGAATCCTGGACCAATCCCTACTTAATCACACACCTCCTCCTCTCTTTCCTCCTATAATGGCTTATATCTTTGTTTAACATCTCTGAATGGAGGATGACGGATGGAGAAACACCTTGACAATGTCGTTGATGAGAGAGTATCTGAACATCCAGTCCAGGGTGATGGTCTCGCTCTCCATAAGATCCTGCACAACACATGAACATAAACATGACAATTTACACACACACACAAATATTCAGAACATAGCAAATCAGCCAGACATGAAAGTCACCCAGAGGTTAATAATCCCAGTCCACAATACTAACATCAGAATATGCATGACGTCACATTCCTTTCACACAGGCTGTCGGTATTCAACACATGTAGCCTAGAGGGTAAACCAACCATCTCAAGACCCAAGGGTTGTAATTGTAGGCTAGATGGTTCATGACTTATTCATTGTGAGAATGTGTGATGTGGGAGATAAGAGACCAATAGGGGTTTAAGCTCACAATGCTAAGGTTCTAAGGTTAAAGAATAGAATGGAGTAATATATACTGCTCAAAAGAATAAAGGGAACACTTAAACAACACATCCTAGATCTGAATGAAAGAAATAATCTTATTAAATACTTTTTTCTTTACATAGTTGAATGTGCTGACAACAAAATCACACAAAAAGAATCAATGGAAATCCAATTTATCAACCCATGGAGGTCTGGATTTGGAGTCACACTCAAAATTAAAGTGGAAAACCACACTACAGGCTGATCCAACTTTGATGTAATGTCCTTAAAACAAGTCAAAATGAGGCTCAGTAGTGTGTGTGGCCTCCACGTGCCTGTATGACCTCCCTACAACGCCTGGGCATGCTCCTGATGAGATGCCGGATGGTCTCCTGAGGGATCTCCTCCCAGACCTGGACTAAAGCATCCAGTCTGTGGTGCAACGTGGCGTTGGTGGATGGAGCGAGACATGATGTCCCAGATGTGCTCAATTGGATTCAGGTCTGGGGAATGGGCGGGCCAGTCCATAGCATCAATGCCTTCCTCTTGCAGGAACTGCTGACACACTCCAGCCACATGAGGTCTAGCATTGTCTTGCATTAGGAGGAACCCAGGGCCAACCGCACCAGCATATGGTCTCACAAGGGGTCTGAGGATCTCATCTCGGTACCTAATGGCAGTCAGGCTACCTCTGGCGAGCACATGGAGGGCTGTGCGGCCCCCCAAAGAAATGCCACCCCACACCATGACTGACCCACCGCCAAACCGGTCATGCTGGAGAATGTTGCAGGCAGCAGAATTCTCCACGGCGTCTCCAGACTCTGTCACATCCGTCACATGTGCTCAGTGTGAACCTGCTTTCATCTGTGAAGAGCACAGGGCGCCAGTGGCGAATTTGCCAATCTTGGCGTTCTCTGGCAAATGCCAAACGTCCTGCATGGTGTTGGGCTGTAAGCACAACCCCCACCTGTGGACGTCGGGCCCTCATACCACCCTCATGGAGTCTGTTTCTGACCGTTTGAGCAGACACATGCACATTTGTGGCCTGCTGGAGGTCATTTTGCAGGGCTCTGGCAGTGCTTCTCCTGCTCCTCCTTGCACAAAGGCGGAGGTAGCGGTCCTGCTGCTGGGTTGTTGCCCTCCTACAGCCTCCTCCACGTCTCCTGATGTACTGGCCTGTCTCCTGGTAGTGCCTCCATGCTCTGGACACTACGCTGACAGACACAGCAAACCTTCTTGCCACAGCTCGCATTGATGTGGCTGCACTACCTGAGCCACTTGTGTGGGTTGTAGACTCCGTCTCATGCTACCACTAGAGTGAAAGCACCGCCAGAATTCAAAAGTGACCAAAACATCAGCCAGGAAGCATAGGAACTGAGAAGTGGTCTGTGGTCCCCACCTGCAGAACCACTCCTTTATTGGGGGTGTCTTGCTAATTGCCTATAATTTCCACCTGTTGTCTATTCCATTTGCACAACAGCATGTGAAATTTATTGTCAATCAGTGTTGCTTCCTAAGTGGACAGTTTGATTTCACAGAAGTGTGATTGACTTGGAGTTACATTGTGTTGTTTAAGTGTTCCCTTTATTTTTTTGAGCAGTGTAGAATGGAACAAGTAGATCCTCTAGGCTGTGTGAAGTACCTGCAGGCTGCCCCGGGGGCAGTACTCTGTGATGATACAGATGTTGGGAGGATCGATACAAGCTCCGATAAAGCGAGTCAGGTGCTCGTTTTGAACATCACGCATCTGGAGGCAAGAAGATTAACATCAATACCGACATACTAGCAACTGCATACACAATCACCAACATACAAAAGCATTTACACCCGAGAAAATGATACACCTTAGAACATAATGAGTAGATTAAATACTAGAAAGGACATTGTTGCTCTGGCAACATGTTTACAAGCCTACTGAATAAAACCCTCACATGTTTGAGCTCAAAGAGCACCATCCTGGTGAGCTCGATGCGCTTCTTGTTAGTGACGTACTTAATGGCCGCAATGTTTCCCTGGAAAGGAGGACACATTAATCAACACAATATTTCACCATGATTTTACTATCTGTGTCCGTCACTAATATGGGGTGATGTAAAATGAGTGTAATTCACTTGTAATTCCGACTCCAAGGATGTAAACTGTGCAAATGCCCAGGTGAAGCCTATCAGAATCCCGGTACGAACACTTACCACTCGCAAATACTGAGTCCCAATTTAAACAAAGTGAAACTGATAAAGGCTTTATATAGCATTCATAAAGGCCTTATAAGCACTACATAACTGCTTCACAAATAATCTGTAAGCGTATGTCATACACTATAAATGGTTAATAAAGGGTGACATAATTATTCCTACTGTAGAGCGAATTTCCAAATGTGACATAACATACTATGTATGTTTATACACCGTTTATAGCAAGGGTTCTCAAAGTGGGTTCCAGGTGCTGCAGGGGGGTCCGCGGACAGATATATTTGTTGGTGAATATTACTAACATCAAAAGATTCAACTAATTTTGGCAAAGGGATCCGTGGAATACGTTTAGAGGGTGTACTACAATACAATGTAATATTCATCTACAATATATGTTGTTAACCCAAGGCAACATGGACCTGGGAGGGTCACAGGGTTATTGGTATCCACAGTTCTCAACCAATTATCAAGGTTTTAACTCAATACTTCTTGTATTTCCCAAAAATGGTTTTTAAAACGTAAATGCACTGTAATTTAAGCTTCAAAACTATAACGTTTTCTCTCTGCCTCATGGCAAAATACGTGGAATTGCAGGATATTAGCTATAAATATCCTTTAAAGCTGAATCAACAAAAAGAATCTCTCTGCCCCATGACAAAATGTGTCAAATTGCAGGAAATTAGCTTGAAAACTGAAACATTTTCTCTCAGATTCTTAGAGGCGGGATTTAAATGTCATCCCCAGGGCCAGAGACTTGGTTCGTCCGGCCCTGCACTGCCAGAGTCATAATCATACTCCTTTTATGATATTTTTTAATTTATTTACCTTTATTTAACTAGGCAAGTCAGTTAAGAACAAATTCTTATTTTCAATGACGGCCTAGGAACAGTGAGTTAACTGCCTTGTTCAGGGGCAGAATGACCGATTTGTACCTTGTCAGCTTGGGGATTCGAGCTTGCATCCTTTCGGTTACTAGTCCAACGCTCTAACCACTAGGCTACCCTGCCGCCTATCTCACTCCAGTTGTGTTCTGAATATGAGGGGTCCCTGATGAATTTGCAATCATAAAAGGGGTCCCCAGCCCCCCAAAAAGTTTGAGAACCCCTGATTTATAGAGTATGTCATACCCTTATAGATGATTTGTTAAGCATTTATGTAGTGCTCATGAAGCCTTTATGTATTCAACTACTGTAGGTATCACTACACAAATCCTTATTAAAGCAAACATCATAAGCATTGTCAGTCTATTACAACAATCCCTGTGTAAAAGGATAGACCTTGTAGTAGCCAGTCTTGGCGTAGATCTGAAAGTTTCCGTCCATGGTCAGGAGGGAGCCATAGTTGGAGCCTCTCTGTGGACCATATAGAGGGAATGAGAACAGTGTGGTTATCAACACAGTGTGTTTCCCTGTGTAAGTGTACTATATACTGTATGTGTGTGTTTCTCCGTGCAGTACCAGAGACAGGGTGAGTCTGCTGCAGGCCCTGCGCATCACTTTCTCCAGGTCGCTCATCTGCACGTCCTCCCACTGCACCCGCCAGAGCTGAGCAGCCAACTCATTCTCCAACTTCAGCTTCCTGAGGGAGAGGGTGCAGGGGGGGGGGGGTGAGAGAGGGACAAACAGAGAGATAAGGTAGAAGGTGAGAGAAAGGGAGACAAAGGGTGATGGAAAGAGGAGGCTTGAGAGAGGTTCAGAGAGAGAGGTTCAGAGAGAGAGAGAGAGAGAGAGAGAGAGAGAGAGAGAGAGAGAGAGAGAGAGAGAGAGAGAGAGAGAGAGAGAGAGAGAGAGAGAGAGAGAGAGAGAGAGAGAGAGAGAGAGAGAGCGAGAGAGAGAGAGAGAGAGAGAGAGAGAGAGAGTGTGAGAGAGAGAGAGCGAGAGAGAGAGAGAGAGAGAGAGAGAGAGAGAGAGAGAGAGAGAGAGAGAGGAGAAATAGGTAGAAGGATAGAGTAGAGAAAGGAGGTGAGGATGGTGGAAGACAAAATTGTATGAGGGCGACGGAGAAAGACAAATCAATAAAGAGAAAGAGGGAGAGAGAATGAGAATCCAGAATAAAGGACAGAGAGCTTAAGGAGAGGGATGGATGTGTTTCAGCGTGATTGTACACTGTGTAGGACTGAACCTCTACCCACACAGGCCATCAACACTCCAAAATCAGAACCTCTATCACCCACCACAAACTGTATTCACACACACATTTCTCAGCAACAAATGCAACCTAACTATAGCACTGGGGATGGGATTAATTCATTGAGTTTGGATAGAGATTAATATCTGTGATTTGAGCTCCATTATAGTGGGTGATCTGATTGGAGTGTCGCCCCTCAATTTGTGAATACAACTCAATCGAGTCATCATTCACCAACAGTGCTGTCTGTGTGAAGTTGTTTAGACGTGTACGTTGATATCCCAGGCGGCTGGTGGCACCTTAATTGAGGAGGACAGGCTCATAGTAATGGCTGGAACGGAATCAGTGGAATGGTATCAAACACGTCACACACATGGTTTCCATGTGATCCATACCATTCCATTCACTCCATTCCAGACATTATTATGAGCCATCCTCCCCTCAGCAGCCTCCTGTGCTTGATCTAACGTTCTTTACTGTAATGGAACATTATGTAAGAAGAGGTCAAAAAGTCACTATTCATGTGTAGTAATAACACATTTGTTTAGTTTTTTTAATCTATGAACATACAAACACATCATACAGTAGCTTCCATTTACTTTAAGCAATACATTTACAGATACACTTCACATAGATTTAGTAATCCATAGATTAAGTCATTCATATAGTAAGCACTTATCTTACAAGAATTTGAAAATAAACATTCATAAATATATTCGCCTATGGCTATGTGCTATTCAAATGTACTACACATTGCTGTATTTTATAACGTGAAAAAAATAAGTGAAAAAAGGGTCTGTGTAATTTTACAGCACGTGTAAAGGGATTCTTTGGGATTTTGGCAATGAGGCCCTTTATCTTCTTCCCCAGAATCAGATTAACTTGTGGATAAAATGTGTATGTCTCTGTGTCCAGTAAGAAGGAAGTTACTTTCATGAGCCAATGCTAACTAGCATTAGCACAATGACTGGAAGTCTATGGTTATCTGCTAGAGTGCTAGTAGACACCCATAGCACACTAGCAGATACCCATAGAGTTCCAGTTATTGCGCTAACGCTAGCGCAATAACATAAATCTCTAGAAAATGTAAAAACACATTGCTTTTTTATATTTGATATGAGACATAATATACTTCGACCTTGGGCCTGATATTCCTCCAGAGAAAACAATTATTTAGAAAGTAAGGTATACTTTCACCTGGACTTGCACTCAATGTTAAACAATGTTATCACAAGACATGACAAGCTATAAAGCAAGTGACCTTTTCAGCTGCAAGACTGATGGAGCTGGAAACAGGCCAGAGAGAAGGGTCAAAGGGCAAACACAGGGCTGGAGGTAAATATATAAAAACACTTTTCAATGGAAAACGAAAATTCATGTTTTTTATTAAACAGGTCCAGGTAGTCCCTCACTGTTTCTGTCTGTTTATTTCTGTGTGGTGCCTAATGAACATGACCCTGGTGGTGAGTCATCACTGAAGAGGAGACAGAAACACTTTTATTCGTTCCTTCTTGGCCTGGCAGTGATCTCCCTGTAATGTGTAAAGAAAGAGTAAGGGAAAAGAGGGCAGAGGAAGAAAGATAGTGAAAAGAGGAGAGTCATAGGGTGAAGAGGACAAGAGAGAGATAGACAGACAGAGTAACAATGTGGGTAAGAAAGTTAAACAGGGAGGCAAAAACATACCATGATTGTAGAGATTAAAGGTAGAAAAACAAACAGAAGAGAAAGAGATGGGGGGGATAAAATAGAGAAAAGGAAAGATGTGCAGAGTATGGGAAGCGAGTGAACAGAATGGCGAGAGCGATAGATGGGTGGAGGAGGGGTTAGGAGTGGAGGCATCAGAACCCATAACCATCGACCAGTGTCTTGCTCAGGGAAGGGGTACACTGTACGGTAAAAAAAAGGGGCACCACTGACCTGTAGATGAAGACGGTGACGGTGGCGATGATGATGAAGATGAAGCACACAACAATGGCCACCATCTGGTGCATGGTGACCGTCCCTGGGAGGAAAGAACAAACTATGTTATTGAATTCTATGAAGTTATACCCAGGGCCAAATTCAATAGCATCTGTCATAGTATGTGTAGCATATGGCAAGGTTTTGTTCATATAGCTACTACAGTCCCATAAGGCGGCGCACAATTGACCCAGCTTGGTCCGTGTTTGGCCGGGGTAGGCCGTCATTGGGAAAAAAAAATTGTTCTTAACTGACTTGCCAAGTTAAATAAAGGTTAAATAAATAAAATAAACACATTTACATTTTAGTCATATAGCAGACACTCTATTCCATAGCCAAGTATAGTACGTGCATTCAGCTAAGGTAGGTAACCAAATAATATAAGTTACTAAAACAAGTAAATAAATCCATTTAATATAGCCATCACAATAGAATCCATTATTTCATTAGTTGTGATGGGCTTCTAAACCTGGGAATGTCTTAGAAATCAAAACATAAGGGCTGCATGATGCAGCTGAATAAAGCCATATCTATGAGCTGTATCCGGCCATAAGCAAACAAGAAAATGCTCATCCAGAAGCGGTCCTCCTAGTCGCCAGGGACTTTAATGGAGGCAAACCTAAATCTGTTTTACCTCATTTCTACCAGCATGTCACATGTGCAGTCAGAGTAAAAAAAATCTCTAGACCACCTTTACTCTACACACAGAGACACATACAATGCTCTCCCTCGCCCTCCATTTGGCAAATCTAACCATAATTCTACCGTCCTGATTCCTGCTTACAAGCAAAAACTAAAGCAGGAAGTACCAGTGACTCGCTCAATACAGAAGTGGTCAGATGACGCGGATGCTACGCTACAGGACTTCACTGACAACCGCTCCCTGACCAAGTCTGTAATACGTACATGTTTTTGGCTTGGCCCCTAAATCCCTCACCAACTTTTACAGGTGCGCAATTGAGAGCATCCTGTTGAGCTGTATCACCGCCTGGTACGGCAACTGCACAGCCCACAACCGCAGGGATCTCCAGAGGGTGGTGCGGTCTGCCCAACGCATCACCGGGGGCAAACTACCTGCCCTCCAGTACACTTACAGCACCAAATTTCACAGGAAGGGTAAAAAGATAATCAAGGACATCAACCATCCGAGCCATGGCCTGTTCACCCCGCTACAATCCAGAAGGCAAGGTCAGTACAGGTGCATCAAAGATGGGAACGAGAGACTGAAAAACAGCTTCTATCTTAAGGCCATCAGATTGTTAAATAGCCATCACTAGCCGGCTTCCACCCGGTTACGCAACCCTGCAACTTTGAATCACTGGCCACTTTAATAAATGGAACACTAGTCACATTAATAATGTTTAAATAATGTTTAGATACTGCTTTACTCAACTCATATGTGTATACTGTATTCTATTCTGCTGTATTTTAGTCAATGCCACTCCGACATTGCTTGATCTAATATTTATATATTTCTTAAATCCACTCTTTTACTTTTAGATTTGCGTGTATTGTGAATCGTTTTT